>NC_082342.1:5925303-6228333 GCF_027477595.1 Haemorhous mexicanus | reverse complement strand
TCATTAGACAGCAGCAGAGATGTCAAAAAAACTGCATGAGGTGTTGCAGTACTGACTCAAACCTCGTCTAGCCTCTGTAAAAATGCCTGGTAATGCACTGACCTCTCCCAAGAAGCAGGGACAGGTCCACAGCTTGGTTCTGAGCTAATGCATAGAAATTGGAGTGGGAGGATATAGGGAAGGATCAGTGTCTGGCACAGCCATAAACTGGTAGGGAATTGCCCATGTATCAAGTTAGAAAATGTGCAATTACAGTTGAACAGAAAAAAAAATCTGAAAATAATGGAGGGACTCAGTATTTACTTTTTGTTTGTTTTCTCTGAAGGCCTATATATTTACTAGAAGTCATGAGAATTCAGGGTGGGTTAGTTTTGGTTTTTTTTTGCAAAAAGCTACAGGAGGATTTGTCAAGTATGATAAGGGAAAACCATGAGCAGATATTCCTAAGAAGTTGTTATGTGACTGAAATGTGGGCCTGCAGGGAAAGGCCTAGGAATTAAATGTCCTCATAAAATTCACTGGGTGCAGCTGCTTTCAGTAGCTGTGCTAAGCTGCAAGAAATGCAAATGACTCATTTCTGAAGAAGCAGAGCCCCTGGTAGAGTGTGACTAACCCACATCCCCTTGCTCCTTGCTGGCCAAACACTCACTCTAGTGCACAGCTTGCTGTGAAAAACCAACCCCTTTGCTGATACAGAGCTGGCACCAAGAACCAGCTAAAATTTTTGTCCTGTTTTGTTTTGGTTTTTTTTTTTCATGGGACTGATCCAGCAGTTTAATCTGGCTGGTACAGGGCTACAGCAGCATTTCCTCAGTGGAGAACTGGGCTTTAAACCAAAAGCAGAAGTGTCTCTGTAAGACTGCTGTGTGAAAAGTCCCTTTGCAAATAATTTCTCACCAGAAGGTTTACCTTTTCCCATGAATTGATAAAAATACACTTACAAAAATTTTCAAAACATTATTGAGGTGATCCCTTAGTTTCTTCAACGTGCCTATTCATTCCTAAATTTATTTGTACCGGGTAACATTCTTTAGCAAAGTTCTGATAACCAAAAGGGGGGAAAAAAAGAAACCAAGAAAAATAGGTAAGAAAGAAGGGTTTAAACAGTATTCAAAGTTTTGCTTTATTTGTTTGGTTTTTAAACACAGTCTAGAAGTACCTGGGTTTCTTACTGCTTCCTACTGTAATGAATTAGAAAGTTGAAATACATCTTGCAAACCAGCATTTCAGATGGCACTTGATCTGTGATGAGTGAGGCCAAGGATTGCCTCTCCTACAGTGTGCCTGTGCCTCTAGTTAACCAAAAGTCCCATAACAACGTGGCTAAAGAATACAGATCTGCATCTGATCTCCAAATACATTTGAAGTACATATATACTGATATCTCTATATTTATTCATATCCCTAGGCACTTTTGTCCCTGACTCTCTCTGTGTCAGTACAAATCTATTATGCTGTCAATGTGTTTGGGTCAGGAGGAGTTACTTTAGGGGGTTTTATTTTCCCCAAATCCCTTGAGCTGATAGGAGAAAAATCAACATCAGGTTACCTAGGTTGTACTGGCTTTTGAGCAAGCCTCGTATCCATTCCATGTTTTCCATGTATGAAATGGAGTTAATATTTAAGGCACATTTTTAAACCCCTTCAAAGATTGTGATGTTAAAAATTAGCCTTTGCCTCCTACTAATATGTTAGTTTAACATGTATTAGAAATCCCATTAGATTTGCACTCAGGTGGTCTCAGGGGAGCAAACGTCTGTGACAGCCACCGACGTAGAAAGAAACTGAATTCAGCAGCATCCACTGAATTTGCTAATAAACCCACCTCAGATGCCTGTCAGAGCTGGAATGGCAGCACCCAGTCTGGAAATGAGCAGGCATCTCTGAGTGCTGACACTGGGGAAGAGTGTTCTCCACAGGACAGCTCGGCTCCCGCTGCAGCGCCTTCCGCGTCTTCAGCAGCGCGGAGCAAAACAACTTTGGAAACAGATGGGCTGTGTGACAGTCAGATGTGTCAGTAGCTCGACTCAAGAGAATAGGAGGTTGTAATTAAGGTTTTGCTTTAGTGCAGGAGTTTTAATAGCATAGATATTTTCCCTGGTATTTGTTTCAAACAGAAATCAGTAACTTATGGGGAACTGACAGCAGTGACAGGAATTGAAGAGACAGAACCTGCTGGAGATTTCCCTCTGACTTTTGCTGCTTCTATAAAATGTTTGCATAGCCTGGGTATAGGGTAATGCAACCCTTTTTGTCCATTCAAGAAGGATAAATTATTGTGTGAGTTAATTTATAATATTAATATTAATTATTTAAAGGTATTATCTGATACTAAGGTACAACCTGATTGCATAAAGCTCCTGTACAGACAAATTTCTCAGTTTTTTGACTTTAGCTATAGAGCATTGTTCTGTGCTTTATTTAAAAATCGCAAAATTATGGATTTCTACTCTGTCTGTGCTCTGATATGGACTAAACAACTTATTAGAAAACATGGGATTATAACAAAACATCCTTATTTGAGCTATTGCCAACTTAGAAATCCTGCATCAACACTTCATCACACTCTTAAAACTTGAAAAGTAGTGCTTCAGCCTGTGTGGTTAGTTTAAAAGATTGCAAATGCAAAGTTTACAGAAGTGTGTGACAATGATATATTTGCCAGCAGCAAATTAGTCCAAGTGAGTTGTAAAGCTTGCTCTGACATATATAATTCTTAGCAGGTTTCAAACTGTCTCCTCCAGGCTGTGATTAATTTCATTAGATATTCTTAAAGTTAAGGAAAAAAGGAAGAGTAATAAGGTAGTCTGTCAATCACAAGTTCTAAAACAAGAAAATATATCTCAGATTAAGTAATCTTTCCATTCTGCAGAATTGATTCTCATCTCACTGACATGTAAATGGTTCTGCTGCACTCATAACCCACACATTTAAGCAGATGAAGATTTAATTTTAGCACCAAGCACTGATGTCTGATGTGTTTATCCCAAAAGATCTCCTCCAAAATGGAGATTATGCAACAGTGTTTCAAATTTACCTCTCCCCAAATAAGGTGAAATGCCATATCAATGATAAAATTAGGTGCCCACAGAAAAATACCATTACATAATCAATATGGAAAATTATTTATATTGTGCATAAAGAGGATTTATGCCATAAGTGAAAGATGTAAACAGTAATTTAAAGCTAGAATTATGTTTTATTATGGTCAAGTTACGAAGCAAATTTTTACATTCATTACAGAGAAATCACAATGACAGAAGTTATGTGGGAAGGCAATTTGCAGCCTGAGCACCTAAGAAAAAGAATCATCATAAAGGTGGCTCGTGGCTAATAATATGGCTTTTTTTAACCCTTGATAATTAAATATTACTTTATTTTCCTCTGGTGATTCCATCACTGATTTGAATTCCCACAAGAAGCTTGATTTAACAACAACAGTGTTATTTTTTAAAGAAGAGACACACAATTTCTCTCTCTGGTAAGGCCCAGCTTGCTGCCTCCTGCACACAGGTTTTGCTCATCACTTTCTGACAGGGCTGATTTTCCTCTCTGCTCAGGACACACAGTTTTGCTTTTGCCCTGGTGATGTCTGGCACCTGGCTATCATTGGCCTCAGCTGTGGCCATTTCACTAAATGTGGCCATTTAGTGGGTGTGGGAGGAGAGAGAAAATCAGGTTGCCTATTTCTTACTTCTGCCCACAGCCCACTCTTGTTTAAGTGCTGTTCTCTACAGTTTCCACCTCTCCCTTCTGAAGGCAGACAACAGCAGCATGGCAGTGAGTACCAATAACCATTATTCAGTACACCATCCAAATTTCCTAGGAGATTACTGCTTTTATTCTCCCAAGACACCTGTGATAAAGGGTGGGTAGTGATTTCATGTCACAGAGAGGAGTCTGAGAACAAAGAGGTGGCTTGGTGAAGGGGCTTAAGGGTTGAAATTGTGTGTTTTGATATCTAACCTTTAGTGCCTCTCTGCCACAGCAGAGTCCAGAGCTCTGTTTTAAATCTGTGTGGATGCCTAGGGCATGGATCTGGCTGTCCAGGGTGTAGCTGCTTAGCCCACTGAAAAGGGATGCATTTAAAATAGTTGTGGAGAGTTGGATGGCATGAGATGCTCACAAAAGGGGTGTTTCAGAACTTTCACCTTTTTCTGAGGCTTTGCCAAGTTAGCTGAGTGTATCATCAATCAGATATTCTTTTGGGCTCAGTACTGGAAGCTGTTACCTGAACTCCTTCCAGCAGCAGACTTACCAGGAAGGGCAGTGGGGTTGGGGGCTCCCTGGTGCCGGTGTTTTCAGCTCTGGCACGAGTGCTCTTCTGTGGAGTGGTAGGGCTGCAGAGATGCCCACATTTGCTTCAGGGCTTGTTTGTCACTGCTGCTAACTCTCAGAAGAATAAGGTCACAGCTTTACTGGGTCAGTGATGATGAGAATAACTCTAAAAGTTAACAGCTAGGGACATAGCCCATTCTTTTGCCGAGTCACATCACCTAAGAAGGGGAAGAACATTCCTCCTCTTTGCCAGCACAGCTTTGTTTCAGCTCTGTGGTTGTGGTGCAGGAGCTTGAAGTTGCAGGCTGGAATTACCCCAGGCAGAGTGGCCTTCTCCTAGATCTTTTCTGAAGCAAAATGAGACCTTTTTCACAGCAGGTGACTTCTTCACCCACTTAGACCTATGTGAGGTGTGAAGGCACTGTTGCTGCTGCTTTCTGTCTGGTTTCTGAGACCTAATGCAACCAGACATTTGTTCTCCACCACACTAAAATGCACAAATGACAAGGCCCTGATTCTCTTGCCATCTGTCTCAGTTGTGAATAGTTCAAGGATGACCAGAGTTTTTCTCACATGGGAAACACACCAGCCAGCCCAAAGGGGAGTTTTACACACCCAGCTGAGGCAAGCTGCAATTTTCTACTTGGGACTTGCCACTAGTGCCAGCATCAGCTTGGGGACTGGCTCAGAAAAGGGGCTCTTCTTTGTGCATCCATTTTCACCCCCTCTCAGGCCCTTCTCATAACAGCAGAGGCTTTTTCAATCCCCCATGGATGCTGTCACGTGGGTAACAGCACAAACTAATGCTTTTGATTTCTGTGTAGGCCTATAGCACAGTGGAAAAACAAGAGCTAATAGAAATGCTTGAGCAGACAAATGGGAGCTGGGCTTTTTGCCACTTTCTCACTCTAGTTCCTCCCATGCCTCTCACTCCTGCTTTGCAATAACCCCTGCTACTCCCACCACGTGTATCTTGATCAGAGTCTGTCAGTCATGGTTTCAGGGTGCCAGATGTGATGTTATGTTATGCCAAATGTAGCCTGAACTGAGTGCTAGTGTGACTCACTATCAAACCATTTTCTCCTGTGAGACAAACAAGATTTAATAAATATGTAAAAAAACCAGACAAACAAAAAGCACCTCAAGGAAAATACAAAGAGGGAGGGGAATGGTGATTTTAGACATGACTGTTTTGTGTGTTGGTTGGGTCTGTTGGCTGAGCTCCTCTACAAGTTAAAGAGATATATATTTACTAGCCTTTGTTTCTACACAAGTTAACAGTGAGAGGCCTGAAATAATCTGGGGGGAATATAGTCTGAAATGAGGATTTTTTTTTTTTATTTTATTGTAATAGCACATGGATTTTTGGTGTTGTCTGGAGCAATTTCACAGAAACAAGAGCAGATTAAAGGAGGTAATGACGTGTTTGTAATTTCATTCCTAAGGCTCATGGTGTCCTTCCCTCTGTCTAGTTTCAGCCTGGAGATAAATCAAGGGCTTCAATTTCCAAATCTGTCATAGAAGCTTCACAAATAAAAAAGCTGACAAAAAATATCTGCTCTTAAATGGCTGCTTGCAAGCACTGACAACTAGCAGTCCATAGATCTTTCACCTTGCAGGGAAGAGAAGCAGTGTGTATTGCCAGGAAAAATGAAGAGCAGAAATGCACTGTTCCCAAAGTTAAAGTAATCTAAAAGTATGACAATAATAAACCATTTACAGTCATGTTTTGAATGCTAGATGAAAATAGATTTCAGGTGCCATATTAACAAAGTCTCTCAGCTGCCTGGTGTGGGGAAAGAATGGATGTGGCATTGGAATAAGAAGTAGAGAGGCCAAGTGCACAAGAAAAATTCCTTCCCAGCTGCTGTGGCTGTTCTACATGTGCTCCTCTGTGCCCACAGAGTGCTTGTAAGTGATTGGGGAGGAGTGGGAAAGAGGCAGCATGAAAACCAGTGCAGATTATGCTGGTTAATGCTGAATAATTTGCTGTGTCTGTTAGCTACAGGCTCTAGCTTTTGCAAGGTATGAATTCCAATTATAAGTGAGGGCTGGAGCAGTTGATAGAGGCAAACTAGGCCAGTTATTTTGCTGAAACTAGGGGTGATGGAGCTGAGGAGTGCTTCTTCTGGAGGATTGCAGAGTCCCTGACCCCACCAAAAGTCCCCACACAGGGATTGGTGTCTGCTGCTCACACCTCTAGTCTCCTTGGTCTGTGGGATTCAATTCTGTGAGCAAAATTGCACAGCCACACTGTGGTTTTGAATACCCTCAAACTCTTGCTGATTTTGGAGGCAGAATAGGATGAGTCAGCCACCCCCCCCATGCTGTGGCTTCCTGACATATTGGACCTGCTTCATCCTAAAGCCAAAGAATAACTTGGCATGCAGACTGTGTGGAGCTCTGGTCTGGGTGCAAGATCTGAGCTCCTGTGACAGAATAATTGCACCCACCCACCCATGAGAGTGCTCATTCTTCACCCTCTGCCAACATTCCCCTGTGTCTATCTGCTGCCTTTCAGTCAACTCATCTCTTTAAGGCTTCAGCCTGGAAAGCTCTGAAAAGAGAAGTCCAGCAGTTCCCATATCCAGAGGGTGGAATGAATGAAATGTGCTTTAGGCAGTTGAAGTGCCTCATGTAAATTTATTTCATGCATAGGCATGTCATCCTTGTGCTGTGTGGCCCCCAGGACTTGCTGTGGGCAGGCTCTGTGGTAGCTGCAGCCCCTGCCCCAGCAGGAGCAGTGCTCCTGTCCTGCCTAACAGGCAAGTGGCCCCAGCTGGCCTGGAGGTGATTTGTAAGGCAGAAAAAGAGAACATGCCAAGGGAAACTGTGTCTAGTGTAGCCCTACAAGTGAGAGAGGATAAGACATGAAAGACAGAGGATCTTTGTCTAGCTAAAATAGGGATTTTTTTGAAATGCATGAGAACTGCCTGTGGGACATAATAGCTTTCTAGGGCAGGGAATTTTACACTTGGCTCTGCCATCCATCTGCTCAAGACAGTGATTATCTCCATCACTGCAGCCTTTGTCAGCTGGTTGGGTTCAGAATGAGTCTGGAGAAGGTGGATGCTCTCCTTTTGCTCTTCACAATTTATGCTTCGAGGTCAACTGAGCACTGTGAACCTCACTGCTCTAATTTTGCTTCTGGTTTTATCACAGTTGTAACAGGAAGGGTTAGAAAAAGTTTTTACTTCAAGTTGAGGACTTGCCACCTCAGAGCCACTGAGAGACAAGGCTCAGTGAGTAGCTACCACCGAGGTTTTTATTTCAGGGAAAGTTTTAGAAAAGGAATACTTTAATCTGTTGGTCTGGAAAGTCATCTGTGAAAAAGGGCAAAAAGGGTTAGTATTTCTAGGACATATTAAATGTTCAAAGAGCTGGGCACAGTGCTAATGCACAGCCATTAACAAATTGATCTTCAGCCGCTGTGCACATTTAAGTAGGAATATTTTACAGCTGGGGAGACTGAGACAAAGCATCTTGCTTCAGGCTGCCCAGCAACAGAACTGGCTTTAGAAGTCAGCAACTCCTGTCTCCCTGTGTCATTCCCCCAGACAGCAAAAAGCTGAATCAGAGGCACCTTTCTGTGAGGCTTAAAGAGCATGACCGTGAAATAAATATTTAACAGGTGAAGCAAAAGGCAATCCAAACACTGCTGCTGCATTTTCAGTGCTGGGGTCTGCAGCGCAAAGCCATTGACAGTTTGGTAAAACTAACACCAAAGACATTAAGTTTTATTATCAATATCAGATCATTGCACATCTTGGTAATCACTGGACTCTGTGTTTGATAAAAGAATGTTTGAGAACAGCTAGGGTGTTATTATATATAATTGCTCTTTACAATGACTGGGTATCTCTGGTGAAAATGAATCGGCGATCTCCACTGTAGCAGAATCTATTAAATAATTGGAGAGCATGACTGGTATCTTTGATGTTGAAAGGAAGAAATTCAATAAGGAGTCTCATCAGGCTCCCTAACACAGCAGAAAAAAAGGGCTGCAGGCAGGAGCACACTGACACTACAGGTCAGTGAAGGTTTATGGATTTGTGTGCCTTAGAAAGGAGGCAGAACCTACTGCACAGGACTGTTGAACCATTAGATACCTCAGGGGCTCAGAGTATTTTTGTATAGCCTTCTAAAAATATAAATGGTAGGGCCAGACATCAAAAGTCTCTCCCCTGCCCACGTTTTATGAGAATATCATCTGTCCTGAGGAGATGTCAGAACTGTGCTTCAGCTGTTTTGCTATTTGACAGTGGAACATTATCCTTGGAGGATTCATTTTCACATTTATTAACCCATCTCTGCCTCACAGACTCACATCTCTCCATCAAAGAAGTGCCTGTTTGTCTTTGAATTAATAGCTTACATGTATGTAGTGGCCTTCATTGCAAAAAAAAAAAAAAAAAGGAAAAAAAGCATTCAACTCCCTCTGCCAAATGTAAAACAGCTGGCAGGTACTTAGTACATCACCCTGGGAGAAGAGCTGGCTGAAGAAAGCACAAAAAAAGTCCTTATTCTCTTCTAACAAGAGGTACCCAGGGACAATTTAATGTGACTGTGGGACCAGCTTTTACTGCCTCCTCTGACAAACTGCACACAATGCACCTCATGATGCACTTTTATCTGCAAGGCTGAAGGAGGGAAAGGGATCAAGGGGTTCTGAGGATCAAATTATACCTCTCTAATGCTCATAGCAGCATTTGTGCTGGCATTAGGCCAGAGAAGGGATGCTTGGTGGAACAGTTGACAAGATGGGGTTGGTTGGTCATTTCATCTGTGAAGATGTGCAGTAAAAGAGAGCTGAGCACCCCAGGTGCAGGTAGTTAATGCTTCTGCCATGCACTGGGGCTAGCTGCTGCATCTCACGTCCATTTCCTGCTTGCTTCAAAAATCATAAATGCATAGCAAACTTTGAGTGTAAATTTTTCAGTAATAAGGTCTAAAATTGTTATCTTATTCAAAAGGTTTCCACCTTTAGTGAGACACATCTCCTGTCCAATGTGATGATTTAATTTTTTTTTTTTTACTTTATGTTGAACTGTGGGAAAGGTCTAGAATATGCATTTATAATCTATAAGTTAATGCATTTTTAGAAGTCTCAAATGAAGTTGGTTTGCCGTGAAACCATTTTCCTCATAAAAAATTTTTCTCTTCCTTGTCCACCTTTTTCAAGCTTAAGCAAATTAAATGAAGAATTCATGCACAGATCAAAGAGAATGCTAAAGAGTAACTTTCCTGGCTTGCTCTCTCTTTTAGGAGAAACTAGTAACTTTTAGGAGAAAGCAGTAACTTTCCATCTCAGATGTAGTGTCTTGATTAGCTTTTTTCCTTGCCTCTATGCTGTGCTACAGTATTCCTATTAAAATGTCTTTGCAGCTTCATGACTCCCCAGTACAGCAAGGAGCTGAAGGCTCTGTGCTGTGGAGGTGAAGCTTTGCTTGGAGTACGTGACTAAAAAGAGCAGATGAGTATAGGAAAGCAAGATAATCACAAAGCCCTATCAAGGTTCAGACAATCCATGCTTTGGACACTTTATAAGGCATCCTTTACAGTTGTTGGGTTCTGTAGGATTAGGGTAACAGGTTTGTATTTTTGGGCCAGCTTCCAAGATCTCCCAGCGTTCTCACACTTGATGTTTTCCAGCTCATGCTCAGCCACAACAGGGCTGATAGTCTGTGTTAGATAAATTGGGGATTCAGAGCTTGCACTTCTTGAGGGTCAGGGCTTTAAATCTCCTGTGAGTCTGAGCTGAAAGAGAGCCAGAAACTGGCCAGTGCATGCTCAGCTTGTCCTGCCATGGGCTGCTGGGACTCTGCAGTGCCCAGCTGCTTTGAGGCATCCGTGCTCACTGCATTGCTCAGCATTCCAGCTCCTCTCTCTCTCAAACTGCCTGCTCCCATTGTATTTCTATTTTTTATCGCCTCTGCTGTGTCTTTCCACTGAAAGAAATGATGTCCTGCATTTTTTAATTTGTACTTGGGCATGTATTTTTCCTTCCATGCCAAACAATGGATTCTTTCCTGTCAGTTCCAATTTATGAGAACTAAAAACCAGATTTTGATTCCTCTTTGACCTGTGCCACCTCTGTGTCCTGCAAGCCTCACCTCTCTGGCCTGGGTTAGACACCAATGCCCTGGTGTCCCTTCCCTGTGGGAGGCTCTGGGTTAGGAACAGGACAAAAGAAAAGGAGTTCCACCCATGCACCACAGGGCTCTGCCATTCCCCCAGCAGGATATTTTGGGAGCCACATTGCTCTTGCCACTTGCAATGAGCCCGAGTGTCTCACGTTGTAATGATGATAAGACTGCAGTGTTCAAAAGCTGCTCTTGCTCCTGTGCCCCAGCTCCAAAAGCAGACCAAGGCCCTTCTGATACCTTGGCTGATGGAGGAAATAAGCCTGTGCAAAATGGCTTTTCTGTCCTTGGCTTAAAAATCACTAAGCAGAAATTATTTTAATAATTTCCTAAAGGTACCTTTTCTAAAAGCCTGTGCTTTCTGTAATTCAGATGTGCTTTTTATCTCATCAGCACTTCAGTACAAAGACCATCCATGTTTTAAATTGGCTCATTTTATGTTTATGAAGGCTTTCTATATTTAAAAAAAAGTCAATTAGAAAGCTCACTGGTATATACTGCTACTTCAAAAGGAGTAGAGAAAGATGTATGTTTTAGATGGTCAGGACTCCTGGGGTGAGTTTGGTTTAATATTTTGACAGGGAGAGTTTCCATTAAATTCATATAATTATCATGAAAAAAGGTTTTTCTCCTTTATTAAAAAGATTAACATTCCATCACCTTTAACAAGAAAGTGGATTTTTTTTTTTCTGATGACTTTCACGTTATATTTAGAATATTGGATGTGTAGTCTTTGCTATACTCTGCTGCTGTAATATTGGTGTGCACCCTCAGTTTATCAAAGAACATCTTGTTTTCCACAATCTCAGTTCACTTGCTTCAAATAGATGATTTGGGGTTGGGATTGCATTATTATCTTACATACTTTTCACCTCATTGTATAATTTTAAGGACACTAACATGAAAAATCATAATTAAAAGTCACCTGATTTTTTTTATTTAAGTTATGAAAATTGAAATTAATTAAGATAGAGGCACAGCTCTGTCAAGACATTGCAGAGAATGAGCAGCACCAGCTGACCTCGATGTACATTCCCAATGCCACACAGCCTGTTTTTATGTCAGTGACACAGTCCATTGATGTGGAAAACATGGAGCTGCAATAATCTGTGCTCAGCTGGCTCCTAGTCCATGAGCAGAGCAATGTTGGCTCAGCTTCTGGCTGCCACAAAGCTCCTGCAAATTAACCAGTCAGGGTGGGAAGAGCTTGGCCCTTTTGGAATGATTCAAGATAAAGAAAAGTAGAAAGGCGACTTCAAGCCCCGAGCAATTTAGAATCTGATTTTAGGAGAATATGATACACAGGATAAGAGTAAAATTGTAAGATAGGGTGTGATACTGACAGCATTTAGAGCACTACTGTCAATCTCAGTGAAATGTAGGTTATATGGAGGGATTTGAAGGAAGAAAATGAGAGTGCTTTGCTGGCAAGGGAGAAGGGTGTTTTTTTAAGTAAAAACTTTGCTTTGAAGAGGACAGCAAGTATAGAAGAGGAATAGACAGGAAAAAGGCAGATGTGTGAATGGTGGTATTATGCTGATGCTAATATCTGTAATGTTTAAGAAAAAAATGAGCTTAATGGCATATTTGAAAATTCTTTTGAAAAGTATTGCAGGGAAACTTAAAAATATATTTTTAATGGTTAGCAGTTGCTAAATCCTACTCTCTGCCTCAGAGTTTCCTTTAATGGGTTACAGAATCAGCTATTGCCCTGAACGTACCAGGAGTTTAAGTAATATTTGTTCATTATTTTCCCTGTTGAAGAAAGGAATGACAAAGGAAAAAGTCAAGGCATTTTGGAGATTATTTTAGATTTGTATTTTCAAAGTAGTTGAACACAGGACTGCATAAAAGTGCCATGTGCTTACTCATCTACTTTATCAAATTACTACATTTGCTTGTTTTCTGATTAAATTTAAATTTTCTTAGGGTGGACCCCTGAGTAATGAGAGAGAAGAATGCATTTGTTTTGTGTTTTTGTATCAGAATACTGAGCAGTTCTTTGCTTCTTTACTTAAACAGACCCTTCCTCAGCTGCACTCGTTAGCCACAATGATGCAGAAAAGAGAAATAGGGTGAGCTAGAAGTATTTTTAAGCTGGTTGAGTTGGGCAGGGAGCTCTGAAGAGTGAGAGGAGGGTGGGGTTCTGGAGAGCCAGCTTTAGGAGCCACAGTCAGCCCTAGGCAGCCGTGCAGGCACTTTGTCTCATTGTAGTATGTGATGCCTGGCCTTTTCCCCATTTGTTCAGAGAGAAACTTCTCTGATGCTTTGTCTCCTCCAGCTCAGGTTTTATGCATTTGGGTACAGGTTCATGCCATAAAACCCTAATGAAATGTTTCCAGCTGGGAGGTACCTTGGAAAGCCAAGTTATGAGGGAACAGCAGACACGTGGGACCTGTGGGAGTTCAGGATTCAAAATCATGCTGAGGATTTCTGATTGTGCACCAGATCTTTCCCAGCAAACCTGCTTGGCTCTTTCTGGCACACTGGTGAAATGAAAAGAGCAGCAAAACTTTGGCTTCACCAGTAAAATGTGTTCTGTGCTGGTGAGACAGGCATTATGTCTTAATGGCATAAACCAGCCAGCACTATTGTCACTTGTTCAGCTGCTCCTGGTCAGGGTTAGAGCACTGCAGAGTGAGCCCAGGCAGTGGGGAGCCTCTTAGGAATACAAATAACTTAATCAAGGCTGCTTCCTGCCTGACAAGTGTAGTGGCCAGTGTGGAACAAATGGCTGGCACAAAACCCCTCAATTCCACCCAGGCAGTTGCTCCTTTAGGGGAAAAAGGATGTAAACGTGGGACAATGAGAGGATCCTGTTAATTCTGTAGGGGTACAAAAGTTCCTCTCTCAAAATACCATCAGGCCAAAAAGTGGGAGCTCAGCTGGTTTTGAAGACCCCCATATCAGAGAGCTGAAAGCAGCAAACACATTGCAGCTTTCTTGCAGTGATTTCTGTGAGTGTCTCACTGATTGCTCTGGTTTAATGGCAGCCTGGTGCTCAGTGCTTCAACCCACCTGGGCACAGGTGTGCAAATGCTGAGCTCTTACTCAGTCTTCAGCTGTTGTTTATTTCTTATTTATTTCTCCTCCTGATTTGGCACTGAAAAGATCAATCTGCTTCATTCATTTCTGCATTTCAGGTCCCTCTTTCTGAGCAGAGTTGTTTCAGATATGGGTGAACTTTTATGCAGGAATAAGCTTGAAGAGGAGTCAAAAGGTAAAGAGCAGGAATATTCTCTTCCCTCCTGGTTTGAATGTAATGACACAGGAGAGGAAAAAACAAATGTGTGTAGAATTTCCCCATTTTTCTGACATTTTTAAAGGGAACAGGACAATTATTCTAGATCAACAATTTAATGATGTGCATATGTGGCAATTGAACTACTTGAGCACACACTTAGAAAACTTTTAATAGAAACACACAGAATTTTTTAAATGGTTAATATTTTGTGGCTTTTGGTTGGCATGTTTTTAAGTGGATTGATGTTCTTTCCTAGTCCTAAATGGCTTTAAATGTGTCATCCTAGTTTTGCCTCTAGTGTGAGGGAAAAATCTACTCTGACCTTGAAACCAGCAATAGCATTACCTTTAAAAGTTTAATTTTATTTCTATGCATCAGTTATTTATATAAATATGCATACAATGTCTTCCTGGAAGTTGCCTTTCTAATCTGTAAATTTTCTCCTTTCTTTTCTCTTCTTTTGATACAAATTAATTTTATTCTTCTGAGTTGTCCTCTTGAAGAATGCTGACTGGGTTTGCAATTCCCTCCTAATGAATTTGCCTTGCTGCCTAAGTACTCTTCACTTTCTCTGCTAGAGATGCTGTGTCCCAGCAATGACTCTAATTTCTAATATTCTTTTTTACTCACAAAGAAAATGAAGGTTAAGCCAAGCAGATAAGTGGTATACCTGAGAATTAAACATGTTCTCTCCTCAACTCTGAGTTTATAATCTAGAACTCTGGGATGGGTGCACAGGCAGAGTTGCCTTCTTTCAAGAAGGTGGGAAAGAGCAAGGTGTGCATTTTACAGCCACTTAACATTACCATGCTGGACATCCAGCTGCCTTTTGCTAGCAAATGGAAACCTCAGGGGATGTGATCAGCCCTCCTATGACACATGGAGCAAAAGTGATGACTTGAATGCAAACCACCAAGTCCCATTTCTTAAAACCTTTAGTTTACAGCTCTGGATTAAGGCTGCTCTCCAAGAGGCATCTACTGGAAGAGGTGTGAAGAAGGTGGAGGGTATCACTTCCTATTTAGTAATTTAGGATGTACTATCATCCTCTGCCTGAGGGAATGAAAATGGATGCTTACCTATCACCTGAATGCTGCTTTAGTAACTATTCTCCTTTTCTCACACATCTCCAAAATCCTTTGGGACAGGGGAAGGAAAAAAACTAAACCCTCATCACTCTGTGTGAAAATGTTTCCTAGAAGTGGAAGAAGTGAGGCTTGTGGCCAGCAGTTGTTTGCTCTTTTTGGTGTATTATGTAGTTTATAGAATTCTTGTGAGAAATTATTGAAAGAGACAAATCATTCATCACCTTCTTCTCCCTCTGCTAAGGAGCACAGATGGGCTTCTCCTTGCTCACACGTGTGAGTTCATCCCTGAACTCACAGAAGACTGGTTATTTGTAGCTCCTTCCCCTTGACTCCAAGTTTTTGGGTCTTTTTGGGTTGTGGGTTTTTTGGAAAAGGTGTGGAACCATATACACGTTTTAGCCACTGGCTTAATGCCTCCCTCTCTCTGCCCCCATCTCTTTTTTTAGTAAAGAAAATAAAAACTAATGCTTTAGATGATTTCTCAAGGCTGAATTTCATGCCTACAGTTTGTTTTTTGTTTTTTTGGGTTTTTTTTATGTTCAGTTGGCCCATTGGGGCTTTCTCTTTCCCAGTAATTAGTTTCTGTACATGTTTATATTTCATGCTTTGAAAGCTATATCTGACTTTAAACTGGGGGTTTTTTTCTGCCTTATAAAGATTGTTCTTCTGTGTAATGCAACTTTTTTTTTTTTTCAATTCTTGAACCTTCATATATTCATGATGTTTTGAGGATTGCATTTTAAGTGCACAAAAGACCTACAGGTAGCCTGATATGAAGTCTTAATAAAAAATATTCCCTTTCAAACTTCTTTTTGAAGTTTAGCTAGTTTTATTTTATAGGAATGAAAGGAAGAGCAGGGATTTATTGAGTAAATGTGCTGTTAAGCTCCTACAGCTTAAGAATACATCTGATGTTTACTGTGTTGACCAATTTGTTCTGCCAGCTCTAATTCCCTGGTCATAAGGAATTTTGGCTTTACCCTTTGGAGAAGAAGCTAGGGCATAAAGGCTTACTACTTGTGTATGGTCAGTAAATATCAATTAAAATTATTCTGGAAGATTTTTGCCATTTGTTTTACACCCTTGACAATCAGATTGACATGAAAGACTATAATAGCTCCTGAGCAGCTGTTGAATTCCACTGCACTGATGATCTGTGAACTAAACAGAAGTTGACTGATAGGCTGTGGCTCGATTTGAAGGAGATCATGGGCCATTGGGTCAAAAATGGTCTGTTAAGAAGGAGCCTAAGTATAGATTCATAACTCCTTGAAAGGAAAATTAGGCTGCCTCAGGCTTATTTGGATTGTATTGCAAAACTTTAGATGCTTTTCAGAGTGTGAAGGCTTGGAAATGGGATCTGGAAAGCACCGAGCACATCTGCAGTGAACGATGACCATCCACCCTGGTGGTGTATGAGCATCTAGAGCTCTAGGAGGGATTGGTCCCTCACCCCAGGCCTCTCTGTATCCCCTAGCTCATGTCCAGACTGCATGAGCAGATTAGCCAAATCTGTACAAGGTGGTCCTTGGACCTGGGATTCCTCTGGGTCCCCAGCACTGCTTTGCTACAAAATGGTTTGTGTGGCTTTCTCAGTCTGAACCATCTCCTGTCACATCCAGTTGCAGCTGTCTGGAAAATTGGTTTTCTTTGTCATGAACTTTCTCACTGGTAAATAACTGTAGAGAAAAGAATCCAAGTCCTGTGGAATGTCATCTTTGTCGCCTCTGGAGTGAGCTCCATCCCTGGATGTACTTGGGCAGTGTGATGGATGTGGATAGTTGAAATACCCAAACCAGATAGAAAAGAGCCAGTCTGGATGTGCCCAAACTTGTTTCCTGGTCCCTTTTTTGGGCAATGACAGCCACAGCTGTGTGTCTCTTTGTGCCACCCCCCTGCCTGTACAGTATCAGCAATAAAGTTCTGTTCAGAGTTCTGCATTATTGTAGGATTTTTATTTGTTTCTCTGCATTACTGAGTAAAGCACTTGGTGTCTGCTGTCATGCACTCTCCACACCTGGCCTATTGCATTTGGAGCCAGCTAATGAAATTCCCATTCAGGGCTGTTGTGGGAAGGTGTAGAAAGGAAACAGCTGGCTGTGACAGACAGTGCTTTGTGTGCTTCTGAAAGGTGCTAAGCATTACAGAAGAGCAAGGATTGTATGGAGGGGAAAAAAAAAACAATCAAAAATTGGATGTTTTGCAAAATGAAGATGGCAAAAGGAGTTTTGCCTTTGGCTGTTGGAATGTTCCTTTAGATACATAAACCAAGCCAGTGGTAAGCCTCTTGGAAAACTGGCAGCAGGGCTCTGTGGCAGGCACTGCCATAACACCAGGAGCCCCATGCCTGTGCAGCTGTTGCAGACCTAAAGGATAGAAAGATAGTGTAGTGGGCTTATGTGTCAGTTTATTCTCTATGCCAACAAAATTAGGGAATTCCTGTGTTTGCCCTCTTACCTGTCACTTTTGTCTAGCCTGGGATCAGAGAAGTGTGCATGTGGGAGCAGCAAGGAGGTTCTGCTGACCTGTGGCAGTTTGAATGACCTCAGCTGTCTTGGTGCAAATTCTCAAAGTGGGCTTTGTTCCCCTCTGCTAGGTGTGGCTTGTAGTGGTTTTAGAGAATGCACTTGCCATGCTTAGCTGTCCTTCTGAAAAGGAATAAATTGTTTGAGGCTGGAAGAATTGTCCAAAAGATCAGTAATTTATTCCTAAGTAAATGGCAGTGAATTAGATGGAAAAAAGTCAGTGAGATTAATGGTCTTAATTACCCACTCTAATTAATAACCACAGGGAAATTTTCCCTAGCTACTTGCACAAAAATTTGTTTCAAAGTACAGAAGATCTCCCCATAATGCTAATTGGTTATGAGTTTATGCATCTAGAGTTGCTCATCCCTGGACCTATAATGAGGTTGCATCTGTGTGTTGAAAAGTGGAGCAAGCTACTTCCTTTTTTTAGTAGAACCACATAAGGCTGATGAATGGTGAGTGATTTGCTTATGAAAAATATCCTGAAGTATGACAACTGACAAACAAAACTTTCTCTTCTCGAGTCGTGTAGAGAAATCTGAGAAGCAATGAATGCATGCTTTTGTTCATGACAATGTATTAAAAAAGGAAGCTGCTGAATACCAAGAACAATTTTCTCCTGAAGACATACAGAGAAAGCTGACAAATGCCAAATGGATTCTTCTGTTATAATGAGATGAGGAGAAAGCTAACAGCTACAGCAAAGATGGTTTGCCCTATGCTTATTAAAATTTATAGAGGAGAAACTAATTGTTCACTTGCAGGGACTCAGTCAATGGGCCAAAAATATTTGCATGATTATGAATATTCTTGAGCACGTGGTGTTAGCATGCACTCCTTGGTTAGGCTAAGGATCTTGCCTGGCTGCTTGTTTGCCAAAAGAAGGGATGAAATTGTTTTTGCTCTTGGTTATGCAGAGTTGTTCCAGGAGCACCTCACAAATAAAGCCTTTTTACTCACAGATACTGCTTGCTGCTTGGCTGAGTCAGAGCAGTATAAAGCACAACAATGTTAAAGAGTTACAAGCCTGAATTAGAGCCCACCAGCTGATTTAGACTGGGTTTATGCAGCTTTGTTTAACCAATACTGTTAAGGTAGTTTGACAGGCGTGGAGGGGGATGGAAAAAGGTTTCCCAGAAATGGTTAGAATTGCTCATTGCTGTGGGCTTGACAATGAAAAATCCTCCATGAATCTCTGGTATTAAAGTCACTGCAGTCTATAGCACAGATGTGTCAGATGAGAAACAAGGATTGCTGAAGATGAAAGGGCAGGATAGGAAGTTGAGTCCTGCCTGTAGTGCCCCTTCATCCCTTGGAGCAGACAAGATTTGACTTCTCTGGTCCACAGTAGATCTGTGACTTCAGGGAAGGCATTAAGTGATTTAAGAGTTCAGGCTTATCTCTTTCTGAGTAGCATTTACTTCTTTTCTCTGGGGTTTCTGCTAGAAGTCTTTTCTTTTTTGGCTGCTCGTGGCTTATTTGGGACTCTGACGAAGGGATATGGTTTTTACTTTGCTCGCTCTATTTTTTGCTTGGGGAAGGGGCTCGTTGTCACCTGTGTGGATTTTGGAGGGAGGGTGGGAGGCTGGTTTCACTGCAGTGAGCAGCAGATGGACCATGGAGGGGGCAGAGCAAGAGGTGGCCAGAGGAAGAAAGTGGAATAAAGACAAGGGTATTAGTGGAGCACAAACAGAGCTGTGCCTGCAGCCTAGCCCAAGAGGATGTAGAGTGCAGGAGAAGTCAGAAATGAATTATTTTTTTTTTGCTAACCAGTCTCTCACTGGCAGATCTGAGCTGTTAGAGGTGGTGCTTGCTCTGATAAGGCATTCTGTTAGCACTTGCTGTGAAGGAGAATCTTTCATACCTCAAAACTGTCGACTGAGGATTGCAGCACTGCAGCATTTAAGCTCTTTCAGACAGAGGGGAGACAGTTTTTTTTTTTCTCAATTTATATCTTGACACATTTATGATGCTATATTAATTTTTGTTTGAGTTAAAACAAATAGAGAACACTTGGAGCACTCCATAGTCCAGCTACATTTTCCAGGTAATTTCCAAATTTGAGACACACATAAGACTTAAGGAGTGAAAAGGAGAGTAGGAAATGCCATAAAATTTTCTTCTAAAAACAAAGGTGCATTTTGCCTCTTGGTCCCCATTCTTGGCTTGTTAACTCAGAATGATATTCCAGAATAAAGGATTTCCACCATCACCTTTGTTCCAGGGCTTGTATCCTCCTCATTTCAGGTAGACATGCATGCTGTGCAGCCAGGAGAGGGATGTGTCTTGTGCTGTGGCTCAGCTGTTTGATGATACAGCAGTGTCTACTACTCAGATGTAACATCTGCAAGAACAATAGCTATAACAGTGTTTGATCCCAATTTGGTCATAAAATATGGATTGCATAACTGAAACAAGTAGATCACAGCTCTGCTTTTCAGACTGAGACTCAGCTACTCTTAAATGCACAGCGGCTTGACATAAGTATCTGAATTTCTTTTTCTTTCTTGCTGGAAATGAGATCACTTTTATAGGGCACAGCCCATCCCTTCCTCCACCATCTTAATGCCAACTTTTAAGTTCCTCTAATATGGATTCTGAGGAGGTCCTGAGCTCTGACTGTGTCTTCTCCAGTCCCCGGTCTGCCCTCCTAATAACATCTTCTGGCTGTGCCATAGGGAAACTCCTGAGGGGGCTCTTTACTGGTGCCAGCTCCCTCTGATGCTCTGAGTTAGGGGGGAGAGGGATCTGTGTCCTTCACTGGCAGAGGAAGATGGTCTGCTGTCACTGCACTGCCCTGGCCTGTTTCAGGCAGCTTTTGGAGGCTCCAAAACGATGTTTGCCATGTGCAAGAGCCACATTCACACAGACATTTCTCCCAGCATGTTCTGGGCTGTTCTTTCAGCCTCTTCTGTCCTGCAGCAGGACAGCCCTGAGCCACAAGCCTAAGCATGTACACTGGGGTGACTTCTTGTGAGAAGGAAATCAGCAGGCAGCCTCCCATCCTGCAAAATCATGTCCCCAGGGGCATCATCTTTTCCTAAAAGCATCTGTTTGACTTCTTGTTTCACTTTCATAGATACTGAAAAGGGTATTTCTGTGCAGAGTTCTTATGCATAATTCAATTTCCAGTGTTGATTTAGAAGCTGCCTTTAAATCTGAAGGCAAAAGGGCTGCTTTTTCTTTGCCCCACCCGTAAGGAGAATTTAAATTTCCTCTAGAAAAAGCTGCATCCACTGGATTGGGGTCACTCCTGCCTTATTATTCTCCCATCCATGTCTCTGCAAAAGCATGTAAGGAGAGCTGCATTAGGAGAAGCCTGTAATCCAAGTCCCATCACGGAAATCTTCAGCGAGTCTGTCTCATCCTAGGCAGCTCCTGGTATTTGGCCATTTATTTCCTTTATTCTTCCTCTTGAAATAACACATAATGGATGCACCTGTCCAGTCATGCAGAGAAAATGAGGCCACTGCTTTTAAGTTAAGTAATGATTCTCTCACCCTAAATGCATCCCCCAGTGCTTTGGTCCCCTGCATGTAGTGGGTTTTTTTGTTTTTTTTTTTTGTCTCTCTTTTAAAGCAAGACTCAATTTAATTCCCTCTGAAGTGTCAACTGCTGTGATTGCTTTATTACACAATCCTATGCCACTCATAGCTTATCAGATTTTAAATTACCATATAAATCTACATAGTTTGACAATACAAGAAACATCTAATCTCATTTTCAAAGTTAGATAAGAAACAATCAACACTTTAGAATGGAAGTGATACCCCTAAGCTAAAAAACAGCAACCTAACAAAATTATCTACACTAATCATCATTAACTATAATAATACTTGCAAAACAAAAAGCAGTGCTATAATTAATTGCAACACCTAGAGGGCAAAAAGGACCAGACAAAACCCAAACCCCTTGGATTACATGTTGTTTGCTGATTCTACAACATGGTAATATGAGGGTGTCCTAATTATATATGTTGATGGTGCTGAAGTTTTAGCAGGATATTTGTAGTGTACTGCATGTATTGTAATGTGGTAAGCGCAGCACAACCTCTGTGAATTTGAACTCCCTAAGTGGAGGAAAAAAAACTAAGCCAGCAACAAGGCTTGGCTGGAAATCTGTCTACAATTACCTCGTGGTCAGCGAAAAGCAAGACCTGGGAGAACTGCTTAATTAATATGTGGGAGGAAGATGGTTTGGAAGAAACTTTTGCCTGCCTTGGGAGGGGAGCTTTGGCAGGAGCTGAACAGGGAATACTGTTCCAAAGAAACAAATCAGGAAGCCTTGTTTTGAATTTTATTAGTTGTTTGAAAGCAAGCTCTCCAAAGCCCCATTACTGCGAAAGGAATCTGAATGCCTGGGTGAGAAAAGGAGCAGAGATAAAGAGGCCTGAGGCAAGAGCAGCCAAGATGCCACGCAGTGAACATGACTTGGGTAAACCTGGCCCTTAGAGCAGGGTCTCTGAGGACTGGGAGGTGCACAGAGCACAGAAGTGGCTGCCTGGTGACCCTTGATCTCCCGTGGTCCCAGCAGGGCTGCCGAGGGGCAGCATCACCTCCCCGCTGCCCTGAGCGCTCGCTGGTGCCTTGGGGAGCACCTTGGCTGCTGCTCTGTGCAGTCCTGCTCTGGGCACACAGCCAGGGCATTGCTGTGCTTCCCCAGCTGCCTGCAGGGGTTTGCCCACCTTGGTTCTGATTCCTGAACATTCCCTGTGGGTCTGGGCCTGCAAAGCTCCCTTTTGTTACGAGGGCTGCTGAGCTGTGTGAGTGAGAATTGACACGGGGGGTGAAGCTTAAAGTAAAGAGCCTTGGCCCAACACACAGGAAATGAAATGGAAGCAAGAGATTGGACTGGTGAGGAGAGCTGGGAGTGCTGCCCATCAACTGGCTGGATGGCTTTGTGCTACAAAAGCCTGTCTTATAATTTCTGTTATAACCTGCATATAACTTCTGTTTTTAGGAGCCATACAAAAGGTTTCTAAGGCCTACATCTGCTTTAGAGTGATAAATGTGCGTGACTGCATTTAAAAGTTTCAGATGGTCTATATTTTGCCAGAAAAGGAAAAACATGCTGTTTTTCTCTACCTAAGTTCGAGATGAGAGCCTGACTGAGAAGCTGCAAAGCCCTATGATAAAAGGAATAAACCTGCTGGGTTTACTCAGGGGAAGAAATTTCTGAATTCTGTGGCTGGTGCTCCAGACAAGAGCAGCTCATGGTCAGATGTCTGCCTCTTGAGCCCTGGGAGCTGAGTCTGCAGCAGGCTGCACTGGGGGCTGATTGCTCCCAGTTAACTGCATGGGAGGGGAGCTGGAAATGGGAATGCCAGGATCTCATGCTTCAGGCTTGGCTGATTAGAGCGACTGTGCCACACAAAATCAACTTGTTCTTTCCCTCCTTTCCCACCTCTGCCTCCTGGAGCTTCGCGTGGGGCATGAAATACCAGACAGCCCCTGCCCCCAGAAGGGAGAGGGAGGGAAGGAGGGAATGGCCAGTCATGCCTGACAGGAGCTGTCAGCTCTCTCCTCTCTGCTCTCCTCCACTGGCACCTGCAGAGCCTGTGGGCAAACTGTGCTCCCTGCCCTGCTGGCTGCTGTCAGGGAGGCTGGGAGAGATCCCTCTGCCATCCCCACTGGCCAAAGCCTCTCTGGGGCTGGGGGTTTGCCCAGCACCCCCCCTGCAGCCTCTGCCTGAACAAAAAAGGTCACCAAACAATTCTGGAAAAATATTCTTAAGGGTGGCATGGTGAAGCCTCCAAAGGCAATTGGGAAAAAAAAAACACCACACTTTTTTTCCTGATTGTCACAGCATGAGGCCAAGTCTCCAGTGGCTCCAAACTCATTTGGCTCTACTACTTTATTGGAGCTGTGCTGGTTCATCCGGGCAGATGAACTCATTCAGATGCAGATAGTGTCCAAGTTTCAAATTACTGGGCTTGTAAACAATTGGAAAGCACGGGTACTTACAATGGGAAACACTTAAAATCAGTTTTAATTGCGAGAACCTCTGCTCTGCATTTTAGCCATTTGTTTTGTCTGTGGTTTCCCAGCACCTCCAAATCTGTTTCCTTTTGATAGGATGTATTTTATAAAGATAACCACATTTACTCTAAAATATCATAGAGATGAATTTTAAAAAGTTGTCTGCTGTGCTTTTTTTTTTTATATTTTTAAAAAATGAGACCCTCTCCTTCCCGCTCCCCCCCTCCCTCCCCCCCCGTTATTATAGTGCAAATTCTGTGTATAAATTGCTGTTTTACAAAAGTAATTCTGGCTGACACCATCCATTTTTTCACTTATGATTATGCACTGTGTTTGAAAATGCAAACCCACTACAAAGTGAACAGGAAGCTGGGCACTTTTTACTTTGATGTTAGTTCTGCTTTTTGGAAAACTTGCAGAACATGAGCTCAATCTGTCCAGCATGCAAAATTCAGTGTGATATGTGTATAAATTTGTATAATGTTTCTACTGAAACCCAGTAGAACTTAGGAGCTGCAAAGTGGTCAGCCCCATATTATCTCTAAATAGCAATGTTGATTAAGCATTCTGAGATGAGAAGCAAAAGGCAAGTATAGAAGGATGTCTAATAGAAATAATAAGTTATTAGAGTTGGTTTCAACAGAATAAAGTGGGATAAGGTCCTGTTTTGAAGAAATTATGTGGCATGTCTGCTACTTGGCATCTGATGAATGTTTCATTCGCATCTTGTTCACCATCTCTCTGGTCATCATGAATCATTGGATTTTTTAGTTTTTTGGTTCTTGGGTTGTTGCTTTTTGTCCCCCTTTCTGACTAACTTAGATGACCAGGCTTGGAATTCAAGAGAAACAAAAAAAAATCAAGGGTATATATTGCTCTAGTCACTTCTCTTTTGTATTATGACAGATTTTCTTTCTGGTATTCATTTTCTTTCTGACACCTTATGAGATTACTGCAACTTATTTTTAGCCTGGGAAATTGAATGAAAAGTTGAGGCCACTGTGTGAAGTAGCCCTGTTTTTTTACTGATAGTAGGTGGAAGGGGCACTTGATATGATGTAAATAATGTAAGTTGCCTCTACTGCTGGGCCACTGCTCAGCTTGTCGGTCCCCAGGCTTTGCTGCTGCCTGGAGTTGTTTTCTTCCAGGTGCAGAAGTTTCCTTCTGTTATTGTTAAACTCCCTAAGTTTTCCTTTTGGCCAGTCCCCCTGTTATCCAGCTCATGGGTGAGAATATTTAACACTGTCACCTCTGAAGTCAGCAAAGATCAAAGGATGCCAGGAGGGTCCTTGACAGCTGGATCTGAAAGCAAGCCTGTAAAGAACTTTGCTGCAGAAAAAAAGCTGCTCAGTCTGGTAATACCTGAGCAAAGAAACTGTCCCATTGCTTGAGTCTGTTTTACTGCTTAGGCAGGGAAACTTGTTGTGTCTTGTATTTAAAACCCCAAAGAAATCAAGCCCCAATTTCAACAAGTTTTTTTTCTCCTCAAGTCCCTTCCTGGACTTTATGGGTCTGAATGAGTAATTCCTTAATTTTCTTTCCCTACTATCCCTTCTGTACCTTCCCTCTTAGCTTGCTTCTTTTTTTTTGTTGCTATTGTTTTTGTTTTTTGTTTTTGTTTGAGATCAATACATGGAGTGAGTTGTTCTGTGCTGCTCAGGTGAAGTGGGACCAAAGTGGTTTTATGTCAGCATTCCTCTGCATCCCCAGCAGAGAAGATGACTAGGTTGCTCTATTAATGTGTTTTTGGTGTTGTCAATTATCAAAGAACCTGTTTGGGTCACGGACATTTTGAGCACAAACCAGGACTGCTCCCAACAACCCTCAACAAGGAAGGGAGAGCAAAGGAAAGTAACATCTCGGGTTAGACTGATAAAGAGGTGCTCATCACTCTCTTGGTGGTTTTTCTCCCCTTAGTAGTTCCTTCTGTTTTAGAAAGATCTCTTAAATCTAAATCTGTCTCACCTAAAGTGAATGCAACTGTGCTGTGATTCATACTAAAGCAATAACATTAAAAAGTACTTAGGTAATAACAAAAAAAATTGTGACTTTTGGTGTTGTTTGTTGCACTGAAGATTCTTTTCTTTAGATTTTTTGCTGGATTTTCTGGTTTGCTTTTTTTTTTCCCTCCCCCCTCCAAGTTCTCAAGGCCTTGATTTTATCTCTTTCAAACTTAAAAATTTAACTTTTGGAATCGTAACAATACACTTAATTGCAGATTCTTTTCCACAAACTGAGGTTACCAACCTGAATCACAATTACAAGAGTAGTGAACCTCCAGAATGCCTCTGTAATCAAAAATAAATTTCAAAGTACAGATGACTTTTTTTCTACCTTGCCAAAAAATTTTTATTTGGAGTTGGGTTTGGGTTTTTTTTCATTGTAGTGTGTAACATAATATATGGGATAGAAAAAATATATTTTGGCAGATTTAATTTTTTGGTGGAATTATGGGTTAGGGAACTCCTGTTTCTAGGTTTTTCATCCAACTGCAATTAGTATCAGGTACAATGCTATTTTTTCCCTGCAATATATGTTGGTTTAGCTATAATTCATTCGCAGATTGGCTTTTATTCTACAGTTTTCTCTAATTGTGCAGAGATGTTTCAGATTAGTGCATGCATGCTCACATTTAACCGAGGTCTGAGGTCTCCAATATGGTCAAAACAGGTCAGATTTTGCTTGTGGAATTTTGTGCCTGATTTCATTAAAAGCTTCATAGGAAACCATGCCAATAACCCTGCTACTGTTGCTGTATAGGTTTCCTTTAATTTTTTCTTTTTGTTTTCATAGGATATTCTGATTATTGATATTCATACTGTTAAAAGAGATATAATTTCATTTTGGTATTTGAAAAAAATTGTTCCATTTTCTTTGTGGTCAGTTTTTTTGGAGGTTTTTTTTGGTTTTTTTTTTTTCATAAACTGCAAGTAGTGTGGTTGGTCTGTCAGCACCTCTCTTTCCTCTCTGACTTCATGGAATCACAGAAGGGCTTGGCTTGGAAGGGACCCCCAAGCCAAGTGCCAGCAATGGAGGTCTCACATTGACTCCAGCCAACTGTGGCTTATTGATTGTTTTTAAAGATTATATGCCATGGCTGTGCAAAAAGCAAGAATGTTTTTATGCTTCCACCCTAACCTCTGTTTCCAGAGGTTGAGGGACAAACCCTTGCTATCATTAGCCTGGCTGCATGATTGGGTTTAGCCTTTTGTTTTGGGGCCACAGTGGAAATGGTAAAGGGGTCTTATTCTTCCACAAAGGAAAATACCCAATGAATATTTTGTAGCTTGTAGGTCTTTAGGGTGAGACACTGCCAGGCTTTTCTGTCAGTGTTAATGCAAGTGGAGCATTCTTTCCCAGCACAGAAATTCAAGCATATATTTCTACTGATTAGGAGGGGGAGAATTCTGCATGCTGAATGTACCAATTTTTCTCTTTTTGCCTGGTAAGATGACATCTGCCATGTTTGCTCTTGGAACTGATTTTCAATAATAAGACTTCTGCCTCTTTTTTTACCTGAAGGTTAAATGTTAATGTGCTCTGTATGGGACTGTACCTTGAAGTCATTTGTAAGCTGGATACAGGCTCCAAACCTGTTGCTTATTATGAATCACTCTGCCCACATCTAAAGACTTATCAAGAATTATGTCAGCTATTTTGATGTTCAGGTTTAAGCTAAGCCTCTAAGATTTGACTTCAAGCAAAGTTAGGCCTCCCTTTGTATTAAAAGTAACAGAAAAGAGGAAGATCTCAGAGGACCTGTGACATGACAAACAATATCAGTTTTTCCAAAGCCATTATCATTTCTCATGTCACTGCAAACAAATAAGGAACCTTTAATCCAAGGGCAAACATCATGTAACACTTTTATCTGTCATCTCAATATACATTTTCGTATTTAAAAGTATCACTCAGCATTAGCAAGCTATTGTACTGCATACTAAAAATATTGTCAAGAAGTCATCAGGGCATACATTAACTGGCTGTGAAGACTCATTGCTTTAAGTTTGGTTAATATTTCTAATTGTAGTTGATTGCTGATTTCTCTTGTCATTTTAAAGGACATCTATCTGTAGAGGTGACACAACAGTGTATGTTATGTAATACAACAGGTCAAAAACTTATTCAAGACAAAATAGCAAGAATTTGAGACAAATTTTAATCACAGATAGAACAAATGAGGAAAAAAGTGATTTTTTTTTTTTTCTTTAAGCAGGAATAAAACTTGCTACTGCATTTGGCATTTGTTTCCCCTTATTGTGCAAAGAATCATAAGAAAATTGTTTACTTTTTTGAAAATAAGGCAAAGATACATGTTCAATAATCTCTTAAACTCCTTTTGGCATCTTAGTAATGACCTCAGATTCACAGCCTGAGGGATATAGTGTTTCCTTATACAAAATAATAGCCTGGGTCAAGAAATCAAAGAACATATCTGTCCATCTCAGCTTGAGAGAGCAGCAATGGAATTGGTCTTGATGCTAAGCAAAAAATAGCAGCATTTTAGGGGTAGCCTGAAGTAGTGTATGACTAAGAAGGTACACTGTGATCTAGACAATTCTCTGAATCACTGCTCATCCTGCTTGCTTGGAGGGGGTAAGAATTTACTTTTAACCTAGCAAAGTAAATTGCAAACTTTTCCCCCAACTCTTGTTTGCTCAGCTGCTTTGATCAGTGAGTTGGAGGAGGGATGCAAAGGGGACAGTCAGCAAGTACTCTTTTCTCTTCTAAAACATGGTGATAAGCCAGGTAGCTTGAGGTTGATTTCCCTTGTGTGACTCTACAACCTGAGACAGGGTTGAGACTGACTAAAGCTCTTCTCAAGAACAGAAATTATTTACTTAAATTATTGCTTTTCCCAAAAACAAGCAGAGCTGAAAATGCTCAGTGGATTATCTTGTTCCTCCTGATTTTGGATTTGTTGGGTTCTAGGTTGTTTTTTTTTTCCTCAGTTAAAGACAAAATTCCTTTCTGCATCTGTACACTGCTGCTTAGGCTCTAGAAAATGGAGTATAAAGATATCCATCACAGTACTTTCCAGAATGTTCAAGTCACTGTTTGAACCATGCAAATTCCTCTCTATTGCATGGTTGCAGCTGGGAATTGGTGCTTGTGTTCTTGGACCTTAGTGTGCAGATTACATCTGCTGTCACACAAACCACTTCAGAGCAGTGGAGTCATTTTGAGCCTAAATGCTTATAGCTAGTAAAAGGGAAGGCAAAGAGTCCTGGACCACAGGTGCACTCCTCCAGTTTATTTTTCACTATGTGCTTTAAAAAAAGGTATATTTTGTCCCTTCATACTTGTTTGTAATATGTTGTGGAGTTTGCTCCCACTCAGTCTCCCAAATGTAGTCTTTTTCCTCCAGTAATAATTTTGTTACAACCAGAAAAAACAGGTGGAATAAGGAGCAGTCCTTGACACACTGAAACATTTTTATGATCTGTTGGCATTCTTCATTTTCTTCTTCCAAGTCTCCCCCTTTCTTCTTAAAAAAGCCTTATTCTCACCCATGTTTTCCCCTTATTCTCACTCAGTTTATCCTTTGCTCCTTATCTCACAAGTCTCGGTGCTCTTTCTACTCTCTGTCCTTCCCCTGCCATCAATCTCTTTTTGACCTTTTCTTTCCCTCGGGGTTTTCCTCTTGCTCAATGCAGATTTGCTCCCCCTGTTCCCACATGGATGATGTCCTGAGGTGTGGATCTGCAGGCACCAGCCCCTCGAGGAGCTCTGTGAGAGCTCAGAGGTGAAGGGAGAGGGGGAGCAGGGACCTGCAGGGCTCTCTGTGGCTCCCTGGCATCTCTTGAGTGTAGCATCACTTCAGGAGCTCAGCTGGGAAGAGGGAGTTGCTTGGTTCATCCCACAGCTTCTATTCCCTTCCCATTCCCCTTCTTTTCTCTTCCCAGCCAGCAGGAGTAGTCATTCATGCCCCCAAAGCACAAAAGGATGTGTGGGCAGAGGAAAAAAATTTTTTGACTCCCTGTTATAATATTTAGGTTCTTAATGTATTTTGCTGTAATAATCAGTGTATAATTGCTGGGGAGAGGGCAAAGAACGGTGAAAAGATGATTTTTTACTTCCCTGGGGTGGGGCTTCTCCTCTATTGGTCTTATGCAGTAACATGAATATATGATGCAACATGGGGAATAACACTTGAGACAAACACCAGGATGATTTGCCTTTGTTAGGTTCTTGGCTGAGAACTGGCTGGCTGAGGGGAATGAGCCACTCTTTCACTTACAAGTGGGTGCCTCCAGCTGCACAGGAAAGGAACCTGTGCTCTGTTAATTCTGTGCAAAAATAAAGGGCCTCACTCTTCAAGAGCCTTTATGATTGTTTTAAAGAGGTTTGGCATTCTGAAAAAAAAAAAAAAGGAAGAAAAATAAAAGGCAACAAAAAAACAAGCCCAACCCTCAAAGCAGAAAAGATTGAATACATTTGAAGGGAATGATGGAATGTAAAATGAAGGAAAACAGGAGTTAAGTCTTGCTTGCTGCCAAACTGTGCAGTATGTAGATAGTGTATCTGTAACATGGGGTTTTGTGTTCCCTGCTCTCCCTATCCCTGGAGAACTAGAGTGCTACTCTCTGCTAAAAAGTTAAACTAAGTGCCAATTTTAATTAACCACTGAGAGTTTTGACTTCCATGGTAGCAGAATGTCACTCACTCCATGTGCTTCCTCACAGGAGCAGACCTTCCAGAGCCCTGGTGAGAAGTAAGGGGAAGAGAGATTTTATGGAAGAGATAAAAACATCCTCTAGTTTCTAGTCAAGGTCAGGAACCATTCTTAGGGGGCTTGTCCAGCACGGAGTTGACACCCAGACATTCCCAGCTCCATCACTTTGGGGAATTCCCTGCTGGCAATAGGATCAGGAGGATTTAGTCTCTTCCAGGTGACTTTTTTTCAGCTTTCTCATAGATGTAAGAGTAACATCCCAATGCTGGGCAGACTCAGAGTTCTGACAAAAAACTCAGTTTTCCCTGGGAGTATTTTGCCAAGGGAGGTGTTTTGCAGAAACAGGGATGAGTTGGGTCATGATGGTGGAGGATCAGGACCAAGATCCTTGGTGTGAAACAGTGAGAGGTGATGGATCTCACCAGTTGCTGCTGAATTCTGAGTGGGGTTGTTTTAAACTGAAAACCCATTAAAAAAAAATATCATTTGCCACAGCTGTATGCACTACTTCAAGCACTGCAGAGTGGAAGAGAGACAACAGCAGAGCCAAGCATCATATCTGCTAAAATACAGCCTGCTGCAGGAATCTGTGCCCTGTGGTTGACTCAGGCTGCACTCCAATAAATCAAATCTGGCACTCTTTTGTAAGAGCTGAATTCTGCTTTGGGAAGGATGAGGTTTTTACCTCTTTTAAAACATTCTGTAGTGTGTGATTCTTTGAGGGAAGGAGGAGGGAGAGTAAGGCCATCATGCAAACCTCAGTCCTGAGGCTGAGAGTAATAACATGGAATAAATCCTGGACTCCTTAGAACCATAAATGGATATGAGAAGGCTAGGTCTGAAATTACATGCCTAAATGTCTGATCCCACCTCGGTGAAAATGGAGGTAGCTAGCTGAATGAAATGTTCTGTTTCATACCATTTATTTCTCCTGCCTCAAAAATATACTGAAATAGGAGAACTGCACAGGTGGTGTCCATTTCTTTTATTTTTGTAACAAAAGACCTGACGAAATACAGAAAGAAACAAGATGAAGCAAAGATGAGCATGGTCTTTTTGTTCCACAAATTGCATCTTTCCTGTACTTCTTCTGTTCAATAACTGGACCTAGAACCATCTGACTTCTCTATTTGAGCAGTTCTAGTATTTTTAGCCACACTCAGTAACAAAACTGTAAAATAAAGAAACCTATTGAAGGTTGAGTAAGCCAAACCCTGCCCTCACCATCTTGAAGCATTCACCAAGGTTTTTCTTGGTTTATATGGAGCAAACATCATGTACAACCTCACCAATTTTCTGTTTCCAGAGTTTCCATGCTGAAGTTCTCAAAACTGTTTAAAGAAATGTTTGCCCTTGTATGAATTTAGCATAGAACACTTCTGAACTCTGGAAAGAAATACTGTCAGAAAGCACCCTCTTGCCTTTCATTTTGAGTTTTTCCTTTGTGTTTGCTGGGCATGGGTTGCAGCACTCCTTGAATGAAAAAGGGCTGCAATCTGAATTGTTCCCAGTAGCACCTGTGAAAGCTGCTGGCATCAGAAGCAAGAGCACAAAGCTCTGAATGAAGTCTTCTCACTGCTAGCTCCTGACTTGTCAGTAACTGGTGAAGTGAGAGAGAAAATAACATTTACATTTTCTCTCTAATTTAATGAGAAATGAAAAGACAAGTTGAGGGAGAGCTTGGTTAATTTTTCATTCAGCATTGACTTGAATGCTTCCACAAGGGCAAGCTAAGAAAGGCAGGAAGCTGTAGAGGGTGATAAATCTAGAGCTGCTTGGGTAGCTGGGAGAGGATTCTGTGGTGCTGAGTTCTGGGGTATAATCCTGTAATTCAGTGGCTCCAGCCCAGTGAGTGCCACATTGCTTTCCAAGAAGCTCATTTATGATCCCAAACAGCTCTTTGCTGTCAGTTCCTATTTGCATCTTCTCCTCACCTCTTTTTTTCCTTTCTCTGCTATCTCCCCTGTTCCATTTTATCTTAATTCTGATTTCTTGTCATCTTTTTTTGAGCTGTTACAATTTTTTTTTTTCCCCCCTGCTATCACCCACCATTTCCATCATAGAGGGGCTAACAAAGCAAACCACCTTTAGCACCAGCACAGGGTCTTTGTCTACTTGCTCTTTCTCATATGCCTAATTTTTGCAGCTAAACCAGGACCTCTGCTTCCTTCTCACATCAAGCTTCCCACAGGAGATTCTCAGTGATGGAATTGTTGTAGGAGTCAGTGGAGCCCCACGGCCAGTAAATGTTCTGGCACTGGCACAGCCTGTAGTGGTTTGTGCTAAAGAGGGATATAAGCTGTTTCAGTCTGATATTTCTTGATCTCTCTTTTCTGTTTAATACCTTTACATTCTTGAAGCAGTCAGATTAATCTTCATCTCTTTGTCCTCTACAGTTTCTTGAGACTAGACACTCATTGCAAATTGATTTTCATCTGAGTGTCTCTGGGTTATTATTTGGCTTCATCTTCTAAATAAACAAGTAGCAAATTGTTGGTTGGTGTTTTTCTGAGCCTGCAACTTGAACAGGTGTGTGCCATTGCTCTTTTCCATAATTTCCTGCTTGTTTTATGCTGTTCCTCTTGAGCAAATTCCATTCCCATCCCCACATGAGTCATGTGTAATCTTATCACCATGAAACTTTCCCTTGGCTTGGTCAGTGACCCAGCCATCTAACTCTCCTTGGCAATCCTGTCACTCACTGTTTCAACAAGCACACTCTTTCCGATAATATATTCTTCTGTCAGAATTTTCCAGTGTTTTTCCACCACATCTCACTCAGTGGTTTCACAAATTTTCACATTATCTCATCCCAGTCCAGCTGTCAGCACCTTTTTGCAGTCCTGCTGATCTTTCTTGTCTCTGCCTTCTGTGCCATAAGATAAAATGAGGTACAGCAGGAGCAGAAGAATGGAGTTGGGTTTTTGGTTTTTGGGGTTTTTTTTTGGTTTTTTTTTTTTTTTTTGGATAGAGATATCCCCAGTGCACTACTGCTGTGGGAGTTGATGGGCAGGAGTCACAGTCACTGAATCCTGATGGTCCTTTTGCTCTGGTAGGCATGACCAGCTGAAGATTTATTTACAAGGAGTGGAGATTCTTTGGAGTGTACCATTTTCAGGATCTCTTCCCCAAAAACCTCTATTTCAGTAGTGGGAGGTTAAGAAATTTCTCAGTAGTTAGCACCATCATGGACTCATCTCGTGTAGCTGATTTATAACTGGCAGTATCATCAGAGTAAATGTCATTTCCATCAGATAAAACATTTTGGTTCAGTTAAATGGCATTTTTCTGTTTTGTTCAAGTACTTCTGAAGGGTTTTGGAATGGTATTGTTTCAAGTAAATTTGGTGCACAGTTGAGTACAGAATGTTTTTAGGAATGTTGTGTATTGGTAGGTAAACTGGAAGGGTCACATTTCTATAGCATTTAGGGAAGGAGGTACTTGGAAAGAGTTTCATGCTAATGTACTGATTGTATATTCAAATGTGAGAAATTTGTCCCAAGCCTTTGAATTCAGGAATTCTTTAAAACCATGGACACCATATCTGCTCTTGTATGGAAGCTGCTCCTCATTGTGTAGAAAGTCATCTCTTTAGGTTATTTTCATTCAGGTAAAAATTATTTTGGATATATGTTTTTGAGACTTTTACAAAGTGTGTAATGAGACAACCTCCAGGTTGGAGGTGGAGGAAATTTAGAATATTTAGAAGCTATGAATGAAACATTTCAAACAAGAGAAAGTGGTAATTTAGTAGACTGTTTGGCATGGTGTATCTTTTTTTCCTTTCCTTGTAAGTTTTATTTAGTTTTCTTTTCCAGATCTCTTGACAGCCAGTAGTGGTATGTTCTGGGTGGCCCTGTCTTCGAATTCTGTGTATAAATAGCTTTAAAAAACCAACCAAACAAAATCAAACCCAAACACTTTGGTATTGCTTTAACCTAAGTGACAAGAAAGAGAAAATATGCTCCAGTTTAGGCAATAGCTCTGTGACTGCATGAAATATTCAGGACTGTGTGGTGATTCCCTCAAGGTAGAATACAGGAGATTTTAATCACCTAAATAATAAGAAAAATAAGATATTTCAATGATTATAAATTATTTCCTGCAACAGATAACTTTGTATTTTGCTTTTGTAAGGAACAGAAATCATTCAGAGGCCAGTATTGTCAATGCTTGAAAAATGCTTAAAAATTTTTACTTATTTTTTTTCATTAGTATTATTTTTATGAAGTTTTTTTTCTCAGATAGTAAATGTAACAGTGGAAGTGGAAAGCCTCATTATAGACCATGACCCAAATCACTCCAGCAAATCCTGTCCTACTCATATCTGACAATCATACTAATTGGAGCAGTTACCAAAAAATAGAGCCTTTTTAAAAATATTTCCATCACATTTTTTTCAGGGTAGCAAAAGGAAATATTGTGACTTTAGTAAATTCTTTGAAGGGGCAGGGAACGGACTTCAAATAATAGATTATAGGTTTTAAAGGGATTTCAGAATGCCCTGAGGGAAGACAGCGCAGAAAATTACAAGACAAAGTTTGTCTGTGTTTGCTGAGAAATGCTTCTCTTGCCCGTTCTTAAAAAAAATCTGGTGATGGAAAGTGGATTTCCATGGCTGGAGTTTCAACCTGTTTCTGTTTTTGTTCTTTCATGGACGTGGAAGATAAATTTCTCCTTTTCTCTCTCCAAAAGCCTGCAGTTTACTGGGAGACTTTTTCAGTTATCAACCCTGATTTGCTTGGCCTTTCCTTGTAGGTTGAGTCTTAGACTTCTGATCCTGAGTAATCTCTGCAAGCAACCCACACTTTTATGGCTGGCTGATACCCAAAGCTGAACCCACTGCTCCAGCAAAACTGTGGAAGCTGGAAAAGGCAGGAGCAGTGCAGTTGATGCTGCTGTCTCTAATCCTGCTTCTATGTCCACCTATTTTGCTAGTGAAGGACACTGTTGATTCATGTTTCTCCTGTGATCCACTGTAATACTATGTATTTGTCTGGATTTAGCAGGTTGCTCTCTAGGCTGAGCTTGTGCAATCTTTTTATTTTACTTTTTATGAACTGTAGCAGCTTGTGTAACAAGCCATTCTCAAGGGACAAAGAAGGCCCTCCTATATATATGTGTGTGCATATATACATTTATGCAAAATATCTTCTTGGTGTTTCCTGTGACTTCCCCATAAGCAGCACGGAGTCAATGCATGATTTACCAGTCTCCCTGTCACAGAAAAGTTAAGGTCAGAAGACCTGGTATATCACCAGATAAGGATGCTGGATAGATTTGATAAGAATTTTTCTTCCCAATTTCTCTTGTCCTTGTTGCCTTGCTAGATCTTAAAAGCTGTTTGATTGTACTGATAGGTTTTCAGGTAATAGGTTAAGATGACTGATGTATAATTGGTACCATTTTTCTATTCCTTCACAGAAATACCTTTTATATTTGATCTCTTCTAGAGTTATGCCATTTCCCAGAGCTCCTGAAAGAACAGCCATTAATGGGAAAGTTCTTCCAACTTTCAGGTGTTTTAAATTCCCCAAAATGAAGTTTATCAGGCTTATGAAATCTGAAAACAAATCATAAGTCTCTCTGAGCTGTTTATTCCCTTTCCTAGCTTTTTGCTGCCTACTTCAGTTGTGCATCATTTTTCTAGTGAAGACTGACAGCCAAGAAGGCATGCAGTGCTTCAGCTCTGTGGGCATTCTCTCACTATGAAAATGCCAAAATTTTTATTGTTTTTAACCTTATATTAATGTATTCTAGGATGATTTCTTGTTACCTTTTACATTCTTTGCCTAGTAAGCTCTGCTTCATATTTCCCCTATGTATTAAAGCTCTTCTTTTACTACCATCTTTGGTAATCTTGTATAGCTTCCTCTAAAATGAAGTCAATGAAGAATTTTGATTTACACAACAGGGGTCTAATTAAATTTTCTGTCCCTCCTTTACACTGGGTTAGTTTGTTTTTGTGCTTTTGCTATTTCTTTAAGGAATTTTTAGTTGTCCGGAATTTCTTGAGGCTTATCTCATCCCTGTGAGTGCTTTAGCTACCAGTTCTCTGAGTATTTTTCCCTTCTTTATCAAATTTATTATGCTAATTTTTTTTGTCCTTCTCAAAACCTATGTTTCTTAGAAAAGTTAATTTTTCAATTTCCAGTTCCAAATTACTCTCTAGTTATCTGGGTTGGTTTTTTTTCTTGCTGGATAGAGTTGCATTTAAATCACTCAACTTTTCTCCATGTTCAGTAAAGAAAATCAAGAATTCTCAAAAGAAACTTTAAGGAGTGTACTGATCTCCCTTAATACTCAGCAGCTCACAGGATTCAGTGTCAAGCTGCTTATACAGTTTCTGCAGGCTTTGATAAATTCCTTGTGTCTGGAAGAAAACCAAAGACCTGAAGCAAAATATGGTCTGTGGCCTTAAGGGTTTGAAATCATGTTGCCAAGCAGAGATCCTACGAGATACTTTAAGCAATTATATCTTTTTTTCTTTTTATTTTTTCCATTTTAGCACAGCCATCTAATATGGTGTTCTTGTTTCTCCTCAGTGTATTTTTTTCATATCATGTAATCCCAGAATGGTTTGGGTTTGAAGGGATCCTAAAGGTTATTTACTCCCAACTCCCCTGCTTTGGGCAGAGACAGCTCCCACTGGAGCAATGTTTTCAAAGCTCCATCCAGCCTGGCCTAGGAATATTTCCAGGGATGGGGCATCCACAGTTTCTCTGGGAAACTGTACCAGTGCCTCACCACCCTTATGGGAAAGAATTTTTTTTCCTATTATGTAATCTAAATCTACTCCTTTTTAGATGAAGGCCACCCCTCCCTTGTCCAATCCCTACCAGCTTTTGGGAAAAGTTCCTTTCCAGCTTTGCTGTGAATCCTCTTTAGGCACTGGAAGTCTGCAGTGAGGTCTCCATGGAACCTTCTCTTCTCCAGGCTGAGCAGCCCCAACTTCTCAGCCTGTGTCCAGAGCAGAGGTGCTCCAGTCCTCTGATCACCTCTGTGTCCACCACAGCAGCCCCACTTTTCTGTGGTGAGGATCCCAGAGCTGGATGCAGCTCTGCAGGTGGGGACTCAGGGACAAGCACAAGGGCAGAATCCCTTCCCTCGAGTGCTGGCCACGCTGCTTTGGATGCAGCCCAGGATGTTTTTGGCTTTCTGGGCTGTGAGCACACACTGCCAGCTCATGTCAGGTCCTCATCAACCAATACCCCCAGCCAGGGCTGCTCTCAATCCATTCTTCCCCAGTCTGTTTGGAACACCTTGTATTACTGATTGATGTAAAAAAGAGTAACTAACACAGTCACATCTCTAAATCTATGCAGTCCCAAAGACAATTTCCAGATGCATTTCCCACATGTATTTTTCTAAGACAAGATCTTTTAGCTTTCTTGATTTTCTCGTGTACACACATGTACCATCATAAGCAGTCTTCAGCAGAATCAGGTCAGTGATGAGGACAGAAGAAGTAAATTCTTTATCTCTGGATTTTATGGAAGCAACACTTTTTAAAATACATTTTTTCCTTTTCTCTTGACTTCTTTCATGCTATGTTGTTGACTGATTTAGGCAAGAGAGCACTGTGGTCAATTGAATTTCCCAAAATCTAATATTAAAAGATGGAAGGGAAGGACCTTTGTGTCAGCAGAATAAACTGAGGAGTGTTCAGGAAGCGCCGGTAATCCTCCTAAGAAAAGCAGAAAAATTCATTTGTATTCTACTATTTTCTTCCAATGCTTGTTATTGACTTTGATTCATAAACGCTACAGCTCATTTTTTTCCCCTAATGAAGATGGTGTCTGTTCCAGATACTTTTGATTTGAATGGTAAAAATGTATAGCAGAGCCACATTTCTGTATTGATAAAGATCTATTAAAGAATATTTTTGTCTTGTACAGAGAACCTAACATTTCTCAAGTGAAAATAAATTTGAGACAAGAATGAAAATAAGAAACAATTCTGTAGCAACTAGAGAAAGCTAATTTTTACTTTATTCACAGTTCCTACCTATTACTGAAGTTTTCCCACAATGTCTTCCTTCTAAATGCACTGATACTGTGATGCAGTTATAAGGGTCTGGTGTGCTCCTCAAATTTTGTAGGCAGATTTTTTGTAGTTACACTTTTCAGATGAATCTGTTATAGCCAGCAGAGATATTAGAACATATTATGAAAAATTCTGAGTTGGATGGGATCCATCAGGATCATCAAGTCCAACCCCTGGCCCTGCACAGGACACCCCAGGAGTCACACCATGTACCTGAGAGCAGTGTCCAAAAACTTCTTGATCTCTGTGAGTCTTGGTGCTGTGACCACTTCTGTGGGGATCCTCTTCCAGTGCCCAGCCACCCTCTGGGTGCCAGTCTTGTTTGGTACTCATTTTGGCAGTGAGGAAGCTTCCTATTTTATTATTGAATTACTAAAGGTGTTTCTATGCAGACAAAACAAATCCAGGAAACTCAGCACACAAAAGCCTCCAATTTCTCGGATTGGCCTGGCATCAAAAGCAGTTTTTCATCTCCATTTATCCATTTCAGGCTGAAGAGTTTTCATATACATTTCCTCATGTGCCATTGTGCATAGATAGGTGCCTACATTTGTTTTTACTGTAAAGATATTAGCAGAACAGCTTGATACACTTTTGCATTTTTCACAGAACTTACAGGGCTATTATTTTTTGGGGTGTATGTTTTTTTGCTTTTTTTTTTTGTTGTTCTTGTTGTTGTTTGGTTTTGGGGTGGTTAGGTTTTTTTGTTGTTTGTTTGTTTTTTGTTTTTGTTTTTTTTTTTCTCTTATTGTCTTCAGGGTTAGAAATGTCAGCATATAAATTGGTACTGTGGAATGAATGGCTTCATTCGTCCCTGACTTTCTTGAAAAGCAGAGTCCAGGTTTGGTTCCTATTTAGTGTTGATGCTTAAAATGTGATACTATTTTAAAATAATGGCCATGACTGCTGTGAGTGTTCCTTCTTTGATGAAAAGAGAGGTGTAATAGGCTAGGACATGTATTTCCTGCAGGCACTGAAGCACATATTTTCTGACACATCAGAGCTGCAGCTTTTGAGAAGCTTCATGCTAACAAAAAGCTTCCTGCAGATAATTTCTGCCTGTGACCCTGGTGCAGAGTGCAGGCACATTCTGTGTCACTTTTTCAAATCCATGTACAACAGCTGGGAATAAGGCAGCACTTGATGACTTTCCTGGAGACTCCATCCTGATGGAGTTCATCTTCCAGTTTATAAACCTGATATATTGGATGGGTTTTTAGACAGGCCTTCTAAGTCCCTTAAAAGAGAGAGCTGTATTGGAAAGATGACATCTACATCCCTCCAATCCCAAAACCAAGAAAACATCATATTTGGTGTATGAGTACTCTTGGCCCCTGCAGTCAGTAACTGCATGGATTAGAAGTATCCCTTTCCAAACAAATATGAACAGAAGATTTGGTTTAATTCTTAATGTGTTCTTTGCTCATGCCAGTATTAATTTTGGTGCAAAGACATCCCATTTATACACATCTGTGCAGTGGCAACAAGGAATGCCTGGCAGTGGGAACTCTTGGAGAGGTTGTGCCTCAGGGAAGACTAATTCATACCAAACCTCTCTGAGACATCCCTTGGCAGGGTGAGGCTCCGGTGTCCCACAAAAAATTAATTTTGGGTGACCCTGGGCTGTGAAAGGAAGGTTCCTTTCCTCTACATTCCTCAGAAGAGCCCTACTTCTCTTTTGGGTAGTTGGCCTTGCTCTGGGAAGGGAGAGGAGGCAGCTTCAAGGGCTTTGATGCATTTCTGTGAGTGCAGAGCCTGCACTTGTGACTCTTTTGCACGAAGGGAATGCAGCAGGGGCTGGTGCCTTTCCCTGCTCCTCTGCCTCCCTTCACCTGGGCCCAGGACACTCCCTGGAGGGCCACTCATGCTCTGGGCCCCAGGATTTGTTTCCAGCACTGTTCTCTGAGCACAGAGGTGCTGTATTTGTGCATGCCAAGGAATTACAGTTATGCATTGCAGCAGATGCTTTATGGTAGTTCTGTAATTAGCACTCTGCACTATTATGCCAGAGGCACAGATTTGATCTCTTGCTCTCTGAGCTGGCAGGGGATGGGAGCACTGCTTAGGCACTGTGCAAAACCCCAGATGGGCAGGGAAAAGGAATATTTTTCCATTGCTCTGCAGTGGCCCTTACAGCTAATGATGATGGTGTTTTGTGCTCCCATGCCTTTCATTTAAGGATCTCACAGGCATTAAGCAAGACATTCTGTTCCCCAGTGGAACAGGCAGCATGGGGAGCAGGGGGATCTCTCCATCAATTACCTCTGGGCCATAACACAGCAGCTGCCCAGCAAGGCACAGCAGAATCAGTCAATATTTTAGGATGGACAGTAAGCAATACAGCTTTCAATTAAAACCACAGGCAAAATCGTGCTAGGAAGAGCTCAGTGGAACTCGCACTAAGCTGGAGCATTGGGCCAATGGATCTATTTTGAGGAGAAATTGCTGGGTTTCTTAATACAAGCACACATCTTCCATCAGAAGCAGCCCCTCCCAGCCCCTGACAGGATGATGGGCCTTTGGCTTAGAGATTCAGTGAGAAAAATGCCATTCCCTGCCTGACCACAGAGGCTCACAGACTGGCAGTGGGAATTTCAAAAGAGCCAGACAAATGATCTGAAACTCCACCACTCAGAATTAAAGACTTGTATCAGCAAATATGGATTAAGGCCCTTCTGCTGCAGCCATCTCATCAAGCTTCCAGCTCCATTTAGCAGCTCCTCAGTTTGCATTTTGTTGAATTTTTGTTGGCTTCCTCCACTATTTCCTTCAAACTCTTTAGGCCTGTATTATACTTCTTATGCTCAGCTTAGGAGTTTGTCCAACTCAGGTGTTCAGCAGCACTTCTTTGGTAAATTTAGGAAACTCCAAGATGTTCATTAAACTTGCTGAGCTAAAAGATCTGTGTTAGGGTTTTCGATTTACCCTTTTTTTCATTTATCATCCTCTTCTCTCACCTATTATGTGCCTGTCTTCATTTCTCTCCTTGGTTTTATTTGTTTTTCTGGCATAGATTATTTTAGTGTTATTAGTGCTTTGGTCATTGGTCAAAAAATAATTATCTAATTATTTTTTTATCTGTGTTCAATGTAGATATATACATTTTATACCTGTCATGTTTTTTTCTCCTAGATAACAGATTTTGTGGCTGCGTTGATGTAGCCATTCGTGTTGTACTGTCTTGTGATTCAGGATTTTTAGGGTTTTTTTTTATTTCTGCAGGATTTTTTTTTTTTTTTATGTGTCACTTGAATGCATGTCTTCACTTTTGTGTTGTTGCTGTGTGGTTACAAGTGCCAGTGTTGATTCTTTGTTGATCTCTGCTGTTCAACAAGTGCAGCAGCTGCAAGCAGGTTGGTATTTCCATCTCAAATGCTTGAAATCCAATACAAACTGTAGATTGAAAAGCCAATGTATTATCATTTATTTTGCTAAGTTGTTGACTGCTTCTCCAGAAACAATCAGCAATCAGAGGATGCTGCAGAATTTGAGTCTGGGAACTCTGAATGCTAAATGACAAATGTAGCCATTGAGCACAGCACATCAGAATGATATTACCACTGGCTACCACCAAATTTTCCTCCTGCGTGTCTAAAGCCTGGTGAGGTGATCCAAATTGTCCATGCTTGATTTGTTTTGATTATAATATGAACTAATATCAGGCTTGCTGTCTTCTGAAATGGCCTTGTTGTCTTCAGTGCAGAGTGATGATGCTGTGGCATTTCCTTCCTTTGGCGTCTCGCTTGCTAGCACTGTGGTCTGGTGGAAACAGAACACAGATGCTTTCTTTGCACATGGATGATTTGGGAATAACTCCACTGGAACCTCATGTCAGTTGTAGATCAGCAATTGTACCAACAGCAAAAGGTGCCTCTGCCAGGCTCCTCTGCAGGAAAAAAAAAAAAAAATAAGAGCCTCTGTGACATTTTAACCTTTGCTTTCTGTAGTTTTTCAGTCATCTGGTGAAATCAGAGATATTACTGTGTCTCTTTCCATCCCTTCTGCATGTTGTCACGAATGCATTTCTCAGTCAGGGAACATGACACTGTAAAATCACAATACCAATATATTTTTACTCTGTAGCTCTGTTCTGAGCAATATTGGTACCATTGCCTGGCAAAGTTTTCCTGCTATACTTTCAAGAAAATGTCTACACGCTCCTCTGAAGGCAGCCAGCTTTCATTCTCTTGTCTACCTTTGCGTGTTATTTTACCTGCAAAGCCACAAAAGAGCAGCAATTTCTGAAAGTGCTGCTTGAGATACTGTGGTACAAAGTATGCAGAAGACTGTGGCTATCCCATTAATTCTTTCTGCTATTTCCAGTTGAAATGTGACAATCTAATAAATATAAAATCTACCCCCTGTTTATCCATCTCACACATTCGGTTCATGTTGCTCCTGTGCAATGGGATGGAAGTGGCTGTACTTAGAGCACCTTTTCCCTTCCCTCATCATCCACCATACACCATAGTGAGCAGGCTGCATGGATCTGTACTTAGGTGCTGCATCTAATTGCCACACGTTGTTATGCACCACACAAATACCTCTGCACAGAAGACACCAGGTTCAAACGTTATTTCCATGGATGGTGGATCCCTTCCAAGGGAACACTGCTCCTGCTGTTGAATCTTTATCAATCCAGGAAAACTGCAGACATTTTCTTTGGTGCCTGTTGTGGTTCTGTTGAAAAGGATAAGAACTGTAACTTTTAAGAGAAAGATGTCCCCTGTTGTGCTGTGCTATGAGGTTCTGATCCAGCTTTGCAGGGTCCTGGCACTGAGGCCCAGCATTTGATGGGCTGGGCTTGGTGAGCAGCAGCTCATCGGCCACCAACAGGGACCCGACCTGCAGGTGGGCTGGCACCCTGCTCTGTTCTAGTCCTAGAGATAAGGGAGATATTTTGGGTTTCTGGATCCTATATCTAGATATCAAAGGCTGCCATGGTCCCCTTGTCAATACTTCAGTAATTTCAATATATTGATTTACATATTGATCAGGGCTCTCGTGGGTTCCTCTGTGTGAAAGTGGGCCATGCTCCATGGGGAGAAACTGAGCTCTTTTGCTACAGAGTGTGATTGCTGTATAAATATATATGAGTTTTATGTTCCATTGGTGCTACCTTTGACATGCTGTAAAGAGTACTATTGTAAATATTGTTGACTTGGAATGGAATAAATTCTTTCCCTAAGGCAGCATCACGAGCTTGATAAGTAAGGGTTAAACAGCATAAATACAGTTTTATCCCTTCTTTCTAGTTACCCATGTATTTGATTTCTTTCATGTTATTCTTTCATTTCCTTCCATGATTATTTATATCTGGCTGTGAAGCCAGAGCTTCAGTGTTCTGGGCATTGCACAAATACAGAACAAAGGCAGAGCCCCCGTGACAGAGGCTTTGCTTTTATTTCATCTGTTTGTCGTAGCCTCTCATGGAAAGGCTGCCTTTTGACAGCTAAAGACAAAGTGTGTGTGCACCTGGAAATTAAATGGAAACTTGTGTTCCTCCCACCCCCCATTTCAGCCCTCACCAAAGTAATTTGTTCTAACTTTGGCTATAAAGAGAACAAACTTTCTTGGCATTTTTCAAATTCAATTACACAAGATATGAAATTCTCCTGTTTGCTTTTAGAAGGAAATAATTAGGAGACATTTCTGTTTTGCACATGGATCTTAGTATTCTGCAAAGAAGATGACATTATACCTGGGTAAACAGCAAAGTGATTATCAAAACAAAGTCAAATAAAACAAAGGAGAATTTCCCTTGCTTTCAGAAACTCCTGGTACTCTGCAGCAGCATTTCATGTGTAACTGAATCTTTTTTTCTCAGATTAATTTCTGTTGTTGTACATGTGGCTAAATATAGAATAATTGAAGCAGTTTTAAGAGTAGTAATTTATTTACAATAATTTTATTTTCCTTAATTCCCTTGTGATTGCATTGGGTTGAATTTGTGCTACAGCAGCCTGCATGCAGAAAAATAGCCTTAATGATTTTTTGTTATGGAGCTTTATTTTACATTGTGCTTTGGAATTTGGAATTTGGCAACGACCGTTCCTCCTCTTCCTAAGGTCAGAGTGATTTGAGCTTCAACTAGTTATTTAGAGAGATCTGATAAAGAAATTTCATCTCTGTGGGTGCTGGCCAGTGATGAACAGAACCCTGGGTTTCAATAGAGACTAATCTCAACTCAGGAGGGAAAATTCGGGAGGAGAAAAGCAATCTGCTCTTCGGTGACAGATCGCTGACAATTTGTTTCCACTAGCCACCTCTCTCTTCCTGCCTAAACTGTCAGAGTGCCATGGAAGAAAAAGCCCTTTGTGCCTGTCTGCAGAAAGTGACTGTCATCACCATTATGAATGGTATTTTACATAGGGCTTGTAAAGATCAGCAATTACTTCATCCTTCCTGCCTCTCCTTTGTGCCGGTTTCTCTTCGTGCTGCACCCAGCTGAGGTTCGGCCCAAAGCACATCTGCTTCCTTGCTGAGTGAGTCCCCCCTAACTCTGCCTTGCTCCATCTTTTTGCTCATCTTCCCAAATCTGCAGGGGGCAACAGCTTTCCCTTCTATCCCAGTGGGCTGGAACCAAGATCTGTACCTCTGCTTTTGACTTAGAGCCCTAACTCAGGCTGAGGTGCAGTTATTGCTGTCCATGGCTGCTTCAAGCCCCAGGAGCTCCTGTTGGGATGGGAGAGATGATGGTGGGAGAGGTGACAATGGGTTCATTTGGGGAGGACCAAGAGATGGAAAAGGATGGGTGACACTGTGAGCGGCCACAGGGGTGTAAAAGTTGGATGGTGCCCAAAGTGATGTGACGGAGCTTGAAAATTGTGATTTTGAAATCTTTGGTTTTTTTCCTGGATTGAGAGGAGAATAAAATTATTCTTACAGTGTAAAACCCCCAAAAATCCCAGAACTTTCAAAAGTTTTTAGGCTGGATGTTACACTGTGCCTGCCTGAGCCGGGCCAGCACCTTATGAAAATAAAACTGAGCTCCGTGTCTACTTTGGCTCAGATTTGGGCTCAAACTACATCCTCTCTCTGGCACTAAAGTCTTATGAGTCAGACAGTGTGTTTAAAAGTTTAATTGGAGGGGTTGCTGTGGTGTGTAAATGTAGCTGGAGCTTAATTAAGGTACCTACAGGGAAAAGGTGAGCTCTAGAAAGAGCAAATTCCTCTGGTGAGGTGTCCTGGCAGCTCTGGGAAATCAAATATTGGTTAATCCAAAATGAAGGCGCATGGTTTTGTTTAAAAGCACAACAGTGTTTTGTTTCAGATCAAATTGTGTCCCAAGTCCTCCTTTCTTCCTTCCATCCTGAAATAGAAAACATAAAACATTGGCATAATAAAAATTTTGCTGTCTAAAGTATCTGGGTTAGGCAGGACACTTTGATTTCCATTGAATAGGCTTGTCACCCTAAAATTCCCAGTCCCTGCCAGTCAGTGAGTCAGACAAGTGAGGTGAATGGGGTGACTTAGGGGTTGTATGACACAGCAGTGAGTCAAGATTGATGTAATGAGGGCACCTCTGGTGTGGGTGAAATGGGTGTTGAGATGACTTTGTGTAGGCAAAGCTTGTTCTGAGAGGGATGTCTTTCCAAGATGCACCAGGAACCTTTCTTTTACATAAGAAGGGACAGCCCATGTGAACAGACAGGGAAGATTTTGACTCCTCACATTTTTCCGTAGCTCTTTCCCACACTTACTTTAAACCTTGTGAATTTTAAGATAATGGCTGTTCTTGTTTTCAAGAAATCATTTAATTTGTGGTTGTTTTATTTTAAACAAAAAATAGCCAGTACACTTACAGGTAGTTGATGGACACCCTCTTAGTTACATGAAAAAATTGTTTCTGTGTATTGGTTCTGTGTATTACAAAGAGAAAGTATTAAAAGCTTGTATTATCATATGAATTTAATAAAAATCTTACAAATTAGGAAGCAGCACATTACAAACCCGGAGGATAGGAAATCCTTTGATTGCACCTTTGGGTGCAATTCCTACAGTTCAGAAAAGCAGGATCTTATCAGTCAGGCTGTTTACCTATGAGAATCAGGGTTTCACTGGTGCTTCATGTTTTTCTCCTATTATAGTGAATAGGTTTTGCATTATTTTTCCCTTATTTAAATTTCATCTTTTTATTCTTTCTATATTGTATTCATTCTGTGGTATTTATCTCATTTCCTTTTTAATTATTTGAACAATTGTCCTTCTAAATATTCTTCTTGTTTTAATTTCTTGGGAATCCTTTCATGTTGGTCCATGGTCTTTACTGGTTGTTTCCAAGGAGATAATTAGTTTCAGTCTCCCGCAAATTTTCTGGATCTTTCTTACTAATTTGTAATACAAACATAATTATTTTTAAAGTGTTTCGTGAGACTACTTACTTTTTTTTTATTTTGCAAAATAAAAATAAATTACTGTTCACATTTATGAAGTGCCTTGACAACCTCTCTGAAGTAAGGGTGAATATAATGTGGAATCTGGAGGAGAAAAGAGGTCATCTTAAACACTCTTAGACCTGGTAAATTTGTTTGCTAGAGCACAGCATCAAAACAAATTTCACTGTGTAGTGTTTTAAATAGAGAGAAGGACTTCAGAGCAGCAAAAAACATGGTTTGCATGTACTTAGCTTGTGAGGAAATGGTAGCGACACTCTTCAGTCTAAAATAAGTTTTTGTTTTCTGTTCAGGAGTGCATAAGCCCCGGGTGTAATTCAGGTGCTGCTGAATTAAATGTTAGTGCCCTCTGAGACATGAGCCTGAGGACACACCTGCACTGTCACAAGTGGATTCTGCACAAGTGAACTCCAAAGTTCCAGGAGATGGGGAGTACTGTGTGCTGTCCAGTGCCCAGAGCAGAGCAGCTTTGTCCCCTGGGCACAGTGCCTGGGGCAATAATCAGTGGCCACTGAGCCTGAGCTGATGTGTCCAGCCTGGCTTGTGCCACTTGGGGTTACTGCCACCAGCAGGTGACACCTCCAAGGTCTTCACAGCTCACCTTGCTGGGGGGTGTTCACAGGAGAAAGGTGTGAAGGTCCTTCAGAACTCTGCAGAGGGGCAGGAGCTCAGTCTCTGCTGGAAAGGATTTCTATTGCCAGTTCTCAGTGCTTGGCATTTCCAGCACCTACAATCCCCCTCCTGAAGCAAGAAATATAGGGTTTCCTCAGGGAATATCCACTGCAGGCCTAAAGCAAGGTGCAGCATTTTCACTCCCACTCAGCAAGTGATAAACCTAGAGTTCTTTGATTCCACTGGGTTTGGTTTTTATTATTTGTTTGTTGTTTTTTTATTTTTAATTGACTCCATGATTTTGGGCAAAGCAGTGAGCTCACTATCCTGAGGTTTTAGCCCTGCAAAACTTTGAGGACTAAAAACAAGCTTCCTAAAGCTTGGGGGATTCTTCTTTTTGTGGAAAGTATGACTATTTTATGTTGTATCATACCATCTTGTAAGTTCTTACTGTTTACTGCAGTAGCACCGGGTCTCATGATATTTCAAATTCCTTTTTCTCTTAACATCCCAGACACATGGCTGCATAAAAATTTCAACTTTAGCTGAAATAAGTTTCTAGCTCTTCTGATTGTCAGGAAAGAGAAACCTCAATCAAGTTTCTCCCTGAAGACTAAAACAAAAACTATACAGAAATAAAGAGGACCCAAACTCTGTTCCTTCTTGAAATCAGTAGTACATTGGGAGTCTAAGCTGTGTGTGTGTGTCTGTGTGTTGGGTCTGGCAGCATTGCAAACATGAACAGCAAGGTGGGACTGTAAATGTTAAGTATGTGCAGCCAGGCTGATAATTAGAGAGTTCTCAGCAATTTGTCTTCAATTCAGAGGGAACATTTCTTGATCAGAGTGTAACTGAGCAAAGATCCAGGAAAGGGAAGCAACAGAAAGGATAGGGTTTTTTTCCCCTCCTCTCCCTCTGCCTCCGTTTGCATATTGTATCAGAGGTGTTAAGTGCAATGTTTTCTCTCCCTTTTTTATGCAACTTTTCATTCTTACTAGCAATTAGAAATTCATAGGCTTATTTTGCCTTCAGTATTTAAGTTTTTTGATATTCTGAGCATTATTTTAAAACTGCATCTATGTGACCTGGGTAACCTTGCAAGTGCTTAAAAAATTAGTGTATCTTTACTGTGGGTGCCAAAGAAGCAGCTGTAGTAATGTTGGTTTCATAGCATTGCTTTTTGGTTTTTTGTTTGTTTTTTTTTTTTTCCCCAACCCTCAGTCTGGACTAGATCTCACGTGTTTTAGATCATAACTCAGAAAAATACCTCTATCCTTTTATGTCCACTAGTGTTTTCAGGGTCATGCTGTCAATATAATTGGAAAAATTGAGCAAATAACATCCTGATATTTAACAAAATAACGTTAAAAAAATAATAATCTCTTGCATACATCATTAAAAAGAAAAGGAGTATAAATGACTTTGAACATTGCTTTTAAAACATATTAAATTGAAGGGACAAATCCCTGTGTGGAATAAATTGAACATGTACCATTGAAATCAATGGAGCTACACAGATTTAAAGCAATTTGGTATCTGGCACTCCACTGGAAATGCTAGATTAAGTTGGAAAGACACGTACTTGAAAAAGCACACCTTTTCACTTGGGAATCTATAATGATCCAAAAAAAGCTGAAATACACCCCAAAATGTGATTTGTACAAACTGCAACCAACTCTGCTTTATATCTTTGCACTGCTTTTACCTGGAAAGATATACTTCAAGTAGTTCTCAAAACGACTGAAGCAAATCTGACAGTTTATCATAATTGGAAATGTCTTAGGAAAATGTCTTGGAGGCTCAATTTCCTGCTGAGAAGGGGAATGTCACTGTTGTCACTGACCTGTGGCTGTAAGAGGCACATGATCAAGACTTATTAATTACAACATTAAATGCCAAATATATGAGACACCGCAGACATTTTATTGGATGTGGGAACTAATCAACTTGCTACTGGAGTAATTCAATTCCATGCAGGTTTATTATTCAAGCACTTTAAAGCTCAAGGAATGACAGCTGATATATATGGAGGAAAACTAAGAGAGACAGCAATAGTTCCTTTTAATTATATTTATTGTATTGGATGAAAGTGATATACAGCTTTCCTTTCTGGTCTTGAAGTGATTTGTCTTATGCTTAATTATCACTTAACTATCAGTGACCAGGATGGAGAAAGAACAGCCATGCTGAAAACCACAGATTTCTGAGTGAGTGGGTTGCGCAGGTGCCCTGCCAGCTTTAGGTTACCCAGCTCCACTTCCTACGATTTTCCAGGGCTCAGCAGAGCAAGGAAGGAGCTGAGCTGATGTGTGCCCTGAGTGCCATCACAGCCAGCAGCTGCCCATCCCCATGCTGGGCTCTCCAGGCAGGAGCTTAGCACTAAATGTTTAATTTAGCTCCTGGCCCTCTGGAAAAAGCGAGGGTGTGCTTTTGCCTCCTCGCACCCGGAGAAATTTCGGCGGCCAAGCTCGCGTTTGGTTACCCAGGGATCAGTGCTGTGTGCTGATGGGACCAGTCAGCCTGGTGAGCTGGAGCTCTCTCCTCAGCTGAAACAGTGTTTTCCACAGGCTCTGTTTGCTTGTGAAGCGTGTGGGATTTGGGTAGGTACACAAAAGGAAAAGCTGCTGAATTATGTACCTCTGCTAGTACAAAGATCTCTTGTTTGTGGAGCACGGATGACCATCTCAGTAGGACAGGATTCTTGGTGGTAGATCTCTATTTTTTCCCCCCCTATGGAAATGTATTACATGCCATATGTGAGAAACTGTGCAACTTAGTTAAAATGGAAAGATGCTCATGTTCTGGAAGGATGAGCTAGATGGAGTCCTCACAGATGATGCATCTCCTTCAAATGGGAATAATGCGACTTTATAATAGACTAAACCAGAAAAAACTGTTTCTTCCCTGATCCTCAGGGACTGGATGGTTATGATTTGAATTCATTAAAAACATTTCTTATTTGTATTTTAAGTTTGAAAGCAAGATGTGTCCTTGGCTCAGGAATGAAACTTAGCAGGAGAACATGCATTTACTTAGCCTCTGAGGCTGAAATTTTATGCAAAATTCTTGTGCTTTATTTTTGTTTTTGCAATGCAGACTTCATTTCTGTTTACCCTAAGTTCAGTCATTCATGATCATATTGACACAAGTACTAAAGCTATGGAAACAGAGCGAGTTTGGGATCTTTTTCAATGTAACTTAAATATACCCTATTGTTTTTCTATCTAGCACGGTAGTAGAAGGACTGAAGTGTTGTTTAAGTGTTTTTTTGCTGTGGGTTTTTGGATTGGTGGTTTTTTGGTATTTTGGGTTGGTTGGCTGGGAATATTTTGTTTGCTAGGTTTTTTGTTTGCTTTTTAGTTTTGGTTGATTTTATTTATTTTTAATGCAGTAACAAATCCAGAGAGACGAATAAAACAAAAATTCCTGTGGTGTTAATTTTCCTTATATTGTGGCTGTCCATCTCTATAAACACAAAATGTCCATTTGTTTGCTGTCCAAAGATTTTTCTAAAACAAAATAATTATGGTATTTGTAGATTTATTTTCACTCTTTTCATACTGTCTTGAATATAGAACTTTGAAAAAGTATTTGAACAATTATTTGAAATTGGTTTACCAAATTATTCCTAGTGTTAGTACCTGAAGCTATACCTGTAGATCAGGTTGGAGTTGGGAAAGAAGACAAATATTCACAGTAGTGTTTAGGGCTGCATAAAATCTTTGTGGCAGTTAAGTCTTATGCTTGCACAGATTACCAGTGTTAAAAATAAACTAGAAAATGAGTAGCAAATTATTTTTAACTTATTTTTACAGGTGACTAAACCACAGGAAATAAGGAAGAAGTGCTAGCATAATTACATAAGCATTTCACCTGTAGTTAACAGTGATAAACACAGTGATACAAGCTAAATTTTGAGTTGGGATTTTAGACAGCATGCTAACAATGGGAAGTGTGCCCACGGGGATATTTCTGTTACCCATTCCTAATGGAGCTTGGTTAAGGCAAGGCAGTGGGTGTCATCTTCATGCAGTGCCTCCTGGCCAGAACCAGCAGTAAAAATACATAATAGATTTAATGCAGCTTGGCTGTCCTGTGACCAGCAAGTTGGCCAATGGCAGGAGTAAAAAGTACACTGAAATTCTTCAGCCTTGGTCTTCAGGCTTGTCTCAGCATCATCTTATGCTGTGAACATAAGCTGGTCTGAAAGTGACCCACTGAACATATGAAAATGCAGATTAGGATAATGGTGAAGACATGAGCACTACCAGAAATGTAAGCAATCTTGCACTGAAAAAGAATTTAACAATGCATCTGTTAATTTGCATCTGTTAATGCAGTGTTCTTAAGGATATGATTATCTACTCCCCGAGTGTTTTCTATTTGACAGTGTCACAATTTGGTATTTTGGAAGAGTTGGAAGGCACCAAGTTCTGGCCCCTCTCTGAGATATTTAACCAAGGCAGAGATCTTGATGATGTTAGCATTGAGCAGTGTTGCTGTAGCCATGAATGGGTGAAGCTGATTACAGGAAAATTTAATAGCTAAAGAAATCTAGAAATAAATTCTTTAGATTCCAACCATCAGCATCTAATGGGTAAATTACAAATGAATTTGAATGAAAAGGCAGACCTTAGTTAACCCACAGAAGGAGTGCAATCCAAAATCCCTCTCTAATACCAAAATCAGAACAACCATGCAGACTTCTCTTTCATACAGTGTTAGTTTCTTTTTAAATGGAAATGAGATTATTTCTGATTTATGCTGGTGATGTCTTGAGCAGGTTTGTGCCCATTTGCTTACCTGGTTTACAAGAGGTGTATTTCTCCTCTGGGCCAAATGTTGTACTCCCTGTAAAACAAAGGTTATGGCACTAACACAAGCTATTTCCTTGAGGCCAGATTCTACCCACAGCTTCTTGAATGCAAATCACTGGCATTACACACGGGTAGCTGAAATCTGAATTTACCCTTGAGTGCTCAGTTCAGTCAAAATAATTTTGCAGCTTCCCTGCTGATGGCTAAGAAATCATCCAACACCAGTAGTATAGCTACCTTTTATTCAGAATTCCCTTCACAAATATAGCATAAGAGTTGCTTATAAATATACATGCTTTTGTTGGAAATTGCTGTTGAAATTCACTGCTCTGCCTACTATGGGTATAGTGAAAGAAATCTCTGAAAGATCATAATTAAACATTCCTTTTCTTCAGACAATGCAAAGTGAGAGAAGTTCTCAGACATTATATGCAAGGTGCCATGTCCAAACTGTTTTCAGCTGTTCTTCACACAGTTTTGATTGGTTTAGGGCAGAGCTGTGCTAGTTAACATTCCTGGTCATCCTCATCACTGCCAATGCATCGTCATGTGCTTCAGATCAAATCCTGCCTTGCTCTGAGCACAAATAATTCAACTCCCCACTGTAAATCTGTTCTAATTAGGTTATTTTTGTCTTTTAATCTCTTACTCTGAGAGCCATTAATGATTTTGAACTGAGACGTGTATAATCTGTAACAATTTAGCTTATCTGGCTTTTTAAGACCATTTATTTTGCTTTTAATCTTTAACAACCCTGTTTGGATTTAAGACTATGTGCACTAAATGACAAAAGTAGAAACAGTTTTGGCATCATTATGCAGCTCTTAACCTGGTGTTGAGGCCTGCAGCTGCAGAGTTTATGATGCCATCCATGAATTTAAAAAAAAATAATGCACTCCAAGCCAAGAAAAAAGGCTGAAATCTTAGATGATAAAGGTAGTGGTGTGTCAAGTGTTCATTACTTGTTCTGCTGCTGTATCAAATATCAAACTTGGTGGTTTTCTCTTGTGTATTTGAACTAGTAGCTTTAGCCTAATTTTCTTTGATGAAATGATGTGGACTATTAGAAATTTTTTTTAATCTAACCTTTCGGAGATCTTATGGGCTTCAGGCTAACTCAAACAAACTTCTAGTAGTGTACCTTGTTTGATTAGCAAAGCAGAAATTTGTTTTAGTGGAAAAAAATTAGTGAATTACCTCAGTCATATAAGAGAATATGATCACTACACTGGACAGTAATTGGAAATACAGAGTAGAAAGACCAGGGATTTAATTAATTTTCATGATCCTACCACATTAGGTTGCTAGATGCTCCTCTACAATATGAAATATGGATATGGCAGTCAAATAGAGTTTAAAAGCCCTGGACATATAATATATAAGGGGTGGGTAGAATTATTTTGCAGTGCATTACCTGTTACCCTCTAGTGCATGTCTGGGATGTTACTGGGTTGCAAACAGTTTTGATTAATCAACCACTGCTGTTAAGATGGGATGTTTAGCAAAGCTGGATAAATACCTCAGCTATGGAGGGCCCTTTACTCAAGTGAGCTGGAGAAGTATTTTCACAGCTGTATCAGAATCAGTCAACCAGTGATTTTTTTATGAAAGGCTTGGTTGCATCTAAGTGGAGGCATTTTTTTGTTGCAGTGAAATGCAGCAAGGGAAAAGAAGTTTCAGATGTGTTTTGTTTTTTTAACCTTCCCACCACTTTTGCTCTGCACAGTCAGACAAAGGCATGCTCATGAAACTTTAAGAGCCATGAAGGGTGCCAGTTCACGTGAAACAGCACTTAGACATGAGCTCAATCCCACGGGATAGCAAGTCAAGCCTGGGAAGGATGACCAGTTTTTTTTCTTTCTGCTGCAGTAGCCCCTTGACTTCCTGTAAAGGATAATTTTACCCACCAGTCAAATGGAGTGTATGAATGTAGAGCAACTTGAGAAAAAGCAATTTATGCTATGACATAATGAGTTACTCATGTCCATCTATGGGGAGTTCTATTAATTTCTGACTGATCTAGTTATATTTGAAAATCCCAAACTGATAGGAAAAAACCAATGCTTTGTAAGTAAACACATACCAGTTTTGATATTTACACGGTATGCAAAACCAGATTTAACAGTAAAAGGAAAGAGCTTTTCATTAAAAAAAGTTAATTCTTTTTTTTTTTTTCTATGGCAAGTCTGTTAAGCGTTAACATGGACTAAATTCCTGTTGGTAATTTCACAATGGCCTTGAGTAGTGCAGGGAGTGTGACAATGCCTGGCAAGTGGGTGTGGTGTGCTCCTTCCCTCACCAGCCCTGTCCTACAGTTCCTGGCAAGGCAAGCTGAATTGCTACTGACCAGGGAGGGGAAAACTATGTTCAATTGGTGTTCTGGGCTGGAGAAGAACTGAAGAAAATAGGTTTGTGGGAGGATAGATGGATCTGTCCATTACTCTGCTCCTTGGTTCTCAATGATTATCACAACACAAAAGTTGCCTCTCATCCCAAGTCCATGTTATTGGAGGCTTTCACTGGATCAACTCCTTCAAATGCCAAATCTTGTTGGAGTTGTAAGGTGAGAGAAATAGGGATAGAAAAAAGGCAGAAAGTTTTTTGGGTTTGGGGCTTTGTTAGGTTTGTTTTGTTGTTTTTTTTCTTTATCAGTGGGGAAGCCTGATGATAATTCTGGTTCATTGGGGTGCAGTCAGAGCACATGTGGACATAACCCCACCTGAGTACACCAGCACTGGAGAACTGGCTTGAATTTGGAGGAAGACAAGGATGTGTTCTTCATGCTTGACAGTTCAGAGAAAATGAGCTGTGCTGGTGACAACAACTGATTTTCAGCAGCTCTACAGGCTCCAGCAGGGCATGATGCTTCCACTGGCACCACACAAGCTAGGCTTTCTCTTTGTCTCTCCATCCAATTTTATTTGCCTGTGTGGCAGAGACTTTTCTGAGGACTGAAGTCCTCTTATAAATGGCAGCTTTTCCCCTGCTTGAAATCTAAGAAGGAGCTTAACTGCTGCCTTCTGTGCCCAGTCTCTTAACAAAGAAAACAAGTCTTACTCTGAAAATCTCCTTTTTTGCTGGAAGGTCCATACATGTTAAAATCCTCTGATTTAATATCATCTTTGGTCAGAGCTTAGTGTCTAAATTTGCTGGAAATAAGCAAAGACCCTTCTTTAAAATGGGAAGAAAGTTGGCTTAAGACGTAGACCTTAATATTCTAGAGTCCTTTTTTATTAACTTCACATTTGAGGGGGGAAAAAAAAATCTTAGGACTTATGTCAGGATCTTTTGTTCACTTAATGAATTTTTCAAGGTATTAAAAATAATTTGTGCAATGTGATGACTATTAAGCTAGTAGATGAAGATGGGAGTAGAATATAATTTCAATTAATATCCCATCTGAAATAAAAAGAACATTCTTAAAGACTTAAGGAAAAAAAAAAGGAAATCTTTACTTATGCAGAACAGAGCCTCATCTTTGTTAGAAACTAAGCCACAGGACATGGCAATAACAGCTCCACAGGAAGAGTGGGAAGCACGTTAAAGATCAGTCTTTACATTTAACACTTGACAAAAATGAACCTCAGTGAAGACACCAGGCAGCCATGCTTCTCATGCACTCCTATATGTGTGAGGATATATATATATATACACACACACACACACCTCCTCATCTAGCTGATTTCTGTGGGTGTTATAATTACAGACCAGGAAGAGATTAAAGCCCAGAGCACAGCCACACCGTGGCTCTAAGCAAGTTTACTTTGGAAGTGTTAAATGGGTGAAGTGATCTCCAATATATGCAAATGAAAAGCTTCTGGGAGTACTCTGCATGCAATGAAAAGAAAATATAGCCTTCTGCAGATGGAAAAAGCTATCTTATTAGGAATTAATAACTGTCTCAGTCCTAGGGAAATAAGAGAAAATGGTGCATCTATTTCTCACTACAGCAAAATGTAATTAACATGAAGGTCAGGGGGCAAGGACATAGCATGCAATTAAGTCTTCCTCAATCTTCACTACACAGGTAAACACAATATAAGTTTAATAATGAACAAATCCTCTGGTATCTAGCACACATTTTTAGAGCTCTCATTTACATGAACTCTGTGGGGAATCTTGTTTCTTGCTATAGCATACTTTGCAGTTCTATATAGAAAATTTAGGAGGACTCTAAGGACATTTCCCTCACATCTTTCTTGAGGTTTCCTCTGATCCCCCTACCACTGAAGCACTGCTGTAGCTCATTTTTCTGCATGTTACTTGAGATTTTGTGCTACTGCAGATAAGGCAAAGCTGTAAGAAGGCTGCTGCTAACATGTGAAAGCTGTGCTTTGAAGTGATAGTGTAATGAATACCTATGTTAGCTACTGCTGGATGCATCATTTACCTTGCAGATGTCAAGTTACTTTAGGATGTGATTTTTTTTTTTTCTTGGACCAGAACACTTGCTTGAGGATATGGTATTTATTACATGCCTGTTCACAAATGCAGAGTGGGAATGGATTCAGCTCTGACTGTGCTTTGAGCTGGAGCTTGGAGCAGATGACCTCCCAAGGTCACTTCCAACCTGAATTAATCTATAAGCCTAAGATTTGCATGCAGGTCTCTGTTAGTTTTTTACAGTACTTTTAGGAAAGAAAAATATTTCTGCTAAATATTGGATTTCACCTGCAGTATATTCAAGTTCCCAAAGAGGTCTGGTTTTTATTTGTGCCCCTCTGCCCCCACTTCACTCTCTCTCATCTCACTTTCTGCCAAGAGCTTCCAGACTTGCCCTTGATTTCTGCCTCACAGCAAATCTGACTAAGACCCACTTCTCTTCTGGTTTCTAAACTCTCTCTTCTCCGTGGCTCTGAGCCCAGGGAGCAATGTATGAAATGCTGCAAACCATGACACAGAGGCCCAGCCCCTGGCAGACACAGAAATGGGGTGCACATTATGAAATAACACCAGCAGAAGGGACTGCTCTATTGTGAGCTTACCTTTCTGGGCAGCATCAGATAAGATTTATGCAAAAGGTCTCTCTGGGCTTGGAGACATCAAGAAACAAATCAAAAGGGCAAATACATACACTAAATCATCCTCTAACCCCTCATGTCAGACCTCCCAACCTTATGCTGTGTATAACTCTGAATGGCAAGGTAGAAGCTAATCTGAAAACTCTGTAGTCAGATTAAGGAGGAGTGCAAAACTGACCTGATGCATTTTTTCTGTCATCAGTGGAGAAGGCCCTTGCCATAAATGCTACAGGATTTATTTTTTATTTTTCCCCTTGGATAGGATTCCCTGGGAGAAGATAGGAGACTGCAGTAGGGTCAATGCCCTTCTCACAGACAGTCTGTGAAAATCACTACCTAAGAAAGAAAGGGAGGGATAAAAAAATGAAACGGGGACAAGTACATGGATCAATTAGAGAATTAGTGCAGATAGTATGATTTTTCTCAAAATAGCTCTGGTTTTTGAGCTTTCAACTTGTAATCTTGGAGTAACAGTAGGTGATCATTTTGAAAATTGGGGGAATTCCTGTTCAGTCTAAATCCTCCTGAGATGAGAATAAAAGCCTCTGCAGAAAACAATTTTGGTCTCAATTAAGATGGAAACACAGGGAGAAGAAGAAGAAAGACATTTTTGTCTCTTTTGAAAAAACAAGCCTGAAATTCAGGTAGTAGGTCCTATTCTGCCAGGGGTGTGGGATGTGCAGAAGAATGAGAGTCAGTGTGTGACATGAGCTTACCCCCTCTGCACTCCCTTTTTCCAAATGATCAGATGTGAACTGAAATCCATGCACTCAGCTGCTAAAAAAGGTGGGGCTTTCTTTCCCAGGCAGGCATGCCTTTTGCCCCTTCAAAGCGAGGAGAAATGTAGGGCCAACGCAGCAGCCAGCCAGGAGCAGTGCAGAGGGTGAGCTGGGGTTACCTTTTGAGAAAAGGCCACAGCACCCCTGTGCAGCACATGTGCCTCTACCCTGGCCCCATCCTCGCTGCCTTGCACCTGCCTGTGCTGCCTTGGATCTTGGGGGGATTGTCTTCTGCTGTGCTGGAGGCACCTCCCCTCCTGTGCAGGGTGTGCCCTGGCTGATTCCTTCCACTGGCAAGGCTGCAGGAGCTGCCAGAGGGGCACAGGAGCTTGAAGAATACAGCCCCAAATGAGGCAACAGCTCTGCAAAAACCTCCCTTTCTACTTTAACTTTCAAGCTCATTTACTCTTTCCATACGTGTCAAAACATGTCAGATATTTTGAGTGTGATCTCCTGAGAACATGCTAATTCATGACTCCCTTAATATTCCAGCTCTTTTTATTGAATGATTGTGGTGCATTTTACCCTCATCTTTTGCTCACTTGCTTTCTCTGGTATAAGTCGAGGTTATGTTTGTTTTCAGGGGTATGACTATATTTTGCCTGACAGAAAATGGGTGGTTAGTCTGAAATATCTGTAATTCTGAACATCCCCTTTTCTCCCTGAGAAAAATAGGGAGGTAGAAGATGATTGTACTGCAGTGCTTGAATTAGCAGGGGCAAGAGTACAGGTACTCTTGGTTTACTGAATGCTGCATAAAGGAAGGATTTAAAAACCCCCAAATGAATCATAAGTAATTTACAAACAGAATCAGAGTAAAATTATAATGAGCTTGAGCAATCCTAGAGAAGGTAGCACAGATGGATTCAGTGTTTTAAAATGAATGTGAGAAAATGTTTTCTTGAACTTGTGAATTTCGTGGGGAGGATGAGATGCTTTAATATTAATAATCCCCACATAGCTCCATAAAACAAATGGTGGTAGGGGAAATAACCTTACCAGTACTTGCTAGTGCATATAATGAGACTGATATTTACAGTTCTTTAGACCTATATTAATTTTACAGAGGAAATCTTGTCCTTTTTTTTCCTTTTGTGTTGGTATTTGCAATACATTACGATCACTAAGAGCAAAATGAGACTCCTGCCCATATGTTTTTCTTGTGAATCTCCTAGCTGAAGAATGATGGAGGTAACCTGACCAAGTTTTTAATTTTTGCATGCAATCAAAGCTCAGTTTCAGTCATTTTACTTATAAAATGAAAGCTGATATTAGGGGATGTATTCTCTTAATTATGGCTCAGACATCATTCTGAGATAGCTGTACAGAAGTGTACTGCACTTCTTATCTGAATGTGGTGACTCAGAAAAGACATTAATAATAACTGAGAAGTTTTCTTCTTATACTGACTGAGGGACTTGTGCCTGCTTGTTTTATCAGAAAGGAAAAAAAAACAAACCCTGCAACTGACTGGTAGGAATTTTGCCTGAGCAAAAACTACAGGTTGCAGTCCAAATGAGAGTATTTCTTTCAGTGCACATTGGTTTAATTTTCTGATATTTCTATATTTTGATAGCACCTATGGGAGTGGCTTTAATTTGAGGCTTAAAATTACTGGTTTAGGAGACCAAGCTGCTGCAGTGATTGTTGAGCTCTTAAGCTTTTGTTAAGTCTCTGCTCTGTTGCCTACTTGAAATCTTGGAAGTTGCTAGTGTTTATCTGCAGCCCTGGTGAATAGCTGGGAGGATTTTTATGCAATGGAGAGGAGGAAAAAAAACAGCAGCTGCATCCATAGAAACTTTTACTTCACGTAAGGGCATTCACCCAGGACAGCCACCCTCCACCCTGACACGGGACCAAGGTCTTGCTAATGATGCTCCTATCCAGGGTACTGAAGGCTTTGGGCACGCTGCACAGCTGCAGGTTGGCAAGGACATGACACTATTAAGCAAAGCTGTCTCTCACATCCCAGCTGACCTCAATACCAGAGTGGAACTTGCAGCAAGTCCTTGCTCCCTTCAGGGGCTGATCAGTTCTCTCTAAGTGTGTGGGAATGCAGGGTTTCTTGTGGCACAATTCAAAAATGTATTACCCAATACAGAGGAATTGAGGAAAACTGCACTGAATGCCAGATTTAAGACAAAGAAGCGCTTCATGGCTCAAGTATTTTCTTTTAATCTATATGTTTTTAGGTATGTGCATGTAAGTAATATATATTTCTATGCATAGATGTTTCTGGCAGATATATATATATATGTACATCTAGTTCATGCAAACCTCGTCAAAAGATATTAAAAATGGCTGTTTATAAATATAAATAGCTGAAGCAGATATTTGCTTTACCATTACTCCACCTACTGGCATTGTGCTAAACTGACTGAGGTCTCAGAGCTTAATCAAATTAAAGAAATACATGTATCCCCAGTGCATGGGCACTGAGTGATTAATTAAACAGCAATTTTGGAGAATGATGGTTTTAAGGAACAAATCATGATTTATTTTGGATGAGTGCAGGTTGCACTACACCTTTCTATCCATAAATATATGTTAGTATTTTCTTTACCATTAAAAATTAATTTGAGAAGAGTCAATATTGTAACACATGTATCTGACAATATGTTTATAACACAAATGTGTGCCCATATATTATTTGAATAATGGTGTAGAATCACCTTAGAACAGTAAAATAACAATTAAAATTAAACCTTCCAAAAGCCCACAGCAATGTGAGTAAATAGAGTATGACAGTGTCTGAAAAATTACAGCAGGGAAAACAAACACTGTCACAAACGGACTGTGAGCAGCTACTTGGGGCTGAAGTTTACAGGAGATGATTTCTTATCACAGTGTAATTGCTGGAGGAGCCTGAGCTCCAAGATGTGTTTCAGACAGCCCTTGGAAGCTGTCAGTCCTGTGTGTCACATGGCCTCTCTTCCAGGGCAGTGGCTCCTTGTGACATCCAAATGAAATCAGGAGAATCAAACACAACTGGAGATCCACCCTGGGCTCTGTGGAAGAACAGAAAATGCAGCAGTGTTTTGTTTTCAGAGAGTCTGAATCTCCAAGGTAGCCTTGTGTTTTCCTGCTTTTTCCTTCTTTCCACCTGAACTAAAGTAATCCATCCTTTTGCTGGAGCTATCATAAAGATCCTACCAAGCAGTGGGAGCTCTAAGAACCTCCTTCATCAGCAAATTTCCTGGACAAGCTTCTCTGGTTTTTGTGTTTTAAGAAAAAAATTAATCCACTGTTGTTTGGCAATTCTGCCTGTATTCTATATGCCCATCACAAAATGTACATCATAGATATACTATGGCCACTGCCCCCTCTTGCTTTGTGTCAATTACCATTTTGATAGCAGCTATTAGGAAAATGTGACTAAGAAATGTGTTTGTTTTAGCAAATTTTGTAGCAGTGTAAATGTGCAAAACAAGTTCTTCATTTCTATGGCATGGCTTTCTGCAAAGGCCTGGAAATCAAACTTTTCCTTTGTTTTTGTAGCTGAAAGGGTGATGAGGGCACAGTCACCTTTTACTCTGCTGTACCTCCCAACTGCAACTCTACAAGAATCTTTTTAGAGCAGCTTTAAGGACTCTTTATTTTCCTTTTCTGCAGAGGACTGCATGCATGCATGAGCAAAGCAAATCCTGATCCCTCCTCCAAAGGGACTGGGAATCCATGATGGTTTTCCACTGTGAGGTGTAGCCAGGTAGTTCATTAAAACCAGACTTCTCAGCTCAGCCTAAATCAAGGCTGAGGGGGAGAGGACATTCTCCTTGTTGTGGCTCTGACTTTCTTCTGAATACTGGTTGACAGTAGAGAAATGTGGATATCTGGAGCAAATGGCAGGCATGCTGTGTTCTGTTCAGGTTCTCACCCATGTGACAAATCCCCAGGACACTGGAACAGGCTGTGGTTCTGGATTGTCCTCTTCTTCCCAGCTTCTCACTCATTTCCTTTAACTTGTCTGGAGCCTTGGAGCACAAACTGACACTCAATTATCCTGGAAAGCTCCCGGGGGGTCAGGAAGAGAGAGACCCTAGGAGAGGAGTTTGCAATGACTCCTTTGGAGTGGGAAAATGTCCCTCCTTTACCCCTGGGAGGAAAACTGGAGGCTGAGCCTCAATGAGGGAGCAGTGCTTTGGGAGGTGTCCTTACAGGAGGAAGCAGGAGGGGCTAATTAGGTGAGTTTGCTCCTGCTCCTGCTGCACACAGCACTGCACAGGTCTGAGTGGGCATCCAAGGGATACACCATCAGCCAGAGCCCAAGAGCTCACACCTGTGGATTCCTGAGGGAAAAACCCACTTGGCTGACGTGGTCTAAAGTGAGATCTTTTTCTGTGGAGCACAGATGAAGCCTCAGGTTTTAGTTTTTATATTTTTTTCAGGTTCTGTACTGCTTTAGTGTATACTTATGAGCTTTATGTTAGGGGATGGTAAGCTCTCTTCACAGAGTAGGTAGAGAAAACAATTCTTTCTTTAGCTGGGGATTAAAGATAGATGATCTAAATTTCAGACCCAAGAGGATAAACAATGGTGGATTGAAGAGAGAAAAACAAGAAGGATGGGATTTCATAAGTTAAAGCCATAATTGGACCATTAACTCCAATATGGTAATGGACCAGAACTTATAAAAGTGTGAGACCCTGTGACTGGTCATCATGGACCATTCATCCATTTTGGATAATCTTGGATGTATCCCTGGCTGGGCCCTTATTCTGTCCATGGTGTAGCCATTGAGGCCTTCCAATAAATACCTACTTTATTCTTTAGCTCTGTCCAGCCTCTGTTCTAGGTCAGCCTTCACAGGCATCACAGAAATGCTGTGTGCTGAATACAAGAGGATCAATGCAGCTGGTTGCTAGCATCTTGATTAGAGATGGGTGAGCTAGTTTGGGTAAAAGAGCAACTGGCCTGACTGTGCACAGACCTCCAGCTGAGCCTGAATTTGGAAGGGTCAAAGCAATAAAAAGCTTATATTATTGTTTTCATTCTTACATGTTGCCATCTGTCTGTAGTTCCTGGCTGCAACAAAACAGCTGAAAGACACTGGAAGGATGGCACATTTCTTGGCTGACTGGAAAGAAAGAGGTCACTTGGTCTCTCTGTCACCAGACATGTTTCTAGATAAGAGATGTTTTTCCTCTGAACCCAAGCACCCATCAAAAAATGTGAACATTTGCCCATTTCTATCATATTCAACCTGCAGCAGTTAAGAGAAATGTCCCCTACCCCTGACAGGTTTTCTTTTGAAGTGTCTGTGAATTTTCTGTAGAGGAGTTTGGTCAGGGCTGGAGCAATGAAATTTTCCATGTGGGCTTTTGCCAGAGGGTTCTCCATGTGCTCAGGGTGCCCGTGGCACTTTCCATGTCACTGCCAAGGGGAGGTGGAGCCTCTTGCTCAGTCATGTAAATGACACCTTGGTGACACTCAGCGCTGTGGCTTTGCGGGAGCACCCTGGAAATGTTTGGATTCTGATTTAAAGTGAGCAGCCACCTGGTAGTTATGCTGGAACATGTGTTTTCTGAAAGTGCATCTCAGCATTTCACAAAATAAAATACTGGTTTTGTCCAAAAGATCCCACAAAATACAGTAATAGATAAAGTTTTGTACTCTTACTGAATGTATGCATGTAGGCCTTTTTTCAGGTTTTTTTTTTTTAATTTCATGAAGATAGAGTGTAGGAAATCCTGTTCTGTAGTCCTTCATTTAAACCATGGTTAATCTTTAGAGAGCTATATTTTACAGTGAAAGCTGCTATTTAACATACATAATAAGATTTTTTTTCCCTTTAATTGCACAGAAGGGATTGTTTCCAGTAAATTAAAATTTCTTTGACACCAATTATTTGGCAATATGAAGATGTAGTATTTTGCTTTCATTTAATTTCCTCTAAATTAATCTAATGATGATTAGATTTAAATAATAAAAATAATGAGTTGTTTCCCTCCCTAAATTACTTTTGTCATGTGTGTTTCCCTTTGTATTGAACTTGGTGACTTATTTGCTTTTAGTAGTTCTGAAATATTCTGACACTAATTGCATTTTGAAATATAACCTTCCAACTATGTTGCTTCTGGTTTTCACTCATTTCAGATTGGTTTAGAAGCATTGACTTGCTATGTTATGGCTGGATATTGAAGCTGAGAGCCACATTCCATATATCAGTGTGCTTTCTTTTCCATCTTTAGCTTTGTTAATTAAATTCTCTATTCTCTATATTGCTCATGATTTGTAATGTTTGTTGCCAATTCGGGGACTGCAATGTGAAATCCATTCAATGTAAATATTTTATTTGTCCAAATGTTTTTTAAAACTAGTTCGGCCATAATCTCTAGCATTTTCTTTCCTTGCAGTGTACTAAACAACCATTACACTATCTAAAAAATCAAAAGGAAGTATTCTGACTACTTCATGCAAAAATAAAGGATTAAGCAAATATTTCTCCTGCTGCTAGTAAAAATGGAGAAAGTTGTCTTATTAAGGTTTCTGGGCAATATGTGACAGCAATAGAGCAGATTAAATGCATAAAGCAGATGAGATCAGTGCTCCTTCTGGCTGAGCACTGGCTATGGGACAAACCCCAGTACTGAGTGATAGAGAGTTACAAATAACTTTTCATTCTTCACTTGTAATATATTTAATACACAGTGGAAAATGTTAGGATGTTTCGGGTTCCATGCCTTGTAGCCTAAAGCCATAAACACATAAAGACAATCACAGTGGGTCAGACCAAGAGTTCTGTAGTCTGACCCTGTAGGAGCCTATGAGTGAAAGTTTAGGGAAGGGTAAAAGCAGAGTAAAGATGGGGAATGTTTCCATTCACTATTTCTGATTGAATTGTTTCCAGTCAGAAAACTCTGTATGCCAAGTCTATCTCCTTCTGCTTAATAACTGTCAGTGGATTTCTATTTTAGGGTCTGTGTCCTCTTGAACCCAGATTTTGCATCCTATAGCATATGTGAGGAATCTCCTGCTTCCTTAATTTTGTGCCCCTGGTTCTGATTCTGTTGAGAAAGAAATCCAACAGTTTATTCCTAGCCACTCTTTTCTTACCAGCAAGGATAGCGTAAATTTTTCCCATATCCTCCCTCAGTCACTTAATTTCCATGGCAGAGATTCTTAGCTTAATTGTGCCCTATACAAAAGCTGACCTACACCTTTGATTTTCTGCTGGTTTTTTCGTATTACTGTATTTGTTCAGAGCTTAAGGAATAGCCAGCATTCAAGGTATGGGGATACCATGGGTTTATACAATGAAATAATGGAGTTCTCCATTTCATTCTCTCTCCATTTTGAAATAGTTTGTGACTATGATTTGTCTTTTTCAACTGCTATTGAGCACTGAGCAGGCATTTTCAGGGCATTGTCTATCACAATTGAAAGATCACACTCTGAAGCTGCAATGCTCAGCTCAGCAGCCATCACTTTAAATGTGGAGTTGAGATTATTTTTCTCCTGTCTGACTAACTGTACTTTTACCTATATTGAACAGCATCTGACATTTTATTGCTCAGCCTCTTCTCAGCTCAATCTCATAATATCCTCCTGCAATTTTTCATGAGTCTTGTCCTTCTTACTTTAATAACTCAGTATTGTCAGCAAACTTTGTCAGCTCACCACTGGCCCCCTTTGGGAGGCTATATTTATGGCCATATAGAACAGCAGGGGTCCCAGGGAAATTTCACTGATGATTTTCTTTCACTGCTTGAGACCCAGCCCTATTACATCTTTTTCATCCCATCATTAAGCCTATTATCGAGCCAGGAATTCTTCCCTTGCATGTGTCCATCTAGTTCTCCAAAAAAAACTTTTTCAAAGACTTTGTTGAAAAAATTTTTGAAAGGCTAAATAGGTCATATATGATCTTTATCTAGATTTCTGCTGAAATCCAACAAAGAGAACCTAAAAAGGTCTTTAGGGCACTGACTCTTTGAAAAGACACATTGCCTTTTTCCAAGTAGATCATGTTTGTTCAAGTTTCTATTAATCCTGTCTTTTATTAAGGCTTTTACTAATTGGCTATATGCAGGCATCAGACTTCAATCTTATTCCTTTGACATATTTTCCTTGACTCAATTTTATTTCCTAATGACACCCTATTTTTACCTTCAAATATTAGCACAGTTTTATAGCAATTTATAACCCACTGTTTGTCTGCTTCATCCTCAGGTTCCCTTGAAACTCCTGGGTGGACACCATCTGGTCCAGGTGAGTCCCTACTGCTCATGTTGTCCATTTGTGTCTTGACTTTTTCTGCAATGATTTCAATTTCCTAGGGACCCTCTGACAAGTCTCAAAATCAAAAGGACTTAGCCATAGTGGTCTGGGGTGTTTTCCAGATGAAAACATGATGGTGTTAAAAATTAATTTGGTTTCTCTGCTATGTTTGCACCTTCATTGAATGTACTTTTTGTTGCCTTATGATTAATTGGTCATGCAGTCATTTTGTGCATTTCATGTCCCTGCTAGAGGAAGGATTTATTATTAATTTTTGTTGCATGTTTATATTGAGTCTGTCACTTTGATTTGTGTGAGTATATGTTTTCATTAGCAGGGCTCAGCTTGTTGGAAAGAAGTCTTATCTCAAACCCTACTGCCTTCTTCCTGCTCTTTTAGACATGTTTTTTAAGAGGGTTTATATATGTTCCAGAAAACTTTATGTATTTGCTGGGATGTTCAGTTTGTTTGAAATGCAGTTGCCATGACTGTTGAGTAATCTGTGACAAAATCTGTGCATGCAGTTAATTCTTTCATCAGATATATAGAGCAGCCTGTAAGTGGTGTTTATGTATTTTTTCAAATTAATCCAATTGTAGTAGAGCTAGAGAGAAGTATCTAGAATTCTAATCAGGTGATTTCTTGTTAATTTGAATCAGTATATAAACAAGCTTTAAATGAAAAGGGATATGGAAATTATTCAGCAAGGGAGACCCACAGAGACTTCTATGATTGCTGTAAACATGAGGGATTCCAGGTGGGGTCCCCCACAGGAGATAATGTATGGAAACCTGAACATTGTGCAGGTTCTGTAAGAATTCAGCAGAGTCAAGATGCTATTTTTTTTCTCCTCTGTTGCTTACCCATCTCATTGTAACTTAAAAAAAAAAATGAAAAGAGGATAAGCATTGTCAAGGTTAAATTCCTGTCTTGTCACAACTAAAAAATTATTGAACACCTCTGGCAGCTCCACAAAATATTGTCTTCTGTAAGGTGCGTGATGTGTAATGAGGTCTTAGCGTGGGTGGCCTTTCCCTCTGTTTTGGGAGGCCATTTCCAACTGGAATTTCACATTATATTGTCAGTTACAGAAATTATTCAGGATTTCTCAGGAATGCAAATGGGATTGTTTTTTGATTTTGATTCCAGGAGAGAGACTAGGGAAGAGGGATGGGAAGCAGCCCTGGAGTCCAAGGATGTGGGAACAAAGGTTTAGGAAAGGCTCTTGTGTAGGGAATGGGCTAAGAGAAAATTGAAATGGAAAGGAAGAATTTCCACCAGCACTGCTGATGAGGGAAGCACTGCTGATGAGAGTGGATGTGATAACAGCTCCCACCCCATGTTATCTGCAGCCATCTCTCAGAAAAGCACTTCAAAGAAGAGCTGGTTGCTCAGCCCTCAAATCAAATTAATGAGTCTTGCTTAACCTGAATGGATAAATCTGAAATCCAGAGGGTCTCTTTCAATCCAGATACAAATGCTTCCACAACCTGAGATTTGCTTAGTTTGTTCATGGACTTGACTACTTCTCTTAAACAGAATAAAGGTATTTCACAAGCTTGTGGACAGGGACATTACTCAATGAGAAGCGAATGCCTGAATTTCTACAGAGTGAACAATGGCATCAATTACTCATTTTTGGATCGGGTTGATTAGTGAGCCCCCAAGTATCAAAAATCTTGACTGTGGCATGAGGATGAGCAGGTCTGCCCTGTTAATAAAACGTCACATTTAAAAATAGACATAATTGTCTTATTTTTAGGCTTGTAGTAAATTAGATTCCCATGGTGAATGTTGTCAATGGTTGCTGTGTTCCCTCTGCAACATGTAAGAAGGCTGAAGATCATTAATGCTGCTCTCAGCTGAGGAATACCTAGTGCCATGATGCTTCATTTTTATCTCTGGTTTGATTTTGTGAGGATATTTTTGTGTGTAACACTCATAAGTGTTTTGAGTTCTACAAATGGAACTATAGAGGCTTTAATTAGTCCTAGCTACATCAAAATTAATTCCTATCAGGGCATTTTTTTTCCTTCTCTCTGAAGAAAAGCTAAGCAGTGCTAGTATCAAACTTTGAAATTAGCATGCAAAAAAGACCTAAAAAGCATAGGTATTTGTCAGTTATGGTCACAAAGTTATTAATTTCTCTCTCCCAAGTATCTGCGGGAAAGATCATTCCTGGGTTTCTTCATTTGCAATATTATCATTTAGAACCCTAAATAGTGGAAGTGCTAAGAAGCAGCAAAGTTTTCTAGTGAAAAACCCCCACCAAAACACAAGTGAGAAAACTGGGAATATACTTTGGGTAACAACAACCCCTTGCATTGCTACAGGCCTGGGTAAGAGTGGCTGGAAGGCTGCCCAGTGGAAAAAGGCCTGGGGGTGCTGCTTGACAGCGACTGAAGTGAGCCCGATGTGCCCGGGTGACTGAGGAGGCCAATGGCATCCTGGCCTGGATCGGGAATAGTGTGGCCAGCAGGAGCAGGGCAGGGGTTGTCCCTCTGCACTGGGCACTGGTGAGGGCACACCACGAATGCTGTGCTCAGTTTTGGCCCCATCACTACAAGAAAGGCATTGAGGGGCTGGAGCGAGTCCAGAGAAGGGAATGGAGCTGGAGCACAAGTCTGATGAGAGGCTGGAGGTTCTGGGGTGTTTAGCCTGGAGAAAAGGGGGATCAGGGAGGATCTTATCACTCTCTGCAACTCCCTGAAAGGAGGATGTGGTGCGGGGGTGTTGATATCTCCTCTCAGGTAACAAGGAAGGATGAGAGTAAACGGCCTCGAGTTGCACTAGGGAAGGTTGGTATTGGACATTGGGAAAAAGAAAATTCTTCACTGAAAGGGTGGTCAGGCATTGGAACAGGCTGCCCAAGGAAGTGGTTGAGTCACCAACCTGAAAGCGATCAAGAAATGACTGGACGTGGCACCTGGGGACATGGTTTAGTGGCAACCTGGCAGTGCAAGCTGAATAATTTGACTTGATGATCTTAGAGGTTTTTTACAAGTGTAATGATTCTATGATTTCTGGAAATTTAACGGAGGTAAAATGAGGAAATCAAGACAAGCATAGACAAGCAAAATCATTCTCAAGGCAGTCAGTGAAGTGAACACTAATTCAGTGCTAACATGGAACGAGATACAACATTTCATTGATTCTATTTTATTGGAAGAAGGAAGCCTCTTGTATCTGTGTAAACTACATTTCTGCAGGTTAATCTTGGGTACATACATTTTTAAGACATATGGGAGCAGGTATGAACTGTAAAATCAGAAGAAATATAGATATTTCATAGAGAATAATTCTCCCTCCTCTGCTATTCAAGAGATAAGAGCTGAAATTCAGCTTGGAGAGAGACCCAGGGGAGTAACGTGCCTTGGAACTTTATGTACAGGAGCAAGAACAAGTCCCATTTCAATGGAAAGTCCTCTTGCAAGGTTATGGTAAAGAACGAGGTCGTTCCACATTTATTCAAGTTAACAGAGCACTCCAAAAGCTCCTGAAGAATATGAAGCATAAGATTAATTAATATACCAGGGAGAGGTGCTTCTGTCTGGAAGACGAATAGTGCAACTTATGCAGGGGCAGCAGCAGGCAGGCTGTCAGTTTTCTACTGAGAAAAGGAGATTTCTCTGAATTTTCAAACTTTTTTTTAATAAGTACCAGAGCTGACTGCAAAAGAGGAATAAAAGTGCAACAGCACCAACAGATGCCTGCCTACAATGCTGTGTTTGCATACATTGAGGACACCTACTTACCCTGTTGCTGGTACTGTGTTGGTTTGGGGTTTAAGCTGGCATTAGGCACCCATTGGATTTCATGCTTAGATAATGAGGAATTCAGAGAATTGGCAGCTAGCAGAGATAACACCACAGCTCCTCTGCAAAGGGCTCTCTGCTGGCACTGCAGCTTGGCAAGCAGCACTGCTTTGGTGTAGAAGGGCTGCACAGCTGAACCATGGCCATGGGGCTCTTGCTCCCATGCCTGGCAGGATGCACATGCTTTTGAGATGACCTGCAGCAATGAAAATGAAGTTCTGAGGCTTCACTGGCAGTGCTGCGTCGGTGCTCCAAAGTGGGCTCCTGCCCAGCCTCTTGATAGACTTCAGAGGAAGCTGCTTACTCACCCCTCCAGAAAAAAAAAAAAAAAAGGCAAATTTCATGTTCATGCTAATCTAAATTTTTGGAGATGTGGCAGAGGAAAAAGGGTGGGAGAGAGAGAAAGTTCTCATGTCACCTTCACACAGACTGTTGATAAGGAAAGACTGATAGACTAATCATAGAAGCCTCACTGGTCTCTTCTGGAGGATGAATTGGTTAAAACCTCGTGTAATTATATTTCACCTTAAATTCTCTCTCTCCCTCTAATTTTTTTTTTACATCTTCAGTGTTAAAATACAGTTAGAAGTTGCTGCTTTTCATACAAGACCAAAAGAGTGGCTTGGTCTTGTTTTGAACTTTCCTGCATTAAATCTTACTAGGATTAGTGTACCTGCTATATGGGTCCTGTGAATACTGCTCCTCATAACATACTGGAATCCTATTTTAAGAAAACTAAAGGGATTCACTTGCTTCCAAATGTTAGATTTCCATTGAATAAAGGATTAAAAAGTTTCTTTGTAGGCTCTTTGACTTTCCCTTTTCTTTGTTTTTCTCTGCTTCTTTGAGAGGACTTTATTTTGCCCTATTTGCCTCAGTAGATCATACTTTTTATTTGCTCTCCTCTTTCCCCTTCTAAAAGGATCATTGGACATGGTTGGATTAGCCCCAAAATATTGCCATTCCTTTTCATGTGGAGACTGCACACACAATCATTGAGCAATAATTTTCTAGGCTTCCTCTAAGTGAGGTGGGCATGGAATCACTGTGGTGATTGGAATACAATTAGAGGCCACTGTGCTCTTTATCAGTTGCAAAGAGAAGGATAAGGGATTGGAGTGTCTAGGCTTGAACTGAGGAAAAGGCACTACACTTCTACATGTCTAGAAAATCATCTTCAACGTAAAGGGCTCCTAAAAATGGAAGGAGAAGGACCTTTTATACAGACAGATAGTGGTTGTGATGGTTTTCAACTGGCAGAGGGCAGGTTTAGATTAGATGTTGGGAAGAAATTATTTTCCCAGAGGTGGTGAGGCCTTGGCTCAGGTTGCAGAGAGAAGTTGTTGGTTGTTCCAACCCTGGAAGTGTTCAAGGCCAGGTTGGATGGGGCCCTGACCGACCTTATCTAGTGGAAGGTGATCCTGCCCATGGCAGGGGGATTGGAACTGGATGATCTTTGCTGTCCCTTCAAACCCAAACCATTTTGTGTTTCTGTGAGCGTAGATCTAAAAAGATAGATTGGGGTATAGCAGTGCTTTGGCTCAGCGCTGATTTCAGCTCATATCTCACACATTTGGCTGGAAAATGAATCCAAGAGATTTGTTTTGCTAATCTTAAAAACAGTATTTCAAGCCACTGCAGTCATCTCTGAAAGCAGGACATACATATTTATGACAGAAATAAGCACTGTCTGATTAATGGCATGCCTAATGCTAAAGGGGACTTGTCCATGACTTTGTATGGGCTCCTCCCTCCTAAAAAGCTCCTTCTCTTCATGAACAAATAAATAAGTCCCCATCTGTGTAAACTGTATTATAAGGCAATTAATGGTGTTGTACCACTGAGGTCATTCATCAGCCTATGAGCTTCTCAAAAATTTAACATATTGATCCTTCTTTGTTCCATTTTCCTCTACATCCAATATCTTCCACACAGTTGCTAATTATTTATTTTGGTAAAAACACAAATGCTCCAGTGATCATTGCCAACAGTTCAGCACTAATGAGCAGCTCTCTTGTAACGAACAAACACTGTGTGCATCCAATATGAGAAGGCAAATTGGTGAGGAAAAAGCTTTAAGCGCTGTTGTGTTGCTGTAGATAATAGTGAGGAGTAAAATCTTATCTTTGCAATTATTAAAAAGTATCTATCATCCTGAGAACTGAAACTTAATGGACTATAAATATTATCACTACTGGTACTATTATTATTGTTATTGGGGCAGCAATCTTTTGTTCCTGATGAAATAACAAAGGCAGTAGAGAAGCACTAACACTGCAGCAGGTACTTTCTGGCTGAACAGAGAATAAGGAAAGCTTTTATTTTATAATAAAAATGCAGTTCAAAATTAGCCTATAGTTCCAAAGCACTTTTATCTGTCAGATGTATCAGTTGTGTCAGAGCTCTGTAGCAAATCTTTGAGGTGTGAGTAGAAATTTGTAAATTTCCAGAAAGTTAATTATTTTAGCAGAGGAGAGATTCAGATAGCAAATGTTTTATTCAGCCTCACTGGAACTTTCTTCTTCAGAGTCTGCACTAGAAGTCAAGACCTCTTTTTATCACCTGTTCTGACTACCCACATATCCTTGGACTTCAATGCTTTAACAACTTATATATTAAGGGGGTTCTGAGATAGGAATTCGTATAAGATGTTGTGGCTTGAACCCAGACTTCAACCTTTCAGCAGGACCATCAGAAGGATTGCATTCCTTGCTTCCTTGTTTTCATAGAAATTTCAGGAATTAATCTTTTTGAAGCACATTAGCCAATTAATTTGAAAGGTTGTCACACAAACCACACATCTTCATTTTGAGCTCTCTAGCATTCCTGTATCTGCCATGAAGAATGCACTGGAGCTGGGTGCATGAATTCCAACAGCTGTCTCATCCATGCTGAGACCACTCATCTTCTCCTGTCTCCGAGGACTTCATTAGGGCTTTTAACAGTAATATTGTGTTCACAGTGGATGAACAGGCAATCTCTGACCTCCTCTTCAACTGAATCATTATCTTCATGGCTGTGATCCCCAAATGTTTAAACCTCATCTTGCAATACACATATCTGGTTATTACTCTGAATTTTTGGCTGACTTAAATATACACTAATGGATGACTATTGTTTAACCAAGAGCTACATTTCACTCTTTAATACTCTGCTGCGTCTCGTTGTTACCCATTAATCCTTCTGTGCTCTGCAGAGTCTAGTGTTTATGCCCTTGTCCAATAATTAGCATGGATGCTTATAATATTTTAAAAGTGTAGCTATTTAATTTTTTATTGTAATGTAGAAATCCTGTATCGCTGTACACCATATTATTTCTTCAAAGTGTTTGAAATTGGGTGTAACAGAGAGCTTCAAAATGTAGATCTGAAGGTTAGGTGAGGTCTCTTTCCAAAAGAATTTCTATTTATTACTAATTCAAATATTTCCTATGTTTGTGTTTTACAAGAATGTGGTTACTGAGATGCCTCCAGCCCAGTTCACTGATGAAGATGACATATGAGTAATTCCTCAAATTAGTGAAAACAGAGGTTGAGATAAGTTTTTTTCTTTTTTGGCAATTTCATCCAAAATTAAGATTCTTTCTGGGTAAATTTTTAATGTATTGCACATTTCAAAAGTATTTGTCTAATTGGGTTTTCAATTATTTATTTTGCATCATTTTTGTTTCAAAATAAGTGTTAACTGCACTTAAATTAGACTGAATCTTTCATGACTAGGCATTTCATTAGTACATAAGTCTTACAACATCCCAGCTTTGTTCAGATTATATTTATTTCCTTAACAAATGAATGGCAAATGGCAACTCTGAATTTAGTCCCACCTTTTATGAATGTCATAATGTAAAAATCTCTTTGAGTTCTGGTCTTTTCTTCAGCCTGCATGCTAGTGGGTGTGTCTTGTGATGAATGATGCTGTAGCCACTCTGCAGAGATCTTCCTTCTTCCCTGCTACCTCACCAGTGCCAGCAGCCACCTGCAGCCAGTGCAAAGGTTGCACTGTACTCAGATAAGCCACATGTCAGCCCCTTTGTGGGCTGTAGCTGCTGTGTTTAGAGCTCCCCTGCCTTCATTTATTAACTGTGGTGTAATGGATGTGTTCTCAGGGGCAACCCTCACCCCTGCCTGCTCACAAACCCACAGCAGTAGCAACTGCCTGTTTAGAGTGTCAATGCACTGCTGAAGGTGTTAGTGGAAAAATCAGAAAGTTTTAAACCCGAAAAAATGCAATGATTGTAGGAAAAAGCTTTGTAGATTTGTGCTGATAACGCACAGCTCCTTAGTTGCAAGCAATATTTCCAGAAATGATGCAGACAGGCCTTTCAAATGAACTGATTTCCCTCCCCACCCCATACCACCAAAGAACCATTCCCTAATCTCTGCGAAAGCAGTGGGTTTACAGAGTTTAGGATAAAGGATGCTTGTTTATTCTGCTGATTTACTGTGTGGCAGAAGTGACTCTCAGCATGCTCCAGCCCCTTCCTGAATATCATCACAGCTGCAGTACGTGCTTTACCCACATCATCTCTCTGGGTCTTGGGCATCGTTGTGGTTCAGCTGGCACTCAGCCATGCTCACACAGAGAATGCAGGCAGAGAAATCAGAATGTTCCTTGTAAACAATGAATTATAATGGTCTGGGGTGGGTGCTGACCTTGTGATTTCTGTCTGCTGTCATGAATGTCAAGGTGAGGAAATGTATTTACACAGTCGTGAATGGAAATGAAACTTTAGAATTATTTGGGAAAGGAGATGTGGTGCTTACCCCATTTGCATCCAGTACTTTAGAGAGGGCACTGGGGAAGCCCTAACATAAAGAACTCAGATCAGATTTGAGTTTGCTTTGCAAGTTCTTCAGTGTCAGATAGCATAAATGACATGTTTAAGCATAACAAATATTTTTTATGATGCAAGCAGCTTTTTGTCCACATTCTCTTTGAACAACTTCTGAATTTTCTAAGAATATTTAATAGACTCTGTTAGGTTTTGTTGAATTGGTGTTTTAATAATTTAGATTGATTAGAGCTTAGCATCAGCTTGTTGAAGTTGTTGCTGTGGAGCAATTGGTATGAAGAGGAATTCTTGTTCACCTTAGGCAAGGAGAAGGAATATAGGTTTTGGACCCAGCCCAAACCCATCAACTATTAATAGCTCAGATACAGACATTGGTATCTAAAACATATATTGAAGGAAGAAAAGCAGGCTTAAAATTTTTTAGATGAAGCAAGGAGACAAAAAGTCTTTCTCAGGTCCTTTGTCATGCTTTTAGTCCATTGAGGCTTTTTAACCAAAATATTTTTTATGTTCTGTTAAGCTTCAGATTAAAATAACCCTGAAGCGAAAGCATTGTAAGGAGAAGAAGTCCCTTTGTTAAAGACAGTTCCTGCTGAGGAGCAGTCTGGCTCTCTTCCTGCAGTAGCTTCTGTGGGCACACAGAAATGGAAGCGTTCCCTCGAGTTTGAATGGGGTGGAAGAAAGCACAGCAGGAGGACAGCAGCATTCACCTTCCCACCCTCGCCAGCCCCCCACTCTCCACGTCCTTACCCACCCCCACAGATGGAAGCTCTCTCAGGGCTCATTTAACTGAGCAGATAAGAGGGTTGATTCTCACTGATGAAGCCAAAACCTGGCTTTTGTAGGGTTTTCATTCTCAGCCTCCTACCTTTACTGTAATATTTCCTTTTCAGAGTTGTAGGCGTTATGGAAAAGCTTCTTTTTGTCTCTGCTGGGTTGGAGACTGTGGTAGCACCTGCCTGAATGCAGAAACTTCCCTTGTTCCTGAAAAACCCCTGTTGCATAGGCACGTTTTCCAGCCTCTCCTCTGTGCTATGGAGAGAAGGCTGCCCCCAAGAGCAGCTGTATCAATGTGGAACTTCTCTTGTTTTCTGGTTGCCTGCTGCTGTGGGCTGCAGCATCACCTCAGTCTGCGGCTCCTCCTGTGATGGCTCACAATCACAGAATTGTGGAACCTCCTGAGCTGCAAGGGACCCTTGGGGGGATCATGGAAGTCCAGCTCTTGGGATCCCTCTCAGCAGGATGCAGTTCAGTTGAGCTGCAGGGGGTGGTGTGAGCTTGGGGCCACAGTCTGGGGTGTAACAGGAGGGAGAGGGGATATCCTGGCAGCAAGTGTAAAGAAGTGAGGTAGGAAAAAGAGAAGGAAGCAACAAATGTCTCCTCTTTGCCTTTTGCACATTTACACAGAGCTGGGGGTGAGCACTGTCAGTGATGGTGTTACTCACTGCCGCCAGTGATATCCAAGCAAAGAAAGCTGGGAAACCTCTTTCTGAGCTTTTTCATCTTTGTAGAAGAATTTCAATAGAATTTCAATTCTGTTTCAGCCTGAACAAACTCAATTCTGTATTTCCCATCTCCTTGAGGAGAGTCAATTGCAGGCTGTTCCGGAGAAAAAAATAAAAATCACACTACACTCTTCATGGTGAGGCTGTTCCAATTTTCAGAAAACACTGTAAGCTTTCTTAGACCACACAGGAGAATGACATGTACAGCCTGTTTGTTAGGCATTCCATGATAGAAAAGAGATAAAAGTTTTGGTCCCTGCTTCACATAGTGTCACTGCATTTCCAAGTACCCTAAAATAGATTAAAACACAAATCTTCAGGATGAGTCAGTTATTTCTAGTCAAGATAATTGATCTTGAAATTCTGAACCCAATAGTTTACAGGGTTAATTGTTGATGTGTCAAGAGCTGCTGAGATTTCTTTTCATGCTGATATCTTGTGCTTGTCTTTAAGTCAGTAACATTTTAAGAGATATGGGGCTGGGGCAAAGGCACAAGAATTCTTTGAGAAATGTTTTCTGAGGAACTTCCAAAGGCTCAGAACTAACAGTGCTCTCTTAGTTTTGCAGTATTTTTTATTTTTGTAATTCTTCTTTCTGTAATACTTTTTTTCTGTTTTCTTCCAAAAAGATTATTTTCACTTTTTTTTTTTTTTTTTTTTTTCCTTTGGCTTGGATTATTTTCTCCCATAGAAATATTTAGCTGTGCTTGGCAGTGTATGAGCCTAACTTAGAAACTCTTTTAAGATGCATGACTTTTTCTACTGCCTTATGTAGGGAGCTTGGGAGGATTAGAGTTTCACCTCATCAAATTGCAGATTTCTCCAGTATCTAGATCTGTGCTAGTTTTCTAGACCCCACTTATCATCAGGGGAGAGAAATGTCAGTATAAGAAATTATTTGACTCATTCTAAGTGACAGAAACTGGATCTGAGGAGCCACTGCCTGGAAGTAAATGCTTCTCTGTACTGAGTGTGAATATTCCATGTCCATGTAGACCTGTGTCAGGATGTACTCCATTGCCAAATAGCTGTGCTTCCAGTCAGGGGGAAGGGGAGAGGGCATAATTACCAGTTTAACAAGAGCCACAGGAGCACATGCCAGCTTTCATCAGGAAAGGCAATGGCTCCCCAGGTACAGGAGCTCATCAGAAACCGGGGGCCAGGAGGGGCTGCCTCTTGCAGAGTAAAATGCTGTTAATCACCAGCTCTCTGGGCAGCATCTTTGCTGTGCCCAGAGGAGCCCAGGAGACCCCTAACTCTTATCTGCCTGTGTCTGTGTGAGACAACAACTCTCCCTGAGTTTCTGCACACGTTCCTCTCCTCCTCAAAATGCAGCGCTCCCGGAAAAGTTTAATACTTTTTGTTTGTTTTTTTCTAAGCATCTATCCAGTGCCTCTCTACTTGGTGTGTGCTGAACAAAGTGAGCTGAATTTGCAGGTGTTTTAGGTCCTGATCTGACTCAAAGTCCTGCCGTGCTGTCAAGTGCAGACTGAGGTTTGGTTGCCAAAGTTTGAGCTCCTTCCATGTCTAGTCTGAGGGCATACAATATGTGTTGTTTGTACAATAGGTGCGTGTGTTGGAGGGTCTTTGGACATCTCAACAGCCTTGCACTGCACATCCTGAGCAAGATTTAAAAAGCTGTCATGTTGGCTGGTACCATGCAGAGGCATTTATTAGGATCCCAAAACCCAAGGGGCTGTAACAGGCACTCTGACTAATAAACTTCTCCAGTTCCTAAAGGATTTCTCAGTCTGGTTCCAGTTGCAGACCCTGCACCAGTCAACGCCAGCTCAGCTGTGGGTGACCTTCCCACAGTAAGTGGCAAAAGGGAACAAGGCACAATAACTTCCAGGAGCATTCAAATATTGCTCCCAGAGCTTCAGAAAGCACAGAATGTTGTGTGACCAGCCATGCAGTGTTTCCAGGTCGAAGTGTTGAGGCCAAAGTGCTGATTGTGAAAATGATCTTAGAAAATTCCAAATAGGAAAGAAAGATGGACCACAGTCTAAACTCATCTTTGCTTGAGAACAGGGTGAATGGTAGAGTAGCCTAAAAATCTGCACTCACACAGGAAAGAGGGAAATAGAAACTTTCTGAGAGGCAAATTTAAATGTATATCAAAAGGAGCAAAAAAAAAAAATAAAGGACTAAAGCCTCCCTTGAGACGCATGCTATAAATCAGAGTCCTTTTGATAGCATCAGTTCAATAACTACAACAACAAAGAAGATTATTTTTTAATAACTTGGCCTCCAACTAGGCCAGTACCTTGTAAAATCAAGAGAACGACTGACAGACACAACTATCTAGAGGCACTTGTTAATAATGCAAGCTTAAATTATGAATCATTTCATGGTCTTTGCCCGGAGAAATCCCATGTCACAGGCCTCACTGAGAGCAGCCTCTGGCTCAGCACCTATGCTGCCAACACAGCTACTCAGATACAAGGTTTCTTTTTCTCTGTCTGTGCAATTTCCCCATCATTTATTCCTCTGTCAGTTTGTTTGGAGACCTAATTCCAGATCAGATAGCCCATATGGAAAAATACAGACAAGTGGTGCTATTACTGCATGGGAGGAAATCATGGGAGCTTCTTAGCAGGAATTACTCTTCTTTAGGATCCCTTTAAAAGTTTGTCAGACTGCCTTTGGGCATTTGCTATGCCTTTTGAGGGAAGCAAACGTGTGAAAGCAATGTTAACCTGAGAGGTTGCCCAAGTCAGGGCAGTCACAACCTCTGAGCTTGACAGTTCTGAGCTTGATAATTCCTTCATCCACCCAAGGAGGAATTATCAAGCACAAGTCCTCCATTGCCGAAGGACACAGGGATTGTTCATGCCCTTCATGCATACTGGATAAGCAGGGCTTTCTCTGAGCCCCCTGTGGATGTTCTGCACTTGTTTACTGTCCATGCCAACGCTACCCACAGAAGAACCTCCTGCACCCTCTCTTCTTTCAGAAGACCAACTTCTGAGGAGCTCACGCTTACCCTTCTTCCTTCCCATTCCTCCTTAAAATGCTGTCTGAGGTGCTCAGTATGGAGAAGGAAGACATGCAGAGGCAGTCCTTCCTGCAATCCTGCTGCATGATTTGAGGAGAGCAAGGATGGGAGAGCATTTCCTTGTGCACCATTGCTGGGAAGACAGCACCATCTGGCAGCTGTGATAGGCTGGAATAAGGACATGTCAGTCTTCCTTGGCACATGACTACCAGATGAAGACTTGACAGTAAAAACAGCTGACAATAGGACAAGGCAGATAATAAATGAGCAATTTTACACATCCCAAGCATTAACAAGTCTGGAGGATATCATAAAGCATGAGTGATACCTTTAAAATAATACTTTGAGGTTTGGGGTTTTTTTTGTTTTGTTTTCTCTTTGCTCTTCGTTTCTGTGTTGTTAGTTCACATGATAATTGTGTTTTATTCTCGTTCTCAAAAATGTGTCGGCTGGAAATTTGTCTTAGAGAAAAGAAGATAGCTGACATATTCACACATTCAGATGATGCTGGCACTGAGGACTACTCGGAGGGATAAAAACAAAACCAACCGAAAGGAACAGAACTATCAGGTCTGCATGAGACTACTAAGTCTCCAAGATTGTCAGTCTTGCCTGAGTTCCCTCAGTTTACATTTCTGGAACCTTTTGCTGTCTTAGTGGGAGTGTTGCCCAGCAGTAAAGGAAGAATGACGTTTTTTTGGTTAGCAAGTGTTTGAAGTAGCATGTCACTAACAAAATCTTTCTTACCACTCTCATCCAGTCCCTTTTTCCTCACTCTACTTAATGAGCTTGAGACTTACATAAGGATGTAGTCAGTTCCCTTTCATAAGATGGGGATGCCATGATGAGCAGAAGCACATTTTCTGCAATGACAAAATTTGATCCAGATTTTACTGCACTTCTGAGATTAAATTGTCTATTTTTTGTCCTTAGTTGAGGACTGCAGTAGTTTGATTTCCTAAATGTTGGTTTATCCAGCAGTATTTAAACCCTCTTTGTGCATGTCTGTGTGAAAATGAGAATACTGTGCAACTAAAGGGTTTAAAGAAATTTTAAAAGAAACATATTGAATATACAAAATGCATGGGTTTTTTTCTCCTGAGGGTGTCTTGAGCATTTCTTTTTCTGTGAAATATAATCCCCCCAGAAAACCCCAAAAAAATGAAATGCCACTTTGGAAATTTAGAGATGTTGCCTGACTTGTATAAGGGGAAAACAAAAAGATATAGTGAGGTGCTGTATTCCCTCAGCCAGCACATGTTTCTGAGATGTTTCTAGTGGGTAATAGTTTGTAAGTGGGATGATGTATGCTCCCTTGTGGAGGCAACAGTGTACTGTCATTTCTGCAGTTTGTCCAGAGAATTTTTGCCAACGATACTATTTGTCTGAACGGAGCATAACTCCCCATTCCAGTGTGACAGGGCAGGATGTGATGATACAAATCACAGGGTGCTTCCTGAGCTCCGATGGATCTCATAAGAGGAGAGCACAGTCTGCTGTAATTAAATTGTGGAGCAGTCCCTACAGAAAAACATACCTCCCTTAAGGTATAATATGCTTTTAATAAAAAGGATAGATCTCAAAGCATCCCATTCTCTCCCAGCTGCCTGGCAGTGTTTAGGTATTCAAGATGTTAAATCAAACCCTTGCAATAGCAAAATTGGAAGGCTGAGATGCTGTATTTCTTTTTGATGAGGAACTAATTGTACCATATCACTGACATGCTGGAAAAATGTTGCTGAAAGATCAAGTTCCAACCTCAGTGAGCACTTTTTGAAGTCACACATTTTCAACTGGGAGAAGAGGACATGTTTGTGATCAGCTTGTTAGGTTAGGTAGTGATTTTCAAAAATACAGCCAGAAATCTATTGAGGTAACCATTGGAAATATGTTGGTCTTTTCAGGTCTGATTGCTTTACTTATTTATTTTTAACTTTAATATGCAATCTACAGAATCATTGAAGATGACTGATATAAAATAGTTCCTATAAAGCAACCTGGCTAATTAAAAGCTGTAAACAATCCTACAAACAGCCCAGCCAATATCTATCACCATCAGAGGCCTTAATTTCATGGAAAAGAAGCCCTCCAGTGAAATTCCAGTGGTGACTGGCTAAGTGGACTCTTTAATTTACTTGTCTCCTTTGAGAGTTTTAATAATGAATGCCACTCCAGCACCTGGAAATGTTCATTTGTGCTCATGTGGCTGCACACACACACACACACACATTTGAAAAATCTCCACACAAAGAATGTTCTGGCCTTTGCCACCTGGAAACAACACATGGAATTATGCACTTGTGGCCATTCTTTCTTGTATAAAGGCCAAAACTAAAGTCATGTGTGCAGCTGGATGGGAATTTTCCATTTTGACTCTTTGGTGGGTTGTTTTTTGGTTTATTCTTTCTCAGCAGAGCAGAGTAAAAGGCTGAATCACTCTTATCTAAGTTGTCTGAATTGGGAACTGCATCAGGATGCTTCACTCTGGCTTCCCACAAGGTCATGTTTAAGGAACAGCACTGACTCATCTTCAGCTGGCTGCCCAAAGTGCCAATTCATTATGAAATCACAAACCTGAGGGCAGGACGGGGGCTGCCTGTTTCCAGCTTTGTAGCCTCTTTCTCTGCCCTTCTCATGGATTGTACTTTCTGAGCATTGCTAGTTGGAATAGGAAGGTGGACACTTAGGAAGGAACAACCCTGTAAGATCTCTCTATATCATTGCTATGGTGTCTGAACAATTCCTATTCTCTACCACATTTAACTTCACAAAGCTTTGGTGTGGAACATCCTTTTTGCCTGCATCTTACTGGCTGGAGCTGAGAACTGGGCTGTGTCTATGTGCAGATGGACAGACTTCTGTTAGGGCTGCCTTTTATGCAGAACTGCTTTGCTTAGAGCACATATGGCAAATTCAGCCTGAGGAGAGTGATTTTTCACCAGTCTAGCTCTCCTGGGAGTGCCTCAAAGGCAGCGCTTGGGTAGCTGGGCTGAGATGGGAGCATGGACTTTGCTCTCCTGCGGGAGGGGACAAAGGATGCACCACAGAGTGAAAGATTCAGGATTCTAGGGAAAGATATTGAGAAAACAGTGACCTGACATTACAACCTGGTGAGGACTGGTGTCCCTCAGAAGTCTGTTTGAGGGTGTGCTCTGTGCCCACGGGACTGCACCAGAATTTCTCAAATTGAGCATCATTGAATGAAGTGTATGAACTGGTCCGATTGCAGTGCTAAAAAGCAGGGTGGCTCTGCTTGCCTCTATTTTAAATGAGGTTAAAAATAGGCTGACCAAAATTGCAACTGAACTGGGGGTGTGTTATGATGGACTGCCTTCTCTTAGCTTCCCATCAGGGTTCCTTGAGGCAAGGGTTGAAGAAGTGGGTGCTTTTACCTCAACACTGCTCTTGGGGTTTTTTTTGTGGTTTTAAAATCCACATAGCCTTAAAGATAGAGCTGTAGTGCCAATCAGGAAGATCAAAAATACCTCAAACAGCAAAAGGAAAAACCAAATTAGATACTGAGCCAAATCCAGTGCAATTCATTCTGAGCAATGGTTCGTGAATGTTCTTCTTGGCTTTGCCCTTTCTGTCCCTGTTTTTCCAGCTGACATTAAGGACTCCAGCACCTCAGGGCCAGAGGGTCACTGAGCAATGCACTATTTATGCACTGTTATGCAAGGGACATTGTGGGACTTGGGATCTAAATAACCAATTTTTTTTTTCTATTTTTTAAACTTTTTTATTTTTCTTTTTTATTTTTTTTTATTTTTCTTTTTTAAATTTTTTTAAATTTTTTTTCTCTTTTTTTATTTTTAAATTTATTTTTTTATTTTTCTCTTTTAAAATTTCTTTTAAATATTTTTATTTTTCTTTTTTATTTTTTAATATTTTATTTTACTCCTTTTGACTTTTTTATTTTTTTATTTTTAATTATTTTAAATTTTTTTTATTTTTAATTTTTTTTAAATTTTAATTTTATTTTATTTATTTTTATTTTAAAACTTTTATTAATTTTTAAATCTATTGTATTATTTTTGTTTTTAAAAAGACATTTTTTGTTTTTTAAATTTTAATTTATTTTCTAATTTTTAAAATTTATTTTTAATTTTTTTCCTCCTTTTTATTTTTTTTAATTTTTAATTTTTTTGTTGTTTTTTGATTTTTACTATTTTTATTTTAATTTTTTTAAATATATATTTTTCTTTTCTTTTGTGGGGAAAAATGGTTGAGACCAGCTGTTGATGATTGATAGGCATAATTTTTTTGGGTGGTTATAATTTTCTTTCTACCATGACCAGAAGCACGGAATATGTCTGTTACCAAGATGCTGTCTGTCAGCAGAGAGAAAAAGCTGTATTTTAATAAAGAAATATTGAGCTCAGTCTGCTCCTGCTTCTCAAAATACACTCATAGGCTCTCCACAATATTCTGTGTATTTGATTAGTTGTTTTCAATCTGCTTAATTTATTATGGATTTTATTTTCTTTAATTGTGTGGGGACCAAACTTTGCAGACATGAATTCCTAAACCTTGAGGATTAAATCCCTACTGATGCTGAGTCTCTGAAGTTGTAGCAGCTTTATTCTTTTCCTGTATTGGTGTGCAGGGATCCCCTGTGCTGCTAAACCACTTCCAAAGCTCATTGCAGCCGTGTCTGTGTTTTAATTGTAGGTGAAATGATCCTTGCCTGCAGTTTGTTAAACACTTTGACATCCTTTTGATTTAAAGGTGTTATAAAAATTAAGATTGTTTTGTGGCTTTAGATTCCCAAACATCTCCTATAAGTATTTGAATATTGATAAACTTGCAACTTGAAAATGCTGTGATTGCAACTTCAGAAATTTCTTCTGTTCCAGTTTGTTTAAGCAAAGCTTGTTTAACATTAAATATTTAGCAAATTTCTTTCTTCAGATCAGCATACTCATTAATAACTTAAAATATAAACTATCATACATTAAAGATGCAAATCAGACTTTTTATTCAAACGGGATCCTCAGTCTCCTACACATAGTTATGATAAATAGCACCTTCTGCAGTGAGTTACAGCTTCTGCCAGAAATTACCCCCTGAGCAAGAAGCAAGGCAGAATAAGTCTGGCTGTATCTATGACCAATGCTGACTGCCTGTCACAACACACCTTTAAACTTTTGGCCTCTGTTTCCCTTCCCAGCTACCAGGCTCTAGGAATGTCCTATATTTAACTCACTTCAGAATGTCTTTACACATGGACAGTGATATATATATATATATATATATACATATATATATATATATATATATATATATATATATATTTTTTTTTTTTTTTTTTTTTTTTTTTGTCATGGGGTTTTTTTGGCAGCTTGATCTGTGGCATGTTCACCACATTATTGCTACAAAAAGCAAAGACATTTGAATGTTATTAATGAGTATGCTGTCCATTCTGGGAATAGTGGAAGCTGAGGACCAGACAGGCTGTTTCAAGCTGTAGTTTTGTGAGAGAAAGAGACAGTGGAATATGTGGATGTCTGGGAGAAGAGGATTTCATGGTGCTGGCAGAGTGCCTATGGGTACATATAAGAACAAGCTGACTTTCTTAATCACTGGCACAATAAGAGACTCTTGGGCATTCAAAGATACCAACCTCACATGGAAATTGAAAGGGTCATGGTCAAATAAAAACAAGATACACAGAGTTTTTCCTCTGAGTGAAGCATTTGTAATAGGTTTTTGAATAGGGTTCCTAAAGGATTTTGAAGGATTGGTAAAGACTACAGGAGCTATTCAACCCTTGGGGGACTTAGATACTGATGAAAATAGGGATAGACACTGAATGGTGTTGACTTTGAAATAGGCTACTGTTTTGTATAAACAAATTAGATCCTGGAAATAGTAAATAATTCCATCCAAGCCTATTAAATAAAAATTGATTGATCTTTTTAGGAAAAAGGCATTTCAAAGAGACACTTAATACAACCTGCCAATTCAACTTGTTTTGGCAAGGAGGAAAACTGAGGCAAAGCTTTGTTCCAGCTCTAAAATGAGCAAGCTCCTGGCTGAGAGCATTTGTTGTTTGTCTTACTAGGCCCTATCAAAATGTTGAGTTTTCTAATCACATCACTTCAGGATTTAACAGACATGCTCCTCTTCTGCCTTCAGCACAGCCTTTCTGCTTCTATGCACTGCCAAGAGGCCAATGGTGAATGCCCAACAGTGTCTTACATTACGTGACTGAAAAAAGGAAAAAAGCAGTTTCACACTGACATCTCTTTTTTTAACATGAAACAATTTTTCTTTAGGATTTTTAGAAAGAATTACCTTAAAAGACTAGAATTACTTGAATATGTGGTTATTTCATTCTGAAAATGATGTGGTTTTAATATTTGTTTTGGTTGGGGCTCTGCTCTTTTGCAGAATCCTTATTTGCGGAAAAGAATTTCATCAGCTTCAGGCAATGCTGCATCATATTCCTTTTATACATTGTGTTTAAGTTTGCATGGCCCAGGCTGTAAGACTAGAAGACAGAGGAAGACTCATACAAGGAAGGAAAATATTAGAATGGGTTGTCTTAGATTCTACCCAGGATTTTAATTCAAATGTACTATTTGCTAATTGGCAGTCTTAGTTTGACTCTGGCAGGCTACTGGAAAATGGCACCCTCTAAATTCTGAAAGCTGTACAGTCTGCAGCGTGGTGACTTGATTTGTATCTGAGCTCTTTGTTTTAAGCTATATGGGTCTCGTCTGGTTATCTTCTTTGTCCTAGGTTTCATACCAGTTTATTTATTAAAGCAGAAAGGATTTGAGCATTGCCCTTCAGCTTTCAGAGCATTTGGCTAAATGGCTATCACACTACAGGTTGCCTTTTCTTTCAAGCTATTTGTATCTGAGTATAGAAATTGTTTAGTGCGCTACAGCCGTGTGAAAACTGTTGTTTTCCTTAATTCTTTATTTTCCTTTCATCCTAACTGATTACCACCTCTGTCAGAATTTATCAGCACTGCTCTGTGCACTGGACTGTGTGACCTAAATTTTATGACCTTGCGTCCAAATCTAATTCTCTGGTACAAACTCATATTTCTTTGTTGATCTTTTAAAGACATTTTCCTCATTAGCATGGCAGGAAAGCATGTGGAAGCCAAGCGAAACAATATGCAATTTTGCATTGCACTCAAATTCCTTGCTGCAGTGCACTCAACTAACCTTCTATTAAAATTGTATTTTCCCCCCATATCCTTGCTTTCTTTTTTGCCAACAAATAATCTGTCAGTGCTAAAGAGTTTTTTATTTTGTTCATCTTTGATTATTCCTGTTGCCTACCAGCCTTCAATTTGTCCATTTTTCTGTGGCTACTCAAGTAATCACAGTGCCATCAAAGCCTTTCCAGGATTTGAAAAAATCCCAGCAACAGTGTTTCTACTACAAGGGTATATTTATTTAAAATTACAATATTACCAGGAAATTAGATACAATAACAAAATAAATCTCACTCTCAGTTGGGCAGAAATCAGATAAGTGATTGTAAGTGGCAGCTTTTTTTTTTTTTTTTTTCTTGTCTCCCACAAGAATTTTTCAAGAATTTAGATTATTTTTAATAAATATTAAACAAAGGACCTCTCCCAGGCATTTATATATCCCTTTTTAGACAAAAAAAAAAAATGTGTTTGTATGTAACTGTCAATGCAATTTCATTTGGCCATGTCATGTCCTGATAGACACACAAATGCTTATGGGTCACTTGGAAAGCTGTGTAACAGATATCCCTCCAGAAATAGCCATGAACATCAGATGAACAACTTAAGATAAAATGCAAGATGTTCTTTAATGTCACAATATCTCCTAAACCATATCCAGTCATGAAAAATAGGGTTTGTACTTCAATTTATGTAGAAAAATCACCCTGGTAAAATTTGGAGATAAACCAAAAAAAGAGTGAAGGGCATCTAAAGGATTTTGCTGTGATGCATGGTGTAAACTCAGGCTGATAGGATTTCACTTTTACTTGTTGGAGAATTTACTGTTGGTGTTTAAATCTGATGTCAGTGTCACACCACCTTCCAAAGCACTGAATTGGGAAAAAAATGTTGCTTCCCAGCCTTGTGTTCATCTCTAAGGTATTGTCTGGCTCTGGAAAATAGCATGTAAGTGTTATGATCCAAGTTTTTTTCCTGCTCAATACAGCACAATTTACAGGAACAAAACACAGGTGGGGTTTAGGCTGTCATTTACGTATGGAGACCACTCCACTTGTTCTGTGGTACATACTGTATATATTGAGTAACTGGAAAAATTCTTAGTATTAGAGCTGGGGAGATGAACACACACTGATGGTGAAAATACTTGATGTTTAGATATTTCCATGCTTTTGTTACAAACAATTGGCAGATCCTGAGGCTCTCTACAAGGTAATGTGGTAATTTTCTAGACAGTACAAGTTAGAAAGTTAGTGAGGCCTAAAGCACAGGCCCCTTTTTCCCCTTTTGTATTCTGCTATTAAAATCTGTGCAGCTTTACAAGTTTCAGATAAACTTTTCACTCTTCACAGTTTACTCAGCAGATGATAATACCCTTGATTATATGTGACCTCCTGTAAAATTCATTGACTCTTGCAGAGTTAAGGAAGGTTGAGTTGTGTGCATGCTGACCTGGGTACCTTTGTTTTGTGTTTTAGTTATTTTTACTAAGTAAGTTCTGTATCCCCAGGTTTCCTGCTGCCACTCAGAAGTGACAAAAGCTCCTTCCTTGTTCTTTGTCAAAAGTGGCCTGTGAGGCCCCAGCTCTCATCATCTTTCCTATCCAAAAATGACCCTCCAGTATCTTGCCAACAACAGCATCCCAGGCAAGCTGCATAACCCTGCAGTGGTCAAATGCAAGTACTGATTCAGCTGGCACACACTGGATTATGAATTCCAGGATCCACAGCCTCATTTCAGTCTCAAGAATGCAAATACCTCTGTTTTGAAATAATTGCCTACAGAAACCTTCAAAGCATAAATAATAATCAGACAATGCACAGTGTTTGCTATGGCAACATGAGTTCAAAAGCCAGCAGTGCAGTAATGATGCCTCTGAAAAGAAAAGTGTGGAATTGCTCTGGAAGGCAAGTGTCTCAGCACTGCTTAGAAGCTGATCCAGACCTCCCCTGGGTCCCACAGCTGCACCTTAAACAAAGTGATTTGTATGTGAGTGGCTTCTTGCCTAATTCAGAATGTCTCTAATATTGTTAAAGACTATAAATCAAGGGGGGTTTTTGTTTTTTCCTAGCATGAGAGCCAAAAGTGTGCACTGCATGCTTTGGAACACAGCAGGAAGAGGGGATTTTAGGATGCAGTGGATACTGTTGTATAGTATTGGAGGACTACACATAGTGAGGAGAAGCAAAGCACCACAGTTTTATCCACAATAATAAAATAATAAAATATAGGTAACTGTCCCTGGAGTAAAATATTTGAAACAACTCAGCTTGGTTTTGGTGGAAACTGGTTGGTTGACTTCAAGAACCTAGAGTTGAATTGATTTGTGTTCAGTTTGGACAAGCAGGGTACCAGAACTTAGGGCTGAACTGCGAAGTTGATAACAAAGACAAACCCTTGGTTGTGTTTTCTTCTCTGTTCAGCTGTGGAAAGAAAGCATTTAGATGTTTCTATATAAAATTCAGTCCAAGTGTTGCATTCCCAAGAGGAACCATTTGCAAATGTTTTATAAGCCTGGATAGAAATCAAAGGCCAAAAGCACATCAGAAGCTTCTGATGTATCTTTCATAACTTCTAGAGCCAGGGTGTCTTGAGTGACAATAAAAATTATTTCAAACACAGCTAACATCAGACCAGGACTTTGTGCTGCAAAAGAGAGAGTTGAACAAGTCAGATTGTTCTGATAGCTGAGTGATCACAACCTCACTCCTGTTGACTAGCGTGGCATTTCAGCAAGATTTGAAAAATTATTGTCAGAATCCATCTGCTTCCAGAGATAGTGTGATTGTTGACTGCAATTAAAGAAGCAGAGCTGTCCTCTCCTATTAGATGCTTTCCATACTCTCAGCTCAGTCACTGAAAAGGGCCTGAACATGCACCAGGTGAGCAGTGTTTGCATCATTTCTCCGAAGCATCCACACAGCAGGAACTGCTGGAAAATAAACAAAGCAGCTCCTGCTGGCTCTTTAGCAATGTAAATTAATAACAGATGTTCTAACAGAGTTATGACATGTTGTGTGGATAGTCAGAGCAACAATCAGCCATTAGTGCTGTCAAAACAGATCTGCAGAAATGGATAAAACCCCATGACTTCTCTGAAGGTGATTTGACAGGAGTTGAATGTGTCACCTAGATCCTAGAGCCCATCATTACAGTTCTTCAGAACAAAGGAATGCCCAAAGTTCTGGGGACATTATGGAATGATATTAATGTCACTGAAAGCCACCTGGGCTGGCAGCTCATTGATAACAGCAGTGAATACTTGAGAGTGGCTAAACACCTAGCTATTGTGAGCTTTAATTGTTTTGTTTCTCTGGGGACACACACACGGAGGGCGGCAGTGGGATGGAAAAGATGTTCATTTCTTGCAGGGAGCTGTGTGTTCAATTCCAGATGCACGATGTGTTCCCATGAGGAAGCCCAGAAAATTAAGATTTACGGTGGATTCTGTAATTCTGGGTCTATAATATGGCAGGGACAGAGAGGCACACAGGTAGGGGGTAACAGCACTTCTGATAAACCTTTGGAAGGCAAATCCTTGCAATTTACCCCCCACCTGTGAAGTCCTCAAGTACAAGGATTTGAAAATGTGTGCTTGAGAAGATATTAGTGGGTGTTCTGTTATAAATCAGAAGGGTATTAAATATGCTGGTGTATGAGATTACCAGCTGAAAATTGAAGACAGTAAAATGTGATTCCCCCATGTGGTTGAAGCTGTGCAAAACTAGGTATTCATTACTGTCAGCACTAGCAGAGGAATACCTTACAATACCCAGCAATTTCAAATGGTTAGTGAAAGAATCTGCTCAGCTGCTTGTGATATTATCAGTGTTCAGAAGTCTGCCCCTCTGGGGAAGATGTCAATCAACTTATTATCATTAAAAAAGAAGTAGAGAGAAAAGTTTGAAACGTGGGTTCTGCCACTCTGAATTTACCACGTTTTTGACATTGGCTTTGTTCATTAAAAACTATTAATCTGGTTTTGCTGGGGCAGATTTAATTTTGAAACTGTTGCAAATATCTTGTTTTCTATAGAGGCACATAGTTTATTGCAGTATGTGTAATATTTTTGGAGATGATTTTTTTTCTATTCCTATTGGCTAGTGACCTTAAATAAGCTCAAAAATTCACAACAGCATAAGGAGGTAGTGACTGTTTTTAAAATGGGCTGTCTGAAGCACAGTTTACAGTTGCGAGCTTTGCTCAAAATTATCATGGAGAGGAGTAGGCTCCTGATTACCAAAAGGAAGAAATCAGAACATGGGGTATACCCAAAAATATGTGTATGTTTCAAGAAAGCTTTGTTTGATAAAGTTTCCAGAGGAGCTATACAACTCCAAGATTAGGATACTTCTGAATGTGATAGCTGAGATCAAAGGGAAAATCATAATGTTATATATACAAAAGCACTTCTATCTCTGAAATACATTACTCAGTCATGGTAAGCAACCCACTCTAGATTCCATGATTACTTGAGAAACACTTTGTGGCTTACACGGAGCAGACAGCACTTGAGATATTCTGTCACTTATGTATTGTGGGAAACAAGCTTGGAATTGCATAAAAATCTTGCACATATTACATAGGAAATCAGCTAGGAGGCTTAACATTAGAGATTGCATTAAGATGTCAAAGGCAGCCCTGTTCAAGTATCTTTTAAGGGTTTTATTTTAAACTTCACAAAATAGAGTTCTGAGGCACAGAAGATAATGTGTGTTCTGCTGGGTTAATGACCTTGGTCAGGGACAGGAGGCATTACAAAGTCTTTAATTTACATCCTCACAGCACTTGTTACAACAGCAGATAATAAAAAGTACAGAGAGTTCCCATTTGTATCTTTCTCCATCTGAAGAAATACTTGGAGAATTAAAGTAATAAGAATGACTAGGAAAAAAAAAAAATTTTTTTTTTTCCCACTGACAATTGTAACAGTGAGTGTTTAGTGATTTCAACATGCTAAATAGACATTTTGTAGGACATGATGTTACTTTTGAAGACCACGTCAACATAATTACCTGTGTAAGAAGAGAGAGTGGGAGAAAAACACACCTCATTTTGTATAGTCAATGTTTAGTCAACCAGTCATCTATTCTTAGCTTTTATAAAGTTATTTACAAGATTAAATCACTAAATACTGAACAATTTATATTAATTTAAAAAAATAGTTTTAACTCCCCATGAGCCTTCCGGATAGTGTTAATACATGTTATTGTTCTTGTGTTTTATTTTGTTTGATGGTTTGGTGGGCTGTTTTTTTTTTCCCTTGCAATGTTGCAGTCTCATAACCTTGTATGATTATCTTGATCCATTTTACCAGAAGAAGTATTTTTTCACTTGTTTCTGATTAGTCATTTATAGAAACATGTTGACTGGTTCTTGTTCAGTTTGTCACTCTTTTCTTCTCTTTTCTATCTTCTGGGTTCTACCAAGAAACTTCTCTTATGGTTTCACACTTCAATGGTAACTTGTGATGGATTTGGAGCTGCTTGGTAAGAAGGATGTGGTAGATTTGAAGCAAGATCTGGAGCTGTTCAGAAATAATCTATTACTTCAGTGAGGAGAGTAGTACATTTTCTTCTTGATAAGAAAGTGTAATCTCAGCTTCTCTTCATAGGAGGCACTGTAATGGTCCATGACTCTGAAAATCTTTCCTGTATGGAACTGGCACATCCATTTTCAGTCTGGTGATTTCTTCTCCTGTTCTTAGCGCTGAGAGACTTTCTCAGTGGAGCACAGAAATCAGTCTGCTTTTCACTGCATACCCTATCTCTTACTACTTTTTTATTTATAAAATTATGAGCACTCACTAGTATTTTTAAGACCAAAATCTGCATGAATAATTTCTTGTTTGCATTATGTTTCAATTTTAAACCCAGAGTGGCAAAAAGCTTTACTCTTAAAAAATCTGCTCCCTTCATTTCTCTCCCTGGCAGATGTACTAAGAGTTGTTCATAGTCATGCTACAAGTGGCAATTCTTTGTTTCTTTCCTTAATCTTGATTATTGTTGTCTCTTTCACCATTTGCTGGATCTAGTTTTCTTTCTCCTTGTCTTTTTTTTTCCCTGTCCTTTTCAGCTTCTCCTAAAGAATTGTATATGGAAATTCCTTTTCTCCTCTGTTTGCTCTCCTTCATCACTACCTGGCTAGCACTATTTCACATTCCTGTCCAGAAATGTGCCTTCTATATCTTAGTTCAGAGGCAAACAGTGAATCATGCCAGAATCTCTGCCTATAAATCTTTGGTGTATTTGAGTATCAGTGACATGCCCAGACTTGGCAAATTCTATTCCATGAAGTCCATTAAGGAAAAGTTCAAAGAGGAGCAGGAGGTTTCTGGTTGTGTATGCTCTTGTGCTCCAGAGGATTGTGTTTCTGTGCTGAATCACAGTCTTAAGAGCAGTGAACTCTTTTTTAGACATTGAGTTTTTTTCCCATTTTTAAATCCCTTGGCAACTGCAAAGTAAACTACATGACACAAACCAGCCCATTCTAGTGAAAAGGTTTTATTTTAGATTTAAAACAATCTTGTGGGTTTTGTGGCCAGGGGAAAAAAATTCCTGGAATGGGTGTTCTCCCCATTATGGAGTGGTTGTTGGGGCTTTATAGCTATATCCTCATATTGCAGTCTGAAGTCAACTATCAACAAGCCAACTGGGGAATGGCATGATCCTTCAGTTTTGAGCTGTTTCCCCTGTTTGCAGTGCTGAGGTTGCATAGGATGCTGAGATTTCAACAGGTTTTGTATTTACATGGCTAACCAGAGACAAAAAAGAATAGTTACCTTTGGCAGGTATCTCACTAAAAACACAAGTGTTGTTGCAAACTGCACCAGCACTGGAACCCCAGCCCTGTACACAGTGGAAGTTTGTGTCATCAGTGTGTTGCAGGCTTGAAAGCTGCTGGGGTTTGCATGAAAACTTTTCAAAGGCACTGAGCACTGAACTAGCTCAGCTCCCTCAGCTGCTGAGAGCTCTTTTCCATTTCACTTGAGGCAGTGCTCAGTCAATACAGTGCCTTTGAAAGCATCATCCATTCCAAACTTACCACCCATTTCACAGGCCCAGAATATCTTCTTTTCCTTTTTTTTTTTTTTTTTTGGTACATTGTGGTGTGTCTCTGTCCTCTTTGTTGCCTTACTTAATAAAGACGTTCAGAGTTAGCTCCTTTTCTGATGATGACTAGAGTCAGTTTCTCCACAGCTGAGGAGTTTCTGGCCTGTTTTACTTCACTATCTGCTTTGCATTTGCTGGTTTGGAGGTTCTTTTTCTGAGGTGTTTTCTGGGGAGAACATTCAGTATTAATATGTCATTGTACTCTGTTTTATGCTTGTCTCTGACTTGCTGGGTTTTATTGAACAGCTATCTTTAAAAACATAAACTCTTTAAAGGTTTGTGCAGAACCTCAAGTGTCTCAGAATTTAAAATTCAACAAAATATTTCCATATCTTTTTTTTTTTTTTTTGCATGCACAAAGATACAAAAACTTTTGTGGCAGATTGAGGATAATGAGATCTCATATAAGTGTCTGCATGTAATATGGCAGCAAATTACTTTGATTTATTGCAGTCTAATTGTATAGAAAGCCAATGAATTGATATGTCATACTCTCAAAGTAATACAATTTAACTACAACCATTATGCAGCTAAGTAGAATTAGAACTTGATTGCTAGTCTATAACAACCTCTCATAATAGAAAAATCTCTTATTTATCCTTTTTTAAGCAATAATGAAAGTAAAGATGGTTTCTTCACATTTCAGGGAGGGAAAGTAGAAGAGGAAAAAATGAAAGTAAGATGGAGCTTTGAACTCAATAAATCTATTTTTATCCAGTGCTGTTTACTTTCTCTGTTTGCATGGACAGATAAAACCAAAACAAACAAAACCACAAAACAACCATAAACCCTCAAAAAACCCAAACAAAATCCAAACAAAAAATCCCTCCTAACAAAATCCAAAAAATGAAAAATTGGGGTTTTTTTCCCCCAGTATTCTAGTTGAAGCCCAAGATGCAACCAAATTTAAAACCTTAGCTGTAACCTGAGTGGATAACTCACCTTAAGTGCCATTTTAAGGTAAGGCTGTACTTAATAGGTGCTGACAGTTCCCCTAATTCAGGCTGAAGAATCAAGTGTGTGCTGGTGTGAAAAACGTATTGTGCAAAGCCTGTTACCCTTGTGCTTAAAACTGCAGGTTATTGTTGTGCTTTGCACCAGAGGAAAAAAGGCTGGGAAATAGCAGGGACAGATTTTTCCAAGGTACATTGTCAAGTTTCAGCAGCAATCAAGCCTGCTCTTTATTGACAAGTCTGTGTTTTATGTACTGCCTTTTAAAGGAAGTGAGCCCCAGGAAAAGCACCAGGGCTAAGGCAGGGGACTGATGGACACGAGCACCTTTACCTCACTGTAACCTCAAATTCTTTGTGACTTCTGTGACTGCACCTCTGAAGCTAATTTCTGATTTGTGGTGTGCCGCTGTGTTGAGGCAAAACAGGTTGCAATTATTCACAGCTACTCCACGAAATACTCATTTAACAGTTTTTGAAAGGTGTAGGGTCCCTGCTGATGTGTCACATACATCCTACAGCATCAATTTTTAGGCTGGTTCTGTGATTTATGCAGTCCCTCTGAGGGCCTTGATGGTGCAGGATCAAGGGGAGAAGGGGCTGGGTGTGATGCAGGGGAGTGCAGTGTCCTTGATTACACATCTCCTGTTGCAAAGCTGTGTGTTTCACCCTCAGCCTCTGGGAGGATGACAGCGAGGGAGGTTTTTTCTTGAGGCAGTGGAACAGAGAGGCACCCAGGTTGTTGCATGCCACAACCCACAAATGTGAGGGTCCAGCATCTTCCTCAATATCAGAGAAGTGAACTCAAGGGGTGCCTCTTGCCAACAGATTCCCACTGAGCCAGTGGAGTAGGAAGGAAGCAATTAGCTGACATGTACTGCCAGTAATAGCTGCTCTAGGCAGCACATTAAGCAGTGCATTAATTGATGTATTAATTGATTTATAAACACCAGCTTCCTGATTAGCCTGATTATTGCTATTGTACTGGGATGAGGAGGATGGTGGGGGTCTGAGTGAGCCTTAGTGGCAGTGTAATTAAACATTTCTTTTGTTACACTCTCTGTGACATTCACTAGAACAGCAGAGGAATGATGTGTTTTTCTCTGCTCGAGTAATGCACTGGATTCATTTCAGCAAACTTGGCAATGCTCAGAATTGCATAAGGGTTTTCTGAACTGTGACTTATCTAAAAAAAAGAAGGTGTTTTAGTGAAATGAACAATGAAAAGATGCAGGGGACTGGGAGGCAGAGAAGGGCTAAGAAGCAGATATTTAACTGTAATAAAATGTGTAAGGAAAGTTGTTCTGCTCACTGTCACACCTGGACCTTAGAATGGCCTGATGAGGGGCTTTCCAGATCCCTTCTCTGAGATGAACATCGATTTTCAGCTGGTCACAAGGAACTAAATTATGGTTTTGTGCAGGTAGATTCTGCTTTTGCTTACAGTGCAGGTGCTGCCCTTCCACACTCTGGGTATTTCCGCTGGCAGCAGGCAAAGGGAAAACCAAGAGAAACTGATATCCCTGATCAATCCCTTCTCTGATGCTGGGCTCAGGGACAACTGCAAGAGTGTAAATTGTACCCTTCAAAGGCCTCAGGAGAGAGTGTGTGTGAGACAGCACAGCTCAGCAGAGGTTCTACCTCAAAGTTTGGGCTAAATTTCTGTTCTTTCTCTGCTACTTCCTCTGCTCACCTTCCCTCTGCAGCCTCTTCCTCACTATCTGCAGCCTGCTCCTTCCTTCCCAGTGGATCTGCAGGAGCTGTGAGTCATTCCACATCTTGTACTAAACTCAGAACAATATTTAATCCCTTGACATCCCCCTCAAGTTGTTAATGGACTCTGTTCCTTCTCCTTTTGCCCTCTCATCACGGCAGGGGCAGAGAAGCATCTCTGGGGTCTGTCAACACTTTGCTCAGGCAGTTGATTGGGCATTGCCTCGGTGCCAGCAGCAGGCATTAGCACAGAATCCTGAGTGTAGGGAGCATTCCATTCCAGCTTTGAAGGGCTGCAGTGTTGCAGCTTAAAGCACAGATGCTGCCCAGTGTGCAGATGGGGTGTCATGGAATCACTGGTAAGTGGGTGACTAGGGAAATCAGAAAAAAAGAATTGTGTATGTACATCCCTCTGCCCCCCACACCACTTCAAGCATCCCATTGATTGTTTTTGAGGTGAAAGGGTTTGTCATTGCCTGAAACACAGCAATGAAAAGAAGCTGCAGTGGAAACAGAATAATAATACTCACGTAGAAAAGTCTTTATTCCAAGATTGTTCTTTGCTTATCTTTTCAATTAGGTGTCCTACACTAATTTTCAGCAGTACAAGATATGGGTGAGCTTCATGGAAATGAGGTTCCAGTGATCACACTCTGTATTCTTGTGAGCCAGGTGTATTGCCTGCACCAGGCAGGTTTCATTCTCATAGGTATTGACATATCCCTCCCCCATGGACAAATGCTTGAGGGCAGCTTAGTGTGCAGGGCATGAAACTGCTGCAGCTGAACTTAATCTTCCCAAGTTTCTAGATTGTATTAATATTTGGGCAGTGTAGGAAGCTACCAAATCTAATTGTACATTGGGAAATGCTGCAGACATTTGTAATCGAGGTACAGAAACGGTGAAAATAATATCTTAGACTTAATGAGGAGAGTGGAAAGCAACTGGGAGAAAAAGTCCCATTCATTTCAGTGCAATTTGTGTTGCTGAAATCTCTTAGAAAGTCTTGAAAATCCATCTCTAGCCTAACTAAAAATACTGAAAGACTAAACATTAGATATGTTTCTATGCAAAATAACCCTGCAGAGTCTACCTTTTCACGTTTATTGCAAGTGACAATGAGTAGTCTTCTGTTGCTTGGGTCATTGGCACTGTCTGAATAATTTGGGGCAAGAAGCAGAATAACTTCAGTAATGTTCATTTTTCATTTACTTTCATAGGATCTGTCCCCATAGGACTGTAAATGATGTAAGAGTCTGTTTCTTCTGTTACAGCAACACCATTAGGAGTCCACTGGTGAAAGAGGGGTCCTGGGAACAGAGGGAATGTGTCTGGAAAGCAAGGTTCACAGGCTAATGCCAGAGTTCAGCTTGAAATGGGATGACTCTCTGCTCTGTTTGCCATTTTGTTCACCTTCAAACCCGGGCTATTTTTCCTGCATGCTTCATATTTCTGTTTTCACATTAGTAAGAAAGCAAGCTTGAGCAATACAATCATCTGGGCCCTCAGTAAATGCACCATGACCCCTGATATTACAAATGAATAAGACACAGAACAAAGTGTGTGTAGCTCAATACCTTACACGAGGCGTCTTGTCTCTAGACAGTTCATTTCTAGCTCTGTTATTGTTGAGACAGTTCCTCTGGCTCATTCTCTCTTTACAAGAGTTCTTCCCTGTAATAAATGATAACTGTCCTCCAACTGCTCACAATGCTTGTGGTAGAAAGCAAGTTTATTCTTTAAAAATGCCCAGAAGATAATATTAAGTTTAATCCTCTCATATTGTACCACTTGATTTTTTTTTTTGTTTTGTTTTGTCCTAAATGCTCCAGAGGTACTAAAGTCTGGCTTTTCAATACTACAAGAATAGTTTATGTTGTATTAATAGTAATCACCTGTCAATCCATTGTTTGACTGACAGTGTCACCTAAGAGTGGCAGCTTTCCTGACTGTGGTCATACATGGAAAACCTGATCTGAACCTAGGGGCAGGTGTGTGGATTATTTTATGTATACTATTGTATGGATATCACATAAGTATTGCTGATCTTTGTTCATTAATGTCTCTTAAATTGAAAGATTGATGTATCCAGTCTGTATTCCTGTATTCTGTCATCTCAGGACTAGCATGCCTGAGGGGATGCCCTTTAATATGCTGGTTGTTTATGTGTTGCTGCTACTCTGCGCTTGCCATACAGGGAGCCAGGTCTGTTCAATCCAGGGAACTGCTGGAATAACTCAGGGTCTTTAGAATTTGGTGCTACAGTAATCACAAGACCAGTTTTAGACTGCTTAGCAAGTGATCCCATCTGAGGCGACCTGTGGATTCCTTACCTTCAGTGGAGTGAGAATGAGCAGATTAAAGGCTGTCAGGGATTTAGGGATGATGGAAATGGGGTGTCTCAGATGGCTCTGGAAAAGTGTAATACATTTTTTCTGTGCTGCTGGGAGTCAGCATTGATGGCATTCATTGGCATCCAGTCTGCAAGTCCACTCGAGGCACAGAGCAGTGACTGGGATCCTGACAGGCCAAAGGTGGGGACAGGGTTTGTTGTTGGGGTCCAGTTTCCACCAAGAACTCTGCTCCTGGTAATGCTCCTTTTAGGTTTTCTCGAACTCTGGACATTCTGGAATTCTTTCCTGGTGTGTGGTAGGATGGCTGCTTACCTGAGCTGTCCTTAATAAACAGCAGCACTGTTGGTATTTCAGGGGAATAAAATATAACAGTGATTCTTCAGCCCACCAGACACATTAATATGTTTTCTGATTATTAATTCAGTTTGCTGTAATACCAGCAGTCTCCTCTTGTGACAGCAGTCAGAGGCAAAGGCTCTGACTGTAATTATAATTGAAATTATAAATGAGATCCTCTAGACTAAATGGGCATTAGATCAGGTACTCTTTAAGAGGTAAACAGCAAAGACTGAAGGGCCTGATTGATGTCTTATCTGATTTTGTCTCATTTTGTTGTCTCTAAATCATTGCCATTGTTATGCTCAGATTTTCCCAGTCATGGAAAGATTTGAAAGCAGGAGCATTCTGGAGGGTTCATTGGTATGATGAAAAGTGCAGAAGCATATGCTGGTGAGTTAAGTTTTCATTCTCTTGGCTAGTGATGCAGTATTGGAGATTGTAAAAGTGTCAGTTTAGGACATATAGCCCCAAATAATTACTCTTCTGTAAGACTGGATAAAGCAATATAATGAAATTACTGCTAATGCAGTGAATTATGGCTTAGATTAATGTTCACAGGCAATGTCTGTTGGGGTTTTATGTTTGTTTTTTTTTTCCTTGTTTGTTTTTTCTTGTTTCCCCTGTAAGCAAGGCATTGTGATTTCAGGTTTAATAATCTCTAATAGCTTCCTTTTTAAGGTCTGCTAAACTAACAGTGTGAGGTAACTACCATTGATCTTTGCTTGATTTATGGTCTATAGATGACCAAGCAAAGGCTTGAAATACTACTTTGCACTAAAGAATAGCTATAAACCCCACTTTTCCATCAGAATGAATTTTGTTAGTCTGAAGATTCTGGTAGAAAAAACCTTGATATCATGCTCACAGATAATAAATTATCTGCAACCTTTCCCAGCCTGCAATCAATATGTTATTCGCTATTTATTTCCCAATTTTAATCAAATCCAGAGACAGAAAACTCAGAAAAGTCAACCCAGGACAAAACTGATGATAACAATGACATTTATTGACATTTCTGAGGCACAAGGAGATTTAAATGAAGTTAAAAAACCTCTCAGCAAATGACAAGGAGTCTAATGAAAACCCAGTGAACACAATAAAATATGCACCATCAGCTGCATGCAGGTCAAAGATGGAATTTACATAAAAGTAAGATAACTTTGCTTTTGTGGCAGTTTATCCTGCTGCTAGACAGCTCCTTGGTTGAGGCAAACCACTGCAATAACATTTTGCTGCCCAGGCCACACAGCCTAACTTCTGCTTATGTAAAAGAGAAGGACACTGAAAGGCAGGGTTGAGGGGCAGAGATGATCCAGCAGCTGAAAGTCAAAGATCTTTAGGTACTCTTTTATTTGTGACATATATTTAAGTGGATTTCTATTTGCTAACAGATTCCTTTATTTACTTCTCTGATTCTGGTGGGCATGTGCATTTTAACACTCTACATGTTTGGCCTTGACATTTGTGGTACATTTTATAATGTTTCACCAGGTCTTCAGCATGTACAGCTGTTACCAAGCCCACTTTCAACCCAGAAGTATTTTATTACCCCAATCTCACAAAAACATTGCTTTCTGCTCAATATAAAACCCTCAAAATATCTGCCAAGTTCCTTCTCGTGTTCCTGTGTCTGTTTTGGAGACACAGTCTTGGAGGCAAGGCTTGCAAACATCTGTAATCTAAAGCACTTGCTGGATTGCTGTTTCAATTAATTTATTAGGTAAATTTCACACTGCAACTGAAAAAAAAATACTGTGGCTGAAGACAGAATCAGGCAGTATGAGGAGAAAATGGTGAATATTTTTTATTTGTGTATGTGAAAGCAGACATAGTAACAGTCAACTCATGGAGTTTCTGGGCTGATGAGGTAGAAGAGAATATGTGGGAGAGTAAGTTTGCAGCACTTTCAGAGGTTTGAGAGACCATTCTCAGAGAGCAGGCTTGTGAAGAAGAAATACTCTGGACAGTTGCACACCTTAGGTTTCAGTTTATAGGCTACTCTGAGCAGGTATTTGTTCTCCTGGTGCCTGAAGGTCTTAATTCTGGAACACCAGCAGTAATTTAGCAGTGTGGAGGAGTGGGGGGGGTCTTCTTGATTACATCTTCTATGAGGGCCTTCCACACAGCCCTGGGACATCCTTGTGGGAAGCAGCAGGAGAGTCCAAAACTCCAAGCAGCATTTAAATGGAACCAAGTAGGGCTGAATTTGCAACTATATTCAAATACCTCCAGATTGTACATCATAAGGCTCTGTCAAAAATTCCATTGCTATTGAAGTATGGCACACAAACAACTTTTCTGTTACATTCCCTCCAAACTGCTCCAAAACTATACTGTAAGCCCAATAAGAAGTTTTTCTAAAAAATTATGGGAGTAGCTTCATTTTCACAGCTCTATCATGGATGATCAGAGAGATTCAGGCTTTATTTAGAAGTGCAGTGGTGTTTAGAAATGAGCTACTACAATTGCAGACCTGGATTTCATGCTGCTACATGCTAAATAACAGCAACTAAAATAAAAACAGGTCCTTGTCTCATCTTAAATTCAAAATGACACAAAGAAATAGAAACAATGCTATGATATTATGTTGGTAGCTGATGCAAAAAGATGTTCAGGAGACTTTTTGAGCATTGGATACATACAGCCACTCTATCTTCTTTATCAGTCTTTCTAGCTGCTATGCTGAATTTTATTCTGTTAGTATCCATTTTGAATGAATATGTAAAATGAAATATGTATAATTACTCCTTTGTAAACAGAGCAGAAAAAATATGCAATCAAGCAAAATTGTCATTTTACCTTTTTTTTTTCTAGGCTGGTATAAAATGCATAGTTTTGTCATTTCAGAGGTATGGTTTTGATGTTCTTCCATACAAATGAAACGAGCTGATGTAACAGAAATGACAGCTTCTGGAAGGATACCTCAATTTGCTTAATTCTGCCTTTTTTTTTTTTTTTACTCTTTCCTATTGTGTAGCTGATTACTTGCTTTTAAACCTGCTAATTTGTATGAATTATGTAAATACTTTTAGTGTTCCCTGCATCTGCAGAAATATTTTTACAGTTAGGCAGCTGAGAGCATTAGCTTTTATTATAGGTTGGGCTTTTTCATTTGGCTCTGCTACTTTGCACTCTCCTTCAATCTCTTTCTGTCCTGATAAGGAGGAAATCACAATCAAATAAAATTTAGATTGATTTTATATTTATACTTCTCCTCCTACATCATACAGCTTGTCAAGAGGGGAGCTTTAGTAAAGCTGCTGCTGTACCTACTGAAGTCATTACACCACAGATCCCTTGTGCTGTTTTATGAGCCCATAATCTGCTTCCATACGAGGCAACCAGATTAGTTCCCCATAAAAATGGCAGAAGCATCACTATTACTGTTCTACAAGTTTTTATGCTTTGCTGAATTTTATCATTATTATTGTTATTTTACTGTTAGTGTGGCCTAGTGAAGCTGGGCCAAACTTTGTCTAGCAATAAAACTCCAGCCCAGTAGCTTGAGAGAAGTGTGACCCCCTTGGACAGAAGCAGGAGTTTTATCTGTAGGATTGGGTTAGGGTACCTGCCCAACCTGCAAGTCATGTCCATGATGCTGTTCATTGGGCTAGGTGGTTTGTGAGGCCAAACAAATCTGCAAGTCTGGGTTTTGAAGTGGGGTGAAATAGTTGACATCAAAATTGTTGAAGTGATAATAGGGAGATAATGTATCTCCTCATTTAGTTACTCAAATATCTAGAGCAGTGTTTGAATACTAAACTTCAACAGCTCTTATAAAGTCCCTTTCTTGCTCCTTTTGACACGGGAATTTATTGGCATATACCAGGGGTTTTGAAACTGCAGCTTGTTTTTTGGTATCTCTATTTCTAGGTAACAGTCATGACAACAGAAGACTGAACTTGTGAAAAAAGGGGGGCATTTTGCTTCTAGTTATGGCCATTTGGGCTGTGGAAATTCTCTAACTGAGGGAGTTTTATCTCTTTATTTGCATATGTATTGTATTGCTATGAGAAAGTCATGAACAGTCTTTGTTTTCCCTAACCATGCCCTCAATTTTAGAAAAACAGGATAATCACAAGGACAGAGCTCCAGAAGTTTTAATGAGAATTCCTGCAGATGCAGAATGATAGAAATTATGTTCTGTGTGCCAGGGGAGGAAGAGAAATCCTTGAAATGAGAAGAAAGGCAATTTATCAGTCCCTGTAGCTTTTGAGGCAGAAAGGACATCTTACAGGGTCAGAGAACTGCAGGTTCTGGTGGGCAGCCAGACAGGGGGAGAGCTGAAACAGAAGCAACTTGAGGGCAGGGGGTGATGCCCATGTCCCCTGTCCCTGTCCCTGGTGCCATGTCCCTTGCTCTGGGAACTTGGCCTTTGCCAGGACACCGAGCTGGGCTGACCCCTGCAAAGGCTCTGAGATTCGAGGGCCTGGGATAGCCCCAGTAAATCCTCACTGCCACCCAGCTGAGTCAAAATCTAAGAAAGGTCTTTCTTTGGAGCTGTTTTCTAACTGATGGGAAGCTTTTAGTTATCCTCTGGTGCTGCTGTTTCTGAATACCTCGTGTTGTAAAGGTCATTTTTCTTCAGTTCTATCTGCTGCTATATATTGAGTATAAATTATAATTGCAAACACAAATAAGGATATTTATCTTGACATCACTTTAAGTGCATTTTAGCAGAGTGACTCCAGAGTGCCCATTCAGCAAAATACATCCTTTCAGGTGGGATCATTTGCTTTTCCTGAGTCTGTCAGATAGAAGACTATTTCAGCTTTTGTCTCAATAACTCAGGGCTCTCTTAATTTAAATTTATTAGAAGCCAGGGAAGGTGCCCTGCTGCAGTATAACCTTGGATGTCTTACAGGTTTTTCAGCTGCAGTATAAGGGCAATGCCCTGAGTAGATACAAATTTAACTAGACATGAGAAATTGCAAAATCCTTTTTTTTATCACCAGTTTTCAAGTCCCTTGATTCGACCATCAGAATAAATTTTCTATGATCTCATAACTTCAAAAGCTCTCCTCGCTCCCTTCTTCCCCCATCTGTTTAACCAATAACCTATTCTCACAAACACTGAAAATCACATTATGAGCAAAGTTGTCTTGATGGGCCTGGAATGTACTGTGGATCCATGCTGAATTAAGTTATATGTGTGCTGAGACTAGACAGGATAGAGTAAAAGTGGCACTCTTTTTTGTTTTCTTTTCTTAAAAGTAGACTTTTTAAAAACCTTTTTATTCAACAAAGATAATAGTAATGGATTTGGGGCCAACTTAAAAAATGGAGATGATTTGTACAGCTGAAATTGAGGGGGTTTTTATTAAAAAATATTATTAATCAAAGAATATGGAAGCAAGACTTTCCCCACCATCTCCTAGTACTACTGACAGGTCAGAATTGTAATTTTGGAGACTTGTAGATATTGTTTCCTTGAATAATTTGAGATGTTGTTGCCAATAATCTCTCAGTGAATACACATAGAGTAACCAAGATCTGAATCCACTTGTAGCAGTGAGATCCCTGTGGTGTTGTCAGAGATGGTGGTTATCATGAAGGACACCAAGATCCCTATTTTGGTAACTGAAGGAGCCAATGAAAAAAAAATTTGTTGATAGATGTTAGATCAAAGTTGCATTTAAATAATGGATTTTCTTGGGGGAAACAATAGTTTCAACCAACCTACTTTGCTTCTACAGCATGCCAGGGAAGAAGCACTGAATCCCTTGTGTCTTGACTTTGGGAAGTCTTCTGACCCTGTCTCTCCTGATATCCTCAAAAAGTAAAGAAAGCACAGTCTGCAGAGATCTGTGACAGAGATGTATGTGTGTGTGTGTGTGTGTGTGTGTGTGTGTGTGTGTGCGTGTGCGTGTGCGTGTGTAAAATCATTTGAAACTTCTACAGAGAAGGCAATTATCAGCTTTCCCATCAAAGGAATGGTGCTGGAGCTGCTTTGGTTGCTCATTAATGATCCCCACCCTCCAGGTGTGGGCAAGCTGGGAGGGAGGAACCTGCAAGCACTGGGCAGCAAGAGCAGAATTTGAAATGATCCTTGCAACCTGGGGAATGTGAGCTGAAAAGGAAGAGGGGGAAGTGCATGATCCTTCACGTAGGCAAGCTGAGTCAACTGCATAAATAAAGTATGAGGAGCAGCTGGCTGGGAAGCTGTTATACAGAAAAGGGTCAGGGGTTGTGCTGAACCACCAGCAAAGACGTCTGAGTCATGAGTTAAAAATGTCACACTGCTGTGGTGAATCCAAATACCATACTGGGAGGCAGCAGGGCACTTGAGAGGCTGTTTCCATTCTGCTCCACTTTGATGAAGATCTCTGGGCCTCAAGGCTAAAGGGTTATACAGAATGTGGGGCACTTGCTTAAAGAAAGATCTGGATCAGCTGGAGACATTTTAACAGGAAGTTCCAAGAATTAATAGATTCCTAGAAACTGTCATCTGAGTTCAGAGACCAGATTGAAATTGCATAGCCAAAACAAAAAAAGGAAGATGGAGGGAGCACATATTGTTTTTTAAAACTACAAAAATTTCTGGAATGAGGGAAAAATTGATCTCTTCTCCCTGCTTATGGGCTAAAACTCCCAGTCTGTAGTGGGCTACAGCCATAGCAGAGTAAGCACAGTTTATTGGAAGATGCAGAAATGTAAGGAGGACTCTGAGAAGGGGAAGTGTTCAGGAGTTTGACTGTGTAAATGAGGATAAGGAATTTTTTGGCTTATCAGGCAAAAGATAGCATAATGCCACTGGCAATCAAGTAAGAAGGTGGGATGAATCTCCGTCTTCCCCAGGTGTATAAAAGTTCCAGATAAGTTCTGCTCATGTGTAAGAATATGGGTATTGGCAATTTGGAATGTGACAGAGAGGAAAATGTGGCAAGCAGCAACCTGTTAGGTTAAATTAACATGGAAAGCTAGAAAAATAAAGGGCAGATTATTTATAGAGGAAGAAGAAACTCAGCTGAGGAAGGAATATTGCTATATTGCAAACATGAAAGGTTTATGTGGAGACTCGCTTCGAACATCTCCCTGTTTTAAAAGACAAGGAATTAATGTGCTGCTTTTGTAGTTTTAGGAGCTTGAAGACACTCAGGAGGGACTAGGCCAATCCCTGGCAACTTTTACATCCTATTGAAAAAAGCAGTCACTGCAAAAGGGTATGTATGCTGACACTTAGGACAATTGCACCTTTGTTCTGCTTTGTAGATGTCCCCTGAGAGAAAGGCCAGTCCCAGTGGGCAGAAATAGAGGACCAGGCAAATGTCATCTTTAGTTTATATTCCACTCAAAAATCACAATCTGTGTCTTGGCTTGAGTTAAAGCAAATACCAAAGACGGGAGGTGAAAACAAAGCCTCAGGTTACACTGTCAGAGCAAAACGGAAAAATACAAGGGATAAGCAAAACACAAAAAACTCAAAAAAGCAAAATGGTATCTGACTGATACAACAAAATGTTTCTGACTCTTTGGTTGACTGGAGAGAAGAGAGGTTAAAGATAAAGGTTGGGAGGAGAGAGGGAACAGGGGATACACTTTCTATGTCCATCATGGACTTTGATTGGGATGGTAAGTAGAGAATATGGGCTGTGGCTGCAGGAAGGAGCTCTCTCTTTCTCTTGTGAGATTTCTTCATTACCATCTTTCTTTTGTAAGTGTTAAGCACTCTATTTTACTATTCAGCTATTGATCATCCAAGTATCAGTTTGGCAATGTGCCTCTGATCTGTGTCCCATGCTGCTGTTTCCATGGTTCAAAGAAATAAATAAAAAAAATCACTGTTGAGCCAGGTAGGGATGGGTAAAAAATATAAAAATAAAACACATGGAGCCATCAGCCCATGCTTTTTATGGAGATCTGGTCTGACCCAACCAGAAACCTCAGTCCTGAATAAATTTTAATTCAGCCCTATAGCCATGTAGGTTTTTGGATGGGTTGTTCTTTCTTAGATTTTTAAAAACAGTGTTATTTTAAAGTGATTGGACACATCTCCATAGAGATTGTGTTCTTGCTGAGATCAAGTTCTACAGTGTCCTAAAATCATGGCTGAATTCTAAGCAAGTTAGAGAAAGGAAAAGGGGAAATAGAAAAGAGAACTTGTCACTTTCTTGAGATGAAGATGCCATTTGTCACAAAACTATAAAATGCTAGAGTGGTTTGGGTGGAAGGGACCACAAACAACATTTCCACACCCTCCTGCCATGAGCAGGGACACCTTCCACTAGATCAGAGCTCCATCCAACCTGGCCTTGAGCACTTCCAGGGATGGGGCATCCACAGCTTTTTTGGGCAACCTGTTCCAGTGCTTCCCCCCACCTCACAGTGAAGAATTTCTTTCAAGCAGCTAATCTTAACCTGCAACCTGGTGGGAAAAGTCCCTCCCCATATTTCTTGCAGGCTTCCTTAAGGCACTGGAGGGCCACGATGAGTTCTTCCTTCCAGAGATGTTGAGCTGTTGACCACAACTCTGGGTGCAACCATCCAGCCAATTCCTCCTACAATGGGTGCATTCATCAAATCTAAGCCTCCACAGTTTATAGACAAACAAGTCGTGTAGGACACTGTCAAATGCTTTGCACAACTCCAGGTAAATGTTGTCTCTTGTTCTTCATTTATCCACCAGTGCTGTTTTAAGCCACTAAATTTGGCAGGTATGATTTAGGCCCTTAGTGTAACCATCCTGGCAGTTACCAATCCCTTCCTTATTTCCTACGTGCCTTAGCATAGCTTCCAGAGTGATATCAGTCTATCATTAATCTCCTCACACTGATGAAAGGCTGAGTGAAAAGTGGTAGCTCTTCAGCTCTTTCATTATCTTTTTAGCCATGTGTCTTCAGAGAAACTTCAGTGTTTTTCTGACCCAAGCATAGCAGTGAGATAACCTCACACCTTATTAGCACCGACAGAGGTACCTTGTCTCCACAGACCCTACAGCTGCCTCTTCTTTTAGCATTGTACATCACAGAGTCCTTGCATGAGCATCTCAAGGATATGCAGCAGCCAGCTTTCAGCTGTGTCCTTTAGGGCTTTTCAATCTTTCATATCGCTCCCCCAACCTTTGGAGGTGATGTATTATCCAATTCCTCGCATTAAGAATTTACCATTCCTTGGGATGCCATGCTGGCATCCATCCCCTGTGATGCTTAAAAAGACAGCAGCATTGCCTAGCTTTAGTCACTGTAAGAGTAACCTACTTTCACGCAATTTTAAATTGGAGTGAGCTTTAAAAATTATTTGAACTCGCCCCCTGACCTGAATATTCACATTCTTGTCACATTAATCCATTTTGATATAATGATGTCGTAACAGATTTGAGGAAGACCCAGGCAAGTGTCTTTTCAACTTAAGTAAGTCTTGAGAATTCTTTCTTCATAAGACCTAAAGCACATTAAGTCACACAGTGCAGGAGTTGGGCAGGGCAGCTCTGTGTGCTTAAAACAAAAGATTTAGCATTGAAAAAGCACTGGACACAGTGGAAAAGATGAGATTTGGAAACACTCTGTGCCACCCACTGAAGAAAAGAAAAGGGTATCCAGCTCTCTATTATTGTGATAATAGTGTTTCTAGTGATAAAATCGAGATTATTTATCTACACTTTCAACCAAAAATCCTAAGAAATGAAATGTGTCAGGGAGGTGCAGCAAAATAATGGAGTGCAAATAAAGGACAAATATAGTAACTTAATATTGGCTTTTTTTTTTTAACCAATATCCTGCCATTTAATTATGTAATATCAGTGTTCCTCACTGCCATACCAGTAATTTTGTTTTCTTTTTGGGTATTGTACTTTGTGTGGCTTATTGTAGACTGCATTCTGCCATCCGTGTCACTACTGTATAACTCACATTCTGCCCTCCCAGTTACAGCAGGAATATAAAGGGAGTGAGAGACTAATCAGAGTGAGCACAAAAGGAGACAGAATGTGTCCCTGAATGCTTAAACTCATCAAGAGAAGGCCTGCTGCCTTTTCTATTTTGAATGCACAGTTGGTGCCCGATATCAAATCCTTTTCCTTTGGTAGTGAGGTCTGTGGTTGCCTGCACAGAAAGCATTATGATCCAAGCACTAATTCCTATTCCCTATTCTATTCTACTAAAAGTTGTCAGGGCTTGCATGCACCCATTGAAGAGGTTTAATCCCACTGCTTTTCTGACACCTGAATGAAACCAGACTCCCTGCATGGCTTAAGGGGCTGAGCAGATGTTTCCACAAGGCAGAAATGAAAACAGGAATATTCAGGTCAATGGCATTGCAGAGACAGTAGTGAAGGGCCATGAGGGACATGAGGTGCAGCAGCAAGTTAAAGTGAAAGGTCTCTGGCAACCCTACCAAATGTATCTATAAAAATATAAATAGAGAGGTGAACAAGGGAGTTTCATGTGTTACATATAACTCTACATTTATTTGTACATGCAAAAGGAGGAGCACACTTCCTCTTGGACATAGCTATAAAAGCACCAATGTACCACAAAAAGGTAACCTCACCAGAGACCAGGAAAATGGATATATGCAATGGATCTCTTAGGCACATGCAGTGCTCTGAAATGTAGCAGGATCAGACATAGGGAAGCCAGAAAAAGGCCAATAAAGGAAGAAGTTAAGGTAGGGATAAACATTTGAGTGTTTTTCCAAGCAAAAAATAGATTGGAAACACTTTTCAAAGAGGTATTCACTTCATGAACAAAGGTATTGGGGTAGATTTTGAAAATAGCTTTTTCATTTAAAGGCCTAGCAATAAAGGAGGAGAATATTAGAGCCATCAGTTATGCACCACATCTTAATATCAGTGATAGAATTTCAGCTGTCATAAAGCCACAACATCAGAAAATGAAGGTCATGGCAACAAAGACAAATCTATAGATCTAGGTAATTAAAATAAAACAGGCTGTTATCAAGACATGATTCACAAACAGCAGTGACCATTCAGTCTGAGGTCCCAGCTTTTAAGAATAATTCTCATAAACCAGCCAAACATAGAAAATGTAAAAGTGCAGAAAGGTGTCAAATGCTTCCCATGCAGAAATGCAGTTTTGCCAGTTTCAAATGTCTCCCACCTGCACTGTACTTTCACAGGGATGAAGGAGCAGTTGTAACATCAGTGTACCTGATACATGCCTTCTGCTCTGTTGTCTTCTGGTGCTATGTGCCAAGGACAGCTCATCCTTCTTTGGGAGACAGCTGTGTTCCTGTGTACAGAGATGTCACTTTCATGCTTCTTTTTCCAGGAACAGCTCAAAAGCCTTTCCTGAGGTTTCTGGGAAGAAAGGTTTTCTTTTCTTCATCCTGATCAGATATCTTCCTGCATCCTTCCCTTAGCTCCTATGGGCATTCACACCAATAACTGAGTCAAAGTGAGGCCCTCATGCCTTCCTCATGCCCTTTTCAGCCTCCAGAGCAATATGTCAGCCCCAGTCAGCACATCTGGAGTGATTTAGGGACATCTTCTCTTCTGGCCCCTCCATAACCCCATCCCCCTTATGAAGTTTTCTTTTTCTCTGCACACTTGGCCTTCCTGTGGGATCTCTCTGACATGCAAGACTCCCAAAAAATGGGAGTACATCCCAAAAAATACTTTCTCTTCAAATAATTTCTCAGAAAATACTTTAAGACTTACTTCCTTTCTATGGAAATATAAAAATTTGTGTTTTCTCAACCCATTTGGGCTGGCAGGGAATAACTCCCCTGTTTTCTGGCAGGCTCACCAAGAGCCAGAGGATTTCTACTGCCCACAGGCTGCTTGGGGAAAAGGCTTTTGCTGGCCTGAGGGGGAAGAATGGTAAGGCACAAAAACAATGTTGAATTCTTAAGTATTGGATAGAAGTACTGCAGATTATTGTGGGCTAAAATCAGCTAAAGCCATTATCTCACCACTTTTTTTGGGTGTACTACCATGTCCATCCTCCTTCTCCATTTCATGTACTACATACGTGTCCGTCATCCTTCTCTTTTTCAAATGGATAGCAGTGAAAAATCAGGAAAACTGTGACATTCCCTGTTCAAGTACTGTGTTGTCCTCAGTGAGATCATGAATGACCACCTGCAGAATATATTGGGTTTTTTATATTGCTGTTTGTTATGGAATGCTTGCATCATTTCCTCCTCTAATGCTTGCCTTCAATGAGATATCTAGATTTATTAAAAACATATTAGCAGATTGTAACTGCTCAGACAGCACCCAAACTCTTGATATCATTTGTTTATGTGGCAATTAATGGCAATATTTTGGCCATCACACTGTAAAAAAGTGGGTAATTCAGTACCAGAAATACTGTTTAGGTCTTGTAGGGCCTCTCTGATTTGAGCAGACTCTTGGTAAGTTTTCATGAATGGCTTTGTATCTGGACATTGAAAACTAACAAGCAAATTTTCTAGTTTTAATGAACTTTTAACCTCTGCTGCTGATAGCCACCTCAGCTCACAGAGATGATTCACTGCACTGCACATAGCAATCAGAAGTATTAGCTTTGCTAATATCAGTCTGACTCAAGACACATTAAAATATCCTTCCAGAAAGCTAAAAATATTTTAAAATTGATCTGTACATGTTCCCAAATCTTTGAATCTTTGTGGTATTACTCAGATATCTCTTTTGTGGGCCCAAAATGAGAGAAGCAAAAACTAAAATTGCCCTTGATATTCCAGAAATGTGGAGAGCTTGAAAAAAAGAAAAAAAGAGAGAAAAAATATCTTCACTTGCATCTTCTGAAGATGACTTATGTTTCTAAGGATGTAAAGGTGGTGTTATAACCACTTTTGACCAGCCAGCACAGAGACTCAGTGAAATGTTCCCACTTGAGACAGGTGCTTACATAAGTGAATAAAATTAACAGCTCTCCTGTTTATGTAGTCATAGGGGGGAAAAAAAAATCTCATTAGGATATGGATCCTATCTCAGACTGCAGTACACTTCAGGAAGCTGTTTCCTTCTGACTTTGTACAGGAAAATGGAAGTACTGGCCTTGCTTAGAGTGCATGCAGAGCACCCCAAGGTGACACACTGAGGGTCCTTGCTGCCTCATGATCAAAGAAATGACAGGACAAATTCAAACACAAATGCTGCAGTAATGGTGTCATGAGGCAGTGGTGGTTTGCTTCTGAAGGGAAAGGAAACAAATGAAAATAGTTCTTAACTGGTGAATGTGAACTTAGCTGAACTTTTTAAAAGTAGGAAAAACATAAATGATGTTTCAGGCTTTTTTTCTCTTTTTTTTTTCCTTTTTTTTCTTAAATCCTTTTGAAAGGAAACCATGTACCAGTTATAATCCTTTAAGATAGCAAAATTCTTTAAAATAAATTGTCAGGAGAGATCAAAGAATGAGTCAGGGATGTAGGAAAGGCTATGTCATATCCAATAAATAATGAGTGTTTCTTTAGCATGTTGCCAAAGGCAGCCAGGATCTGGTCTTTTACAAAAAGCACAGGAAGCCTTGGTGTACATGTTAGGCAAACAGGCTTGAAGAAATGAGGAGGGAAAAGTAAAACCAAGGTAGTTTTTAGCATCTTCTTTTGGTTATAGATTATTTTTAATAATCTGTTATTTGATCAGCTGCTGGGACTGCTCAGACATAGTCATATTGCATTATAGCAGCAATATTACATTATTGCTGTTGCATTATAATAGCAGATATTTCCATGGATGGAAGAAATGCCACAGATGGGGAAGGAAGGAGGTGAGAGCAGTGGCAGCACAAAGATGACTCATCTATAAACAAGGCAGGTAGTGGAAAAAACTGCTTGGCTGTACAGCTGAAATTAAAAACATAAAAATATCAGGAGCAATCTCACCAGACCTCTCTGGGTTGTTTTTTTTTTTGTTTTGTTTTTTGTTTTTTTTTTTTTTAAATTGCATCTCAAAATTTTCTTGAGGTTTAGAGCTGTTTTTCTTCATCCTGTTCCTTTCAGGTGTCTCACCTTTAGCAGGCCAGCTGTTTTTCTGTGTTACATCTGACAGTGCAGAGCTCTTGCAGTTGTCTTGTGTAACAATGAGCAACCTGGTCTCTGCCTCTTCCAAAACAGAGACATGGTTTGAAACACAAAATTTTCCACACACCACCCCCACCCCATCCTCTCCTTTGCAGAAGGGCTCATCAAGTGGCAGCTCTGGAAGAATCTGTGGGATGAAAGCAGGCAGAATCACAGAACTAAGTTGGAAAAGACCTTTGAGATCACCGAGTCCATTGCATCCTTGCAAAATTTTCTCTCTTTCTCCATCACACATCAGCTTGTGTCTGCTGTATTTGCCAGGCACCCTGAGGAGACCCTTTGGAGGCTGCTGGTGGGCTACAGCATCACCACTGTGCTTTGTGCACAGCCAAGAGTGGTTAGAAATCCCTGTTAGTGCTGTCCCAAAAAAAGCAAAGCTCTATGTCACCACTGGATGCCCTTTTGGCTACCAAGATAAAACTGCTGATGCCAAGCCAAGCTTAAGGAGGGTAATATGAGGGGTGTATAGCACAAGTCATTCAGTGCAGAAAGACAAACAAATCACTGAATGCCCTTCTAAATACAGCTGTGCACCAGAACCAAGACAAAATATTTCTGTGTGCTCACCTGTCACAGGATTAGAGTTGGTTTGGGATGGGTACCAGCAGAGTTCCTGTGCTTGCTGTGTTTCAGGGGTGCAGTGGGTCACTGCAGAACAGAACAAGTCAGAAATTGTGATCTGTGTATTTGTGGCAGGTGCAGGGCTGGCAGTCTGCTGGGTGGGTGGGTGGGTGAAGAGCCTGGCAAATATAAATCGTGAGGTGGGAGTGAATGTTCCCATCTGATGATAGACACATCTAAATGGGGACTTTAATTAGCTAAAAATATTAGTTCTTTTAGCACAATTTAAAAAAAAAAAAGAGAAAATAAGAGGATTAATGGAACACATTCCTATGAGTCAGTGGCAATATCCAGCTAGGTACAGAGGATTGGTTTTGGTTTGGTTATTTTTTTCTTGATGAGATATCAGAAAGACTTTCCTCATCTGATTTTCTTGGAAAAAACAGACCTTCCCAGGGTGGGAAAACAGATATACATACATACATACATATATATATATATACACACACATATATATATACACACACACACACACACACACACATATAGATATATAAGTATATATGTATATGTATTGTTACAGTTAGAAAAAATAGAAAAATGAATGAAGACATCAATATTGCTTTCTTTGGCTAAATAGTTCCATTTCAGAATATATATTTTGCTTAGAGTTACAAAATTTAGTGCTGATTTTCCAGGCAAGCAAGAGTTTCTGATCCTGTTCTGTCTCGGTGTCGCTTCCACTTATTTCTGAAACTGCTACCCAGTTCAGCCAAGTCTTAGATGGATTAGAGGATCTCAAAGATGAGAGTCCTATTTTGTGAAAACTCATTCAGGAGAAAAACTGGAGTGGTTGCTTCTGTGGAGGAAAATTCACAGCACCAGGTCAGTAGTTGATTGGCCTGGTGGCCTCTTCTCAAAGTAAATCCAGGGCTTAGGAGAAGAGCTAAGGCTGACTTGGCAGGGAAGGAAAATAATAAGACCCTGTTGACACAGGGAATAGAAGTTCAGGTCATATGCAGAATTAGGAGGATGCTGGTAACAGAGGGATATTGAAACCTGTCTCCAGAAGGATCTGCTCATCATGGAGTTAGTTGTGTCTTCCCTTTCTTTTCAGGCCAGATGGTAAAGCCAGTTCTCACATGGAGATAAAATTATATTTCTGTTTCTTTTTTTAATTGTTTTTTAAAATGGTGTTAGTCCTACTTTACCATGGATTCTGTGGTGGTGAATTGAGGTCTGTACTCCAGAACAATTCTTTCAATTCCCTGTGGAGTTATTTCCATCTCCAGTGTTTGTGCACCACACTGTGGTAGTGTCATACAAACAATACAACATTAAGCCTGTGAAGTGGTCTCAGTAGGAGATGATTAATTTATAAGCATGAAGATTTTATTAAATTTATTTCCTATCCACCAAAGACAAGTTCCCTTTTAATATCCCCTCTTAATTCTCTGTCAATTTTCTGATATTGGACTGGACTTTTCTGATATTAGCTCTTTCTTAAGTGGGCAGAGGAACTTTTTGGTGCATCTCATTCCTGTCTGGAGTGCCTGCAAGCAGAGAAAATGAAAATCCTGAAGGCAGATGAGTTCAGAGGGGGTGGCAGGTTCTGTTTTCTCTCACCTGCTCTGCTCCATGAGCTGCTCTCACGTCTCTGTAGCTGCTGCTGAGCCCTGGCCCGGGGTAGGACCTGCTCTGCCAGAGCCTTGCAGGGACAGCTGGATGAGACGCCCCTGCAGCCATCACGTGCAGAGAGAAACAGGGAGAGGAGCTTTAAAAAGCAAACAAGCCTGGGGCTGGCTGCACCTGTGTACAAAAGAGGATGGCAGGAATTCCCCTGCCCTGTTAGACCACTGGTCCACTGCCTCCCGCGTCCAGCCTCAAATCCCAGCCAACACCAGATGCTCCAAAGTGTGGAACAAGGCACAGGGCAGCAGGCAGCCATGCTGGCAGGAGGTGTCACTATTAATACTCACCTGTTTAATCTTTTTTCCAGCTTCTTCTCTTTTTCTACTCCTTCTCTCTAACTCAAAAATTTAATTTTGGCGCATTCTTTTCTCCTAACTTAGCCTCAAAAAAGAGTGTGATTCCCCTACTGTAATACCAGCTTCCCAGTCATCTTTGCTAAGCAGCTGAAGGATGCACTGTGTTCTCTTAATAGCAGTTTAATTCTGTAGGTATTGATAGCTGGGGGAATTTATCTGCAGTTGGATCTGCTCTTTGGCTGTGTGCAGTAACTTCTCAGGCAGGTCATGTACTCCATTCCACTGCTATCTCCTGTTCCTCTGTATATTTTTCTGCATTTTTCATTATCATTTGTTAAATACATTCCAACCTGCAATTTATCTTAGTCAGCAGTTTTAGGACCTTTGTGTCTCTCTGCACACACAGGGAATTTAGAAGTAAATCACTGCTCTTACTGGTTGTTTTTAATGCAAAAAATGTTTTAGAGAAAGTCAAGAGGGGCTTGGTCAATACTGTCTGGACTCTCCTGTGGAATAAAACATTTTCCATATGTTTTCCCAAGTGATAGGAGAATCCTGATTCAATTCAATTTTCTGTACTTGCTATTTTTAATTTTTAATATGTATGTTTTTCATTGAATTCAAGCTCTGCTGGTTAGATTTCATGTGTTGGAGGTAATGCAGGCACTAGTCAAAATTACTTTCTACTACTTATGCATTGATTTTTGTTGGCAGGTTTTACATAAAAAGAATCTTTCTGAAATATTTGGTAGGTTAGATAATGCAGAATAAGCTAAGAAAATAAGCAACTGCATACAGCACAGCTTTGTTAGGCAGGGTTTCTTAGATATTTAAAGACAGAACCTGTTTTTAATAAGACATTTCCTAAACTACATTGCTTTGTTGAGGTGGAAACTGCATTAATGTAAGAAAAACATGACTCTTCTTTAAAACCTGTCAAAAAAAAGGGTTCTTTGAAATAAGGAGAAGGATTTGCATAAAGATCTAGGTCTCCCTCCTGCACTAGTGAAACAAGTGAAAGTCTTTGTGCATCCAAGTCTGACTTTATGCTGGTGTGGGGTGGAGAATCTGCTCCCAGTGCAGTGAATTACCCTTGCTACGCTTGCCTGCCTTCTCTAATTATTAGTGGGAGGTGTAAAAGGGCTCCTTTGGTGCTCAGTGTAAGCATCCCTGCCTCTGTGCTCTTCTGGATCAGCACCAGAGCCCCTGGCATGGCCAGGGCTGAGCCACACCCATGGCCCTGGTGTCCCTTGGCTGCTGGGTGGGGTGGTGGGGCGACTCTCTGCTCACCACACACACTCCAGAGCCTTGACTGAGAATGTTTGGGGGCAGAGGCTGTTTGCCCATCAATTTGTCTGCTGCTCTCAGCAGGGTGAGTCCTCTGCAGTGCTGGGAGTCACCGAGCACTCAGGTAATAATGAGTAATAAATGATCATGGAGTAAAAAATTGTTGTGAGGATTGTGTAAAATTGATTCAAATGGGAGGCAATTGTCACAACTCCTTTCAAAAACAAAAGCAGGGCTTTTAACAGACCTGTGGCTATAGTGCTTCATTATCACAATCAAGTTTCTGTCAAGAACTAAGAAAGGCTGGGAGCTCATGGGGACCCCTCTTGATAAAGAAATAACATTCACTTTTTGTCTCTGATATTAGTCTACAGGTTTAACAAATTATAAATAATTGCTGAAATTAAAAAGGACTGAATAATGCATTCAAGGGACAGTTTTCATATTAGCAAACAGGTCTGTTGTACATTCAGAGGAATTTTCTGCCGTGTTATTTAGCAGCAGGGATCAGAAATATTCATTTCCTCACAGTAAGATGCATCTAACAGTTTCCTTAATTTGGAGACAATAAAGACTGGAATGTGGAGGGACTATCGCAGTGAAGTGACTCATGCTACACTTATTAGGGAACAATAAGATTACTTTACCTTCTGAAGCAAAACTAAATCTCCCAACTACTTATTTTTAAATAACTGAAGACTATATATGAATAGGGATAATCGGATTCGAGAGATTTTTCTGTTACTGAACCAACAAAAAGCTGACACATCTATTTGCTGTGCCTGAACAAAAATGAAGAAAAAACCCAACAGTCTAGAGAAAACTACTTAAGTTTATAAGAACAACTGATCTTTGCATGTTTGTGTTAATACTTTTGGGGTGCTTTTTAAAGTTCTCTAAGCATTGATAGGTGAAGTTATTTCAACTGAGGCAGTGAGCAGAACTTTGCAGCTTGTGCTTCCTTATCACTTCATCAAAAGTACAGTCCTGATATGTACAGGCAAATTCTGAAAGAAGGCAGCTTTTATCCTGCCAATATACCTACCCTTACCTAGTTTTTATGTGGCAAGGCTGCTATAAATATGAATTTATAGTACACTGCTTCCTCTGCCTCCAGCTGGATGGACATCCTCTCCTCAAACATGTTCCCTCTTCAGACAGACACAAGACTTTCAGATGGTCATCTTTCTGCCTGATCAATCTAAATGTCATCATTATATAAATATTTTGCCAGAAAGTCCACTTGCTCAGAAATCTGTCAGGAGATGCTTTTTGGGTTTTATGGATTTATTGGCGTAAACCAAATTTCAAATACAATTCTTCACGTGGGCTTCCGAGATAAAAATTTTACTAATAAAACTTCTCATGACACAAACAGATTTTGGACAGAATTAGAGAGTCACTGAAATAGGAGATGGCAGCAAAAATAGGGTTGAAAATCAGTGTAGGACTGTCCCATGCAGCCTTTCTGTCTTTCTTTGTCCTTCACTGAGCTTCAAGTGTAGTAAGAGACTAGAAGCAAAGAAGAGGTGAAGTCTGGACAGAGGAAGAGCTTTATAGAGATAGGAGGTCAGAGCTTATGAAGTGGACTGGTGAGAGGGAGAGCAGGAGAAAAGGGCTGTGATCTTGCTACAGCCACAGCAAGGAAGGAAGATGAACTTGTGCTGGAGGCAGGGAGAGAAGAGGAGCAGGGAAAGTGGGATGAGGATGAATTGCAGCCATTGCATAATGAGCAGCAGGCTTAGCAGTAGGAATATTGATGAATAATCAGCTGTACAACCCAGAGCCAGAGAGAGCTGCTGGGCAGAGGAGGCTGCACAGAGATGGCTACAGGGGAAGGAAGATGGAGAGATAATTACAGAGAAGAAAATCACAAGGCAATATGTCTGTATGAAGAATTTAAGTAGGAGTTCAGTAAAGAAAAAGATCTTTTTAAATACATTTCCGGACATATTTCAGATGGAATAGAATTACTTTAGATATTTGCTTTATTTTAAGAATGAATGAGGAAGTTCCTTGCACCATCCTTCTGAAGGAGGAGTGTTGTGACATTTGCTAGGAAGTACAAGGATTTTTAGAAGATAGTTTGCCTGTTTACATTCAAGGTCTCAAGAGGATCTGAAAGGTTTTAAGGCATGCAATGCAGCAGCCAGTAGCATGCTGTTTGACTTCTCTCAAATTCATCATTTTTTGCAGATGTAATGGTTGGACACTGAACAGGTTTTGAAAGTGTGTCCTACAGTAGTCACACCATAAAAATCAGCTCCTCACCAAAAAATCTCCTTATTTTCTCCTGAGATTCTTGTCTTTTTTTTTCTTCAGATTTATTAAAATAAAGAAGGAGAACCTAATGAAATTTTATCCATTTTGCCCAGTGACTTCAGGGGATAACACTACCACTAGAGATTATTGGTACATACCCAAAACCACATCCTACCAAAAATGGGATGGATACCTGGTAAAAAGTAGATTCAGCATGATCTCACAAAAGTTATCTGAACTGATAGGCTCTGACCATCACAACTGGATTTATTAGAATTGGGTGCTTTGAAATCACAGGAGAGTTGTTCACTGCTTTTAAAAACCCTATCAGCAAAAGAGCTTCATAGAACAATAACAACAAAAAGCTATGAGTTGCAGGAGCTTTGGAATAACTTCACTTAAGATTCCTTTTTACTTGCCTTGCTGTGCTGATCACTGTGATCCTAAATGCAGAAGATTTAAGGAAAAGCAATTTTCTTATCCAATTTCTCAGTGGAGAAAAAGCACAAGAAAAATACTAACATTCAAAAACTAAAAATGTAGGGAGCTCATGACTCTGTTTGCATCCAGCTGTGAGCCATTACTCACATGAGTAGTCTGACTGATTGCAGAGGGTCTATTTGTGGATGCTGGAGCTTACACCTGGGAGCAGAGCCAGCAAAGGCACTGGAATCAGGCACCAGTTTGGGGACACAGGCTGGAGAAGGAAAAGGCTGTTCTGACTGTACTGGAGGATGTGGAGGAGGTGCTCCTGCAGTCTCAGGCTCTGGTGGCACCAACTTCTATAAGGTTTGAGGGTAGATTTTGCTTTACTGCCCTGAAGCCTCTGCTCTGCACCTCCTCGCTGGCCCAGAGGCAACAGAAGCAGTAAGCAAAGGATTGTGAGAGGGTTATTTGGGTTTTGAGTAAAAACAACATACCAGATGGGGGAACAACAGCAGTTGAAGGTGATATTCCCAAGCTGGTCTCTCTTCTCCCCTCAATTATCTGGTTCTTCTACTAACAACCCTCTGTGCCTTTCTTACTCTAGCCACCTCTTCTCCACACAGACCCCCCCAACTCTCCCACCTTTCTCCTTTACCCAGCTCTCTCTCACTCACCTGTAGTCCTTTCTGCCACATGGAGAGACTCACATTTTATTGCATTCCTGTTACCCCACAGATATCATTTACTAGCTGCTTTTGCCCTTGCTGGCCCTCCAAACCCTGCCCTTGCCCACAACACACATCCCTGCCAGCAGGTGACTCCTTCAAATCCAGCCTGATGCTCCTGCTGCTGAATTGAATTTGCTTGAAGGATCTTTGGAAGGACAAAGCTGAATTTGTAGCTGAGAAGCCTTGAGCTTTCCCATCTGTAAAAGAAGCTGAGGGAAGAATCAGATTTGAAATCCAGCTTTTAGTGATTCATATGTGAAATGAGTTTTACGGAAAAGTCTTAAGTGGGGTGTGGAATAAACCTTGGAGATCTCAGCTAATAGCTCAAAGCCAAAAGAATAAGGCATGATGTGTTAAATCCCCCTGGTAAAATCTACTCACTTATTCTAATTACAAAGATGTCTCATCAGGACACTGACATCCAGTATAGAACCTACTCCTCAATTTTATTTTTTATAGTGGAAGAAATTTATTGTGAGTTCACTGGAGAAAAAAATGTGGCAGATGAAAAGGAAGAAGAATGCCCCTTACCCTTGTTACATTTCTTCCCTTGGATTTAGGGCTTTTGGTGGGTCTGCTTTTGCTAAATATGCAGTGTAGTGGGCAGCTACATGAATGCTTGCTGTCACATGACTGTGGAAAACTGGAAGGATAACTGGTCTAAGGTTATTTTCTTTGACTTTTCTTTTTTTCACATTGCAACCCCTAATATTTCTTAAAACAGCCTCTTTTGCCCGATATATAATACAACTGAAAAGATCAGAAAGGTGTATACAACCAAATACAGCTGGGAACTTCTGGCTGGCTTCAGTGTCCCTGGGAAACCAATATTCTGTTCTAGGAAATATCTTCATTCAATAAAATAATTACAAAAATACTTAAGTCTATGATAAAATAAATACTTTTATGGATCAGAGATCAAGATCATCATAAGCACCTAATTCCAATTGATTTTTTTTTCTTTAAATGCTCAAAGTATATCTACAGGGAATATGGGCATTTTAAGATAGCTGTCACTTTATGTAAACTGTGTGATTTTTAAAAGTATTTTTTCCATATCATCTGAATTGGTTTTGTTGGTTCCTGGAGTTTATTTCTCCATCTACGAAGGTAGAGATGATCCATTATTCAGTTCCCTTGTTTAATGGCTTTTTTGGCATTCAAGTCACTTGAGCTCAGTGCTCTGTCCCAGCTGTAGAAATTTCCTGTTCTTTCAGGTGAGTGAATAGAGTCACCAGGATTTGTGCATCTCTGTATTCATATTTGTTTTTGTAAGAGCAAAGTGCGTGCAGAGCCCATCAGAAAGCATTGAATAGCTCATTGAAGGTCTAGATTATTAGAAGTTTGCCTCACAGAACCTAATCCTGATGAGGATTTAGCTCTGATCTGCTGTGTTGCAATCAACAAGGAAATGTTTCTTCACTCTCTTGCCTGAGTGGCCAAATCCACTGTGTGTCAAAGCAAATCTGCATGAAGCCTTCTTACACAAAAGATGGCAGATCACAGCAGACAAACTATTCATTTCTTATTTTCTCTAACTATCAGGCTAAAATGTAACATCCTCTCAGGCTTCCTCTGTCCCTCCCCCTTTCAGACCCAGTTACCAGTTACTTATTCAATACAAACTGAACTATTTCTAGCACTGAAAGTGAGCTCCTCTGATTACTCCTGCATACCTGTCACTCACTGCTAGAACACCTTCCTTGAAGCTAGGGAATACAGGTTCAAACAATCTTAAATGGCATTCCCCCTCTTTCTGTTTATAAACTTGAAAATGTCTGCAGCCCCAACCAGGCTGTGCATCTGCTGAGCCCAGCAATCCCAGAATGTGTCAGATTTAATCTGTGTGGTATCCAGCATGTCTAAGACATGCTGAACTCAGAGCACATTTGCTCTGAATTGATCCTGAATCTACAGTGGCATTTGTCTGGCACTTTGGGGCATCCAGATTTATTGCTCAGATGTTCCAAATCCTCAAGTTCTGCCGGATAGAAAAATAATTTCTCTGAAAAAAAAAAAAAATTGCGTGGTTTGACTCAAAAGCAAAATTATTCTCAGTGTGCCAAAAACCTCACTTTGCATATGCAAGGAGTTAAATATGTGTAACACTCTGACAGATGATCTGGTGGACTTTGGCAGAGAAATGCAATCATTAAATTCAGAGCAGCCATTACCACAGCCTCAACCTTGTGACAAACAGCAGATCTGGACACCTGTAATTCCAAGATGAGGAAAAGAGCCTTAATCGCAGAGAGGCACCTCTCTGAAGCTCATTATAATGCACCTGCATGTCTCAGAGAAGCATAAATGTGTGTTTTGGGAGGCTTTGGGAGGAGGTGACTCCCTCCGCAAACTGAGGTTGGTGAAACCCATATATTTGTACCAATTTCTTCCAACGTCCTGCATGTACTCCTCACCCTGGGCAAGGGAGTGCAGCACACAGCAAAGAATCTAAAGTTTGGGAAATTCAGCCTAAGGCTGGAATTTATGGTGTTACAGGTGGCTGAGTTGATCTTGTGCCTTTCATCCAAAAGGAAGTAAGGTCACTTTTTCCTCCTTCATACAGAACTTGGATATACCTCCCAGATGCTTTTGGAAGTAGTGTTTGACCTTTCATTTTTGGTAGAAGAGGACTTTGAGAGCAGCTCACAAAATGTACAGCTCTACTCTGAGCTTCACAGCCTATGAACAGCAAACAAAAATTACTTTTCTTAATGGGTGTCCACACTAAAATGAGGAGCTCAGTTATTCCAGTAATGGAGATAAGTATTGCAGACAGAACTGATTGGATTATTATCTGAGATAGATAAAATATTTCAGACCAATGTTTTAGGATTCTGGAAGGCAACATCTTTAAGTTTTATATTATGTGTTGATCACAGCTGATGGTAAATGTATGTATTGGCTGAACTGGGTACCCTCAGAAAAGCTGAATATTTTTGCACAGTTATTGCATGTGGTTTTGTGCATCATGCAAATATGAGTAATCCTATATATGTGCCCTCACATACCAGATGGGGCTTTTCACATCTAAAAAGGGCTGTGTTCAAGTCAGATGTAAATAAGGCTTTCTATTGTTTTAGATTCCCTAGTCTTACTAAGAATAATGACTATGGTATTGGATTTCATGCATTAAAATTTGTTATTTAAAATATGATGCATGATATACCCAGTGAAACTTATCCTGATGAGGGAAAATAATTACCAAGAGATGACAAAAACTGTAAGTCACACATGAATTACCTGGAGAATGAAACTTCCTTCTATTGTATATAACTTTTATAAAGATAGTGGTCCCACTGAAGATTTCATATTGCTAGCTCTAAAATACAACTGCTACCACGAGCTTATGATAATGTAAAAATGTTGAAAGGGGAGTTAATTCACTCCTTTATAATGGTGAAATTATTGAGCTATGATAATAATTTCCGTGGATTATATATTTATTGGGGGAAAAATGTGCTCTGGATGGTTGCTTATTGGGCTGAGAGGGATCTGGGTTTATTCATTCTGGCTGTTCTCCCAGAAATAGATGGTTGACCTAGAAGATATTCAAATCCAAGGTTTTTTGGACAGAAGCCCATTTCAAGCTGCAGACCTTGCTGGTGTCCTAGAGCTTGGTGAGAGGGAAGCCTTGACCACTTGCCCAAAGTGTGCCACTTCTTGCCATGGGTGTTGGCTGTGTCCTGACAGCGCATGGGGGGCAGAGGAGTGCAGCCTGCCCAAGTCTGCTCTGCAGAACAGGTTTGCTCTTGGACTCACAGCAACTACTTCTCCAATTCTTTGTCAGTTTTCTTCCTTTTTGATCATTCATTCCACTTCATTGTATTTATGTGACAACGAGTACAAGAGCACTCATAAAATGCCTCTAGCAGATTTGATCTCATCAGAGTCTTGGAGGCACCACTCTTACACAGGTAAGTTCATAATGACATTAATAACCTCAGAGAACTTGTCACAAGGCCCTGCAAATTTGTAACCAATATATCTGGCCCAAGGTACCTGTTTGACTGTGGTTTAGTTTACCACAGCAATGTGAAAGTGCTGTGTCTCTCAAATGCCCTTCAGTTTGAGGGCTCTCCTCATGTAAAATATAGTCAAAGCCATCACCATTCTGTGCAGCTCAAAAGCTCCTTTTCCTCTCAATTTTCTTGCTGAAATTACCTCTGAGACAACACTTTACCCCTCGCTCCTATTAAATGATTATACAGCAAGAGCTATTTCTTAAGTGGGATGAAGTTTGTGGATTTGCAGCACTATTTTTCTCTTTTTTTTTTTTTTCTTAGTAAATATTTGGAGTCCCTCAGTTTGGTTCTTTGTTAGACATTATGCTACACATGTGGGCTCTGGCAAGTTGAGGGCTATGGGAGCAATTCTGAACTGAAACAGCCTCTGGTAAACACAAAAATGAGTGTATACCAATTTCAGAACCTCTCTATCTGGAATTACCAAAACAAACAGCTTTGAAATTGGAAATGTGTTTACCCTGGCCCTTCAGTCTGGCAGAGCAACCTTGGCCCCGTGGAATGGAAACGATGTGTTTGAAACATCACAAGCACAAAAAGGTTTGGACACCAAATATAGAGGAGGCTGTGAGCATTCTGGATTGAAATGCATTAGGAAGGGGGAGGAAAGAGCTGGCTGGATCCACAAGATAATGTGAGACCCTTCTGATCCACAGGGTTAGCCACAAAGCTCTTCATTTTTCAATGCAAACAATCACTGTTACTTCAACAGTCTGGAATTCCCTGAATTCTATAGTAACATTAATTATTTTTTAGAGGCATTGCAAATATAATGGGAGCTATAGTATGATTTTGTCTGTACTCTCTGTATTATTTGCAATAAAATAATTGACAGGATTTGTTTTTAACTCTGCCATTATCAATCCTGAAACTTTTTGACAAAACCTAATCTGCCATGCTTTATAATTAAAATTATTAAAATGTGAGTTAGAATTGCCAAGTTTGCAAATTAAGGGTCCACAGGGAAAAAAATCATGACCAATGACTTTAATGACTAAATGGTTTTATTAGATCCTCTGAAAAGATTATGGAAAATGTTAGTAATCTGAAAAAGGTTAAATTAAGAATTTTTGTGCATGGTTAAAACACATGCACTTGGCATAAATTTTAAATGTTTTGTGGTTGTCAGGGTTGACAACTATTTTACACCCATAATGGGCCAGAGCTGACTGAAAATAGTTTATCTTGATATTATCTATGGACTAAGTGCTTAAACATATTGCAGTTAAATTCAGTGTATTTATGGGGATCCTAAGAAGAAGGTAATTAGTGCATTGCAATTTTATTTCCAACATCGACAGGCAATATGAGTCTGTGAGCCAACTTCACAGATGGCATAGTCAACTTTAACTCCATTTATTTCATTGTGATGTCCTTATTTAATCCCCTGGTTATTTCAGAATCAAACAATATTTCGGAATCAAGTCTATAATTTCATCTTTTTCCTTGATGTTCCTGAACCATTCTAGCCAGTGCTGTCCCACTGATTTGTAGTCATAGTCTGGATTGCATTCAAGTTGCAGCTGGGAGCTGGTCCTATTTCTCTGCAGACACATTTAGGCACAGCAGAAAATTACAGCCTCCCCAAAGTTGTGTGTCTCTTATCAGGATAAGTGACACAATGGAGAGGCTCAGTGTGGAAAAGGAGATGTAGCTGCAGACTCAGCATTCTTGTGTTTGCCTTTGGTCTGGCTCCAGACTGATGCCATGGACTGAACACCGTGGCTGAAGCGTGTAAGGAGAGCTCACAATCCCTTAGTTAATTTGATCCAGAATGCAGGAATGTGCACACTGAGTCTGCTTTGGTATGCAGACCAAGGCACGGTGAATAGCAACTGCCAAGATTTAATTGCTGGCCTGAACCAAAATGCTATTGTAGGACATCCTGTAAAATACATTCAAAATCACTCTGAGCCTGGAGAGCAGTTTGCACAATTTCACCTTTCAGCAGTCTGGTTTCAAGTCAGAATCTACAATCTAACTTCTATGTATGAGAGGTAACTCATGACACAGTTCTGGAATTCCTTCCAAAATGCTCCAATTATCTTCTCTCTTTTTTTGTTTTCCTTTGTTCAGCCATGCCTCCCTTTAGGGAAGGAAAGATGTACTGATTTGAGGTTTTTCTTTTATTTAATACTGTCAAAAAAAGACTAAGGTGTGAACATAATTTACTCTAAAAGATACAGTGAAGGAAAGAAAGGCAATGAATCTTCCAAAGGCATGATAATGCTATGGAAAAAAAATTAGATAGAAGAAAAAGTAAGAACTATTTAGGGCTTCTTCACCTAAGATTTTACAGTATAGAGAAATCAATGGAGTACAGGATCTTTGTGTTTGTGGTGATATCTGAGCTGCAATAACTGTGAGTCTGCTGAGATGAGTTTGTAAGAAAAGCTTAGGCAGTCCTTTTCTTTGAATTAATTGCAGTGTTAATGAACAAGTCTTCACAAATCTCATACAAGCACTTTAGCCTGATACATTCCAAATCTCTGAAAGGCTTTACTTTGTTGCAGCCAATGTGCACTGTAATATAATATTGCCTCATACTTCCTCATTGCAGCAGTTATGAGAGCTTTGGTGACTTAAGGAGCACCAGGCTGGATGAGGCAGAGAAGAGATGAATCTTTATCACGGACAAATGATGTCAAGTCTTTGATTCAGGGCTTTTAGGTGGATAATATCTGAAAATCTTTCTCTGGCAGCTCCAATATTCATCCTTGCATGTTCTAGCATGACAGCACAACAGTAAAGGGAGGTGCCCCATTTGAACATACTCTGCCAAACCAAGTCTACCATTTCCAATAGCTGTCAGACATCTAGGATATATTTTCAACTCTTTTAAAAAATTCTGGGCAGTTCTGCTAGAAGAAAGGGAGCAAAGCCACTTCTTCAAATGAAGTAAAGTTTCTATGCATGCAGCAAGCAAAACCACTCAGCTCTATGGTAAAATAGATTTACAAATCTCATAACTTGTAAGGGAAAATTATTTATATACAGTTGCTTGCAAAGTAATTTGAGTTGATATATAATTTGGCACCTCGTGAAATTCTTTTCACCATTATGTGAAAGTACAGTCCCATCAATTGTTATCTGCTTTTTCTTGGCCACTGCAATGTACAGCATTCATGCCATCTTCACCGTATATTGCATTTTATTTTCTTACACATGATACATGCAGGTATGTCTGTGTGTATGTAACCTATGCATTGTATTTCTACATCCACATACATCTGTGTTTGTAAAAGTATCTATGCAGAGAGAGAGAATCTGTGTGTGTCTGTGTGTACAGAAGGAATGAGCCTCAAATTAATGTCTCATGGTGTGGTTGTTCTCCTTTCTGGCAGGAGGGATGATCACATAACACGTTTGCCAAGATGCTGTGGAATAATTTCTTTGTGGGTTCTATAAAATGCTTCCCTTTATTTAACCTCTTTGTGAGTGTGTTCTTACAAACCAAATAGGCTGAAAAATACTGTAAATAAGGCATGGCTTTCACATATTGTATTAATTTTACTCCTTGCTGTGGCATCATCCTTTTTTTTTTTTTTTTAAATTTTGGTAATGTTTTGGTCTTTCTGTTCATGATTACAATATAGCCACTTGTAACAAAATTTGAAGTAACTTTTGGACTTATTTCATATACTTAGGAAGGTGAGACCCTGGCTGCACTCTCCAAGGGCTCTTTGCCTTTTATAATTTTCTGCAGCATCATCAGTCACAGCTGAGGTGAACCTTACACTCTGAAGTGCCAGGCCTGCAGGCAGCTGTTGAGGATTTCTGCTGCTGTGACTACATGCAGAACTTTTCATCGCTGGGTGTCTTCCTGACTGCAAATTGGTAATTTTTAGTTTCATTTCTCTACTTGAATTCTATTCTTTTCCTGGTTTGTTTCCTGGGAGTGCCACACTGGGGTCTAATTCTCTCTTTGAGACATGATCTCTGTCACAGCTGAGCATGTATAGCATCCCTTGTGGTGTGTGAGACATAGAATGGTCACTCCTGCTTTAAACTTAGAGAGCTCAAATAAATCCTCTGTGGCTTTGTGCCTCTCTCTAGTTTCTCTGCAGAGAAACAGCACTGGGGGAAGGAAAACTGCAGACCATGACTGCAAACTACCATAAAACCTGTAATAAAGCAAAATGAACTTAAATACTTCAGGCTTACATTTTACCAAGCTGCAGGAGTCCTCATCCATTATCTTTATAATTCTACCTGCTAATGAGTTCTGTGACTTGCTTCTGGACCAAATGCAGCTTATCAACATTAATGAACCTTTATCAGTTCTCCCTTAAAAAGTTTGTGATCTGAGCCTTTGGGCTGCAGGAGTGCTGCCAAGAGAGATGCTTTGCAAAGAGCTGTTAGTCTTGTGCAGCCAAAGGTTTGACAACCTGAGGGGTCACTGAGACCATTTTCCAGTGTCATTTCACATTCCTTAGGCATCTCCTTCAGGGAAAAGGAAAGATATGATACACAGCCTAGTTTTCTCACTAACCTGAGAGACATTATGGAAAAAATATTTATTTTATTACAGGTCAAAACAGGACGTTTTATCAAAGTGTTTTCTAGAAATTTATTTTTACACTATTGCATCTCAAGTCCTGCAAATATATCAGTATACAAACATGAATGGCAGTTGACATAAAAATGCCTGCATTTGTGTTTCTTAGACAAGCTACCTAATCAGTTTAAGGAGTTATTTATTCAAACACTTATTCAGAAGCTGAAAAAATTTCAGGCTTGGAGATGCATTACTTTATGGATTGAATTTAAAACTGAAGCTGACTTCACACTGAGGTATAGGTCCTAGTTTTAAGAATGAAAGGCAGACTATACTTTTTCCTGACATTTTTGATTAGATTAACATTGGGTACAAATACAACTATTCTGTATCTCTGAACACAGGCATTTTTCAGGAGGACAAAAATGCATGCTGTTTAAATATTAGGTATCCATGTCAAATGTTCCTTTTGTACATATTCTCCCAGTATATTGGCATTATCCAGGTTTAACTTACTGCATTTCTACTTGAGGAATCCAAAAACCATTATTTGCCGGCTTCGCTTTTTTAACATTGATAGTTTTGTCACATCATTCATTACACCCTTCTGCCTCTCCTTGGAAAGCATTACTCCACTGGAAAGGAGCAATAGGATTTCATGACAGCAGCACGTTAGCCAAGACAATCGATTACAGTTGTAATTTCTCACAGATGTTTTAACCCGGTGGGTTTAAATTGATATCCAAGTAAGTTTTAAGAGACTTCACGGAATGGAGGTGCATCTTCACTCTACATAGGCTTGTCTTCCTGACAGCACAACATATTATCTGTAAGGAAGCACCATATGGCTTCAACTCAGATGAGACAGCGCCACTGTGTACTAGATGAATTTCTCTGAAGCTGAGCAGCAGAACTATAATGCACCATGCTAAAGCGCATATGTGAGGAAACCAAGAGTGTTATAAACACAGGTGACAGCCTGGCAGGCTTTTCTGGAAGTATCACCTGTCCTCTCAAGATGATGCATGATGAATAGATGTTGGCTGTGCACGTTCTTCATCCTTCCTTAGTGCTTGGTGGTCTTTACGCTACTTACATGCTTGGGTTCTTTGGTAATACAATTCATAATGTCAGTTTCGACCTCTAAAGACCTCTGCAGTAAATTGCATTCCTTTATTTTAGCTGATTGATTCTAAATTTGTGGGAAATGCATGTATTATAGAGAAGATTTCTAAAAAGTTGTGTTTCCCACTGGGCTGTCACAGCAGTTGACATATGGCCTCATGTTATGTGTAAAAGTTAGCACTGCCCAAAACCCACTCCAACTCACATAAAATCTATTAACACCTGGCTTAAATAAGAAATCTCACAAAGACATTCAAGTACAAGCATTTTTCCTGGGGTCATGGAGGGATTTGGGTTTTGCTAATGTTATTCAGTAAGTTGCTCATGCCTTGGGTTTTGCAAACTGATGCCTTGCTACTTTTCACCAAAATATTCTGATGTTTGATATTTTGCTGAAATATCTGTGGAAAAATTTGTCAAAGTGGGTTACAGTGTAATGCTTCCACTGGGGAAGTAAAGTTTAAGAGAAGTAAGAAAATGGGTTTCTTATATGAGACAACTTTTCTTTTTAAAATGCAAATAGCAAGGTCACTAAAGGCAAGTTTAACACTTATTTCTTTTGAGCCTAGCTGGTGACACTTTTGCAATGGGATGAGTTTCCCGGTGAGACATCTCTGCCTTTGCAAAAATAAGATTTTCTTGAGGAACTATTGAAAATATGCTATTTCTTTAACCCACCTGTTGCTGGTTGATTGATTTTGACTACTGATGTCTTTTTTTTCCCCACATTTTTACTGTACACTAGAAGTGTTTGTTTTGCTGTTGTTGATGGGTTTGAGTTTTTTTTAATCTTATATCAACTGTGATTTCTCAAGTGCTAGGGCAACATTTTCCAGTAGACTGAACTTAAAATTTTACAACTGGAGGTGAAAACTGATCCAGCACTCAGTCTGTCAGCTACCCAGTCCCAACACAACACACTGTCAAACAACTCTAATTTATGCAACCTTTGTGAGGTATGATGGAAAAATAGCACCCTGACACATCTGTTACCTCACTCTCCTTCATCACTGATATCACCTGTGCAAACATAGTCCAGAATTTCAGTGCTCCCACCTGCTGCACAGAACTGATGCTAATTCCATTTGCGGAGCAGGGAGACATGGAGAAAAGAGTCCTAAAAGAAGTGAGTGTTTTCCTATTATTTTCTGGAGTATTTCTTGAGAAAATGATGTCATTATCTAGTATGTTAAAGTAGAAGTAAAACTTAAAGTTGTTAACAATCAGACACAGAAAGACCTGACCTTGACAGGTGTGAAACAACTGTCCTACAGGTCTGGCCAAGTCCGTCTGTTCTCTGCTGAACATTCTAATATAGTCCAGCATCTTTTAAGCTTTCTTGTTCCCCTGCAGCCACTGGAGCAAAAGACCTCAGTGCTCTTCTGAACAGCTCAATCATAAGAAAGCTTAGGAAGTATGAAAAGGAAAACAGGTCTGGCAACACAGAAAAAAGTTTTTAATGCCCTTAGGGAATACTGGCTATTCACCTCAAATGCTGTGTAATTTTCATGCTACCTGTTAAAAACAGCTGTAGAAAATACTTAGTTCATTGGGGAATAAACGAAAGTCACACAACGTAGAATTACAAGATAAAATTTTATAAAAATTTATACATGGTCAGGGTTCATTGTTTTTTATCATAGTGCTAAACTGACCTTGGTTTTCATTGCCACAGGATGAATAAACAGAAAGATAATGATAGAGAAAAAAGTATAAAAATATACAGGCAGTTCTCCATTTAGATGGCATACTGTTTTCTGCTTATAGTAGCAAAAATTCCTATGAAGACTCTCTGACTTCATGCTTCAAGAGAGGAAATAAATTTTATGCCTTTATTTAAAATACTTGATATACAGAAAACAAAAGCAGATCATTGATTTGGTCCATGTCATGATTATGTTTTATTCTAGGCATTATTGTTATTAATAATTCTAAAATCTTTGAATTGCCTCATTCAGGTTAGATGGGTTTTGTTTTAATTGCACAGAATAGTCCTAATAAGAATGTCTTAATCATCTTTTAATGTCAAAAGCAAAGTACAAATAATAACAACTTCATGTATAGCAATGAAGCTTTGTGATATCAAGATGTATATTTTCCTTTTCTTCTACTTTGTTAGTTGGAGGTCAGCACTAACAGACACTAAATTTGAAATTGTGTTCTCAGAAAAAAAAATTCAACTTTTTTTTTTTCCCCATAAAGATAAGGGCACTAATTCACCAGCACTGACTGCCTCAGTAGGTAGAAGAAAAGAGCAGAACCGTCTGTCACAATGATTCCCACACAAACAGTGAGCAGCCACAACTCTTCGTGTAGATTTATGTTTTTATGACCATCCTTTGTGAAATATTTCATGCTCCAAGATAATATATCAAGCAAGCACAGTGACTAATAGCTGCACTTTTTGAATATTTTTGGATTTATTTTGACTCGTTTTGAAAGGTGTTACAAAGGTGCTCAATTTTAATGTTTTGGGTTGGAGTTTGCTCATTTGGCTTCTCTTTTTCTAAGAATTTTCTTTTTTTCATGCAACTTCTTTCAGTTGATTCCCAAAAATATAAACATTTATGTTGGGTATCTAAAGTGATGATAACATGTCTTCAGTATTAATGCATTGATTGCCACGACAATTGCAGAAATTGATCATGAGGTCTGTAAATTGGGAGATTGTATTAGTGGTACTCATTTCCTTTGGCTTTTAGACTTGTGATGAATCAATTTCTCCACTGAGTTCCAAATAAAAATATCTGCCTGCACTCTTGAGAAGTAACAGTCTCAACAAGCAACAGTGGTCATGTAGGCAGAGTTCCCCTGGTCTTCCAAGCTGACAGAATTTTTTCCTGATACTTGTTTATCCACACACTCATGGCTGAATGAAATATCTTTTAAATTATGCAGTTTTCTTGAGTATTGAAAGTGCATAGAGGTTGTCTCATACATTTACAGCTAACATGTCTGGTGGTTATTACAAACAAATTCTGTAATCAGCCCTATTAGGCCAACTATTGCCTAGGTATTTTGGTTAGTTTGCAGCTATCACTGTGAGCAAGGTGGAATCCTTTAAAGAGAGTTTAGATGGGCTGACCAAATAAACACTATGCAATAAATAATTGCGCAGATTTCTCTTATCTGTTTCCCCTTGCTGCTGTCCCTCTCCTTCCAGTTCCTTGAGTTCATTTCCTCATTTCTTTTTTCCTTACATTTATGTATGGCTTTCTCCATCAGTCTCACTTCTCCTTTGCATGTCTCAGATTCCCTCCAAGGACAGCCTTCCTATGTTTAACCATCATTTTTAAAAGGCACATATTCTCAACATATACATAGAGAAACAGAAAAACATCATTTACTCTCACTGTCTCTGCAGACTATATGAGTTCCATTTTCACATTGCCATTTATGTTTTAAAACCCCTCAGATTCATCTCCACTCAGGTCTTCTTCCTTTTGGGATCCCTGGTACAACAGAAGAATGTGATTATTCAAGGAACTGCAATCCAGGTTAAAAGTGGAGATAAACATCAAACATTTCTGTTGAGGGCCAAGAAAGTACAGAGTAGAGAAATTCAAAGCTGGGAGTCAGGCTGAGGAGGCAAACACCAAGAACCAACCAAAAACCCCACAAATGGTCTGATTGAGAGGTTTGAGAGTTCCCTGCATGCCTGTGGCTGCATTTCCAGATTAGTTCACTAACACAGAGATTCCATCTGGAATGGGAGCTTGTTCTCACCAGCATCTTTAACTTTTTTCACAGCAATATTTCATGAGGAAAATACTTTTTGTGCTTCCTCATCCAAAATGCAGTAAAAAACAACTGGTAAATAGAGCTTAACACAGTCCAAAATAGTTTCCAATGAAACATTTTTAAACTACAAAGGGTTAAAATGTCTCATTTCTACACAACTGTCCCAAACAGTACCACTATCTGACTTTCTCTTTTATATATTCCTTCTTTTTCTTCCTCTGCCTTATTTAGGTTTCCAGTCCTATTCAAGGTGGAAAACACTCCTAACTGGGAAGCTGATGTGAACAGACATTTCACATGACTATATAGGAGGAAAGAGCTGTAGCAGGTAGGAAAAACAAAGTGTAATATAATGATAAAAAATATCTTTTGTTCAGGATGTCCACACAGTTTAAAACACAATGAAATCAGTTTCATGTGGCAATTTTATAGAAAAATCACCTATAACTACCATTATGTTTTACAGTGGTTTTCAGTGCTTTTTTTTCACTGTTGTGAGGGGGGATTGCAATCTTCCTCTGATCATGGAAAAGTATTTCCATTCTACTCTTGTTCACTTTAAATACATTTCACTGTTCAGGCCTTTAACTAGCTCAGTAAAATGTTTCAGATCTGAACTCTATCACTCCATTGACTGAACTTTGCAATTTAAAACTAATGTGCTGTTGCACTGTCTACAGGCACTCCTAATGGACAACTTTAACATTGTTTAGATGCCAGGTAATTTGTTACAACCTGAATTTCCTCTTCTACTTAATGGCTGAAAGTTAAATGTTTGCCATCCAAACCAGTGGTCTGTTGAACATTGATCCATGTGAGAACAATGAACCTATGTCTCTGTAAATTTGTAAGTCACCTAAGAGGCAAAGCAAAGCTGACCTCGTAATGTCAAATCTCATTTAGAGCTGGTGAATAGGTTGGAAAGAAGGTACTTGATATCTTTTGAGCAGTATTAAAAATACACTACTGTGCAGAAGGATGAAAGCCTCAGTAAATTAATGTAGGGAGTCTGGCCTTTCCAAATAGTTTATAGTTGAATTTTGTCTTTTAGGAGGAATGGGATGCAGTTAATAAGTGTTGTGACTTCAGTAAACAGTTTCTGGGCACACAGGTTTCCAGATAAGTGTTAGAAGCTGTAGCTTTGCCCTTCTGTATGCACCATTTTATTTTAAACTGTCTTTCCTAAACCTCATTATTAATTGCTTTATAACTTCACTCAAAAGTAGTAACTCACAGCATTTAGCTAAAGGATCCATTTGGAGTTGAAATATATATCTAACTGCATTTTACTAAAATATGAAGTTTTCATTTAGTGTATATTTTACTTAAATTCCTCTTATTGACTGGTTACAGGCCACAGGAGCACCTAGGCATAGACTCATGGAGCTGGGGCTGATGTCCCACTCCAGACTAGTATTTCCTTTTCCATGCCAGGCATCTGTATTGTCCTCACTCAATAAATTCTCTCTCCTGGATGTCAGCTATGAAACTTCTGGGGCTTCCAGACTTGCCCCTTTAAGATGTGACTCCCACAGCTTGCAATTTGCTGCATAATTTACTGGATAGCTATCCACTTTATTTGGCTAAACTAGCAGGCATTGTTGCTGTTTAACATTCGTTTTTGCATAATGGGAATTAAATTTTTAAAGACTTTTCTAAAGCAGAAAAGCTAAATATCTGAAAACAAAAATGTTTAGGTAGTAAAGCTTCTGCTTATAGGGCTTCCAGAGGCTCTGAGCAAATGCAAGAAAGATCTGCATCCACTCTCTTTCCAGAGTGTCATGGCACTCTTTTAAACACATATATGCTGGCAACTGCCAGGGCAGGATTTGAAATGGAAATCAAAAGTTCTTTTGAAGGGCAGTAGCAATTTATCAGAATTGTCAGAGACCAGTGAAGAGGATGGTTGCTGGATATAAAAACAAGATGTGACTCTGATGGTTCTGTGTGCTAATATATTTATGAATTTGGGCAGAAAGATGATCGGACACTTCATCTGTGCCTAATGCAATTTCATGCAGATTCTCACCAGTTGTGACCTCTTTGCGTTGCAACAGAATGTTATGCCTGAAATAGCTTGCCCTCTTCATCCCAGTATTTTTTATTAGGCTTCTGCTGTGGCCAAAACCTACAAAATCTAACTATGCAGCCTGTGGAGTGCAAGGCTTTCTGAGGAATTTAAATGGAGCCAAAAAGCAGGCTCCAATTAGACAGCTTGCTACATTCTCACCATGGAGAGGAGACAGCATGTAAACTACCCATATGCATTAATTATAATCTCCTCCCCTGCCTTCCATTTTTCAGCTTGCCAACTCTCTCTCCCCAGAATGAATTCTCCTGCCCTTCCTTTGTGGCTAAGATGAGGAGGTTTTGCCCCCTGAAATTAAATGGCGATGGGCACAGCCAAAAAAGGCTGGTCTGTGGGGACCCAATCAGGCTGGTGTGGGGGGGGGGGGTTTGGTGGTGTTTTGTTTTGTTTTGTTTTTCTTTTTCACTGAGTCATCGGTGGTTAAGAGTGACAGTGGGGAACAATTAGTGTTTTCATAAAACTTAGACCTAGGGCTCAGGAGAGAGCAGGAAGCAATATATCTGTGGTGAGTAAGCCTCAAGAGCCATAATTTCCCTGTTTGTTTCAGTTCAGATGAGTGCCACCCTGTTGTTTGTTTTATAAACTGTTTAATAAACTGTAATGTTTATTAACAGTAATCCATTAAGATCATCTCCTTTGAGACCTTTCCTGTACAGACAGTGCTCTGCACTTCAATGAGGAACCCAGTTTTATTTTCCTCTTGTTTCTTGTTTTGCACCAATTCAGATACTTTAATGATTTTATCTGAACTTTTATACCATGCTGCATAGAGAAAGAGATCTTAAAGCTGTTTAGGCAACCTCTGCCAGCTTCAGACGTGTCATACAGAAAAATAATGAAGTCTAAAATATGTGTATGTGAGCCCCATCATCTGAAATTGTAACAGCTCAATTTCCTTGCTAGGATGTGGGAAAATTAGCTGTGCTATGTCATGTGGTGGATCAAGGTGGGAGGTAGCACAGGTGGTCATAACAACTGCAAAGGTTTTATTACAGAAGGCTCTGCTCATTTTTAATAAAATTGTCCTTGAAACCCAGCTAGCCAGAAATTAATAGGAAGCTTGCAATGATTTTTTTTTTTCCTCAGGAAAGCAACTCTGAAATTTCACATAGCGAAAATCACTTATCAGTGCATCTAAACCGAGTTTTATTTCAAAATACAGTTTTTAATTAAAGTTTGCAATTCTGAGCCTGCTGCTAGTACCTGATATCTTGCTAAAAGGTCACAGCACTGGTGGCATTAATGGCATGAGAGCCTGATATAGGAGATTATGAATGCTCAAATTGCCTTTCTGTGCAGGTTTGTCATTAGGAGGGGCTGCAGGCATTCCTGGCTGAGGGCAGGTTTAGTGATGGAAGGGGGGTGCTCATGCTTTGGTATGGCTGTTGTCACAGGAACCAGGCTTTTCCTGGGGTGAGTCTGAGGAGGGAAGGGGCAAATGCTTGTCCATGGTCTCAGCTCCCTCCTTTGAGGGGGGTGTCACTCCAGCAGCCCCAGCAGAGGTGTGGTGGCAGGCTGGGGATGGTGGCAGGGGGGCAGTCATGCCCTAACCCCTGGAGACAACAGGGGCACAAACACCCCCTCCCTGCCCAAGCCTTAGGAGTTGTCCTCACCAAGAGCAGGAGCTGCCTCATGTGCCTCATGTCACTCACTCTTCAGGTGACAAAAGTGACTTTGCCTGTACTGCTGGAAAGCCTTGGACTGGATTGGTTCCAGTTGTATTTTGAGATGTAAACAGAAGATCCTCGAGCTGCTTTGCTGCAGCTGACAGTGATACAGGGGGACTGTGGAGCTTTGGGCACTTGCCAGAGGAGAGAGGAGATGCAGGTACTCTCAGAATGGCGTTGCAAAGAGCTAAGGAGAAGCAAATTTGATTTGGAAGTTGTGAAAGGACCTCACCAAGCGAGGCAGAAGTAAATGTTTTTTGCTGGGGGAAGCTGGCATTGCTGTGTGCTGAGCTCCTGAGGCAGGGCAGTGTCACACCTCCAGGCTCTGGAGCACAGCTGAAGTAAAGCAGAGCCATGAACTTTGCACAGCAGCCTGAATAACTTTGGTGCTGCCTGAGCCAGCAACCTGGAGCTGCTGCTGTGCAGGGCAGGCAAAGGACAGGACTTGAAAATCCTCCAGTTTGGCTTGCAGGAAGATGCTAAGGAGGCCTTAGAGCCACTGTTCTCCAGCAGTAAGCACAAGACTAAGCCATCTGCAAACAACCCCAAGGATAGATTGGGCACAGCCTTATTACTCTGGTCATAACTCTGAATTACTATTACTTTAAAAATATATTGGTCTAGTGAAAGCTGAAATTAAGTGGAACATATTGCCACTGCCCTCAGGGATCTGGCATGGGACCACCACTGAAAGCAGAAATGATCATTTGCAAACAGAGCAGAAACCAGAGCTCTGAGAGTCAGAGGCACTCGCTTCAGAACATCTGCCAGATGAGCCACACATAAGCTGCAGCATCAGATTATATGTGTTGGGCTGTTGGGTTTTGTTGTTATTTTCTTTTAAAATTGCTGTTTGGACTCATATAAAGCCATGAATCTTTGCCAAAGACAGTGCTGGGGGTGAAGATACAGATGAAGTAGTTATGTCTAGCACAGGGTCTCTGAGAGAATATATTTCCAAACTTGTGTTATCAATGTGAAAGTGAGTTAGCAGCCGCAGATTTTTCTAAGCACGAAGGTGGTCAGAATGCTTCAGAAAATAAACAAATAAATAAAAGGGAACATTTAGGCTCCAAAAGGTTTTTGTTAAGGGATGAAAAATCTGAGCCATGGCTTCAGCCACATTGAGGAAACCACCATGCTAAAAATACTACCTGCAATTGCTAAAAGTACCTATAGAGTGAGATTTTAAAAGGAATTTCTCTATTTACTTTTCTTGTATAGAGAAAAAACTGCTTGTTATAAACAATTATCATTATTTTTATGAAGCATCCTTTCTGTAACAAGATGAACCAAGTAAACTTTCTAATTTGGAGCCTTGGGAACTAGAGCACGTTCCAAAGAAGTCCTCTGTGGAAATTGGTGGTGACAAACAGAGGCCTTAGGTAGGTCACAGTGATGTCAAAAAGGGACTCTTGTCATTGCAGAGAAATTCTTGCTCAGGCAGAAGAGGTCACGTCAGTGAAAGGCAAAATGGGAGGGAAGCAAAGGTCTTTGTGCCCAAGACAGTTTTATATGGGCAGTAACCTCCCCTTGATGAGCTGGCTGAGCCTGGGATTGTGATTTATCTGGTGCTAATGAGCTTTCTGCTGCCTCCAAACACCTGAGACAACACAGGGTGTCTCAGAGATTAGCTGACAACAGTTAGGAACTTGCTTTCTTGTGCTGGAGACTTTTTATTATGCTGACTGCCATTAGGGCTGTGTTTGGTTGAGGAAGGTGGAGGAAGTGGAAAACTGTTATTCTAAGAGGATCTCTGTGCAGAGGTCTGTGTTAGAGGTTCAAGGCCAAGCAATAGATCTTAGAAACTGAATGAGTTTCTCAACAGAGCTTTTGTGTTGCTCAGCAGCCAGGAAAACAACCTAAGGATAATGGCTTTTGAGGAAGGTAAAGACTAAATAACTTTTGGTTTTCTCATTAAAATCTTCTCATTATTTAGAAAGATATTTGCCTAAGACAGCAAAATACTGTTTTGTGCTTCAGATTTTCTCTGAACTTGGGCCTCTGAAAAGTTTATACTGCAAAGCAGACAGAAAGAACAAAAAAATTCAAAGAACTGCTTGCTCCAGCTAACAAAGCAGGAATTAAATCCAGGCTGCATTATTCCCCAACCCTACATGCAGCCTGAGGATGCTGATTTGGCCAGTGCCAGGCTGCTCTGTATTAGTGAGTGACACGCAGTCTTTATACTTATGAAAAAAAGTACAGTCACTGATAAGCCTCTCCATTGCCTAGTCCTTTCAACAACAAAGTTAACCACTGGAGGAGGCTTTGCATGTAAATGAGGCTCTCTTCAGGTTTCAAATCTAATCAAAGTGGAATTCAACTTTCTTCTAAAGGATATGCGAAACTAGTTGGTCAAACATCCTTCAACCTCTGAGTTTATCACCAGCCTGACGTCAGTCTGGAAATCCCAACTTTCTCAAGAGATGATAAATGTTATCTGCCAATCTCTTCCACTGAATAAACTCTGTTTGATCTGCATTAATCACACTTGGCAGAAGCTGTTCAAGCCTGCTAGCAGCAATCCTGGTGAACAGCTTGGCATCATTGCTTAATAATGAAGTGGAACAGTATGAAAAAAACCATGAAGGAGCCTCCTTTTCATTGCCACCCCAAAGTTAATGAAACACACATTAAAATGTATGGTTTGAAATATTCAATAGATCTGAAACTGTCTTCTTGTAATCATATTATTGCTCTCAAGGGCAAAACATATCCCTTTCTTTTTCCCTTTTCTGCTATAATGCTATGTGTCAGAAGTGTACAGAAAGAGAAGTACCAGATACTTCTGTAATTTTTGATACTTTTATCATTTTAATAAATGAGTGTTCCATGTCCTGAATTAATCTTCACAAATTTTGCCCAAGAATGTTTGAGTCAGTATTGCTTTCACTCCAATATGATGAAGCACAGTTCAACAATTCCTGCCATTTTCCTTGGTAAGGAGAGAGGGCCTGGGACAGGTCTGTGCATCACTTCAGCCCAGCAATCCCTATTTTGGGGTGGGCTCTCTGGATATTTAAGCAGTGACTGGAACACAACACATGCTGAGAATTTCCACAGAAATGCTCTGTCTGCTTGCAGGTTCTCATCCAGCAAATGCTTCAAAACCTCTTTTCAGTGACTTTGCTTGGGTGTGTGGCTGCACCAAACTCAGTGGGACTGTTGACACGGGGAAAGCTTAGCACAGCAATAAGGAATTGATAGAAACATCTATCAGAAATAGATGAATAATGTGCTCCTGGGGGGTTACATAGCTCCAGCCTGGGTTTGGAATAAATGGGAAGAGGGAGTAATAAAGAAAGTGAGTAGAGAGGGAAGTGCAGAAAGTGGAGTCACAGCACTGAAAAATGAGGTGTAAGAACGGAAGAGAAAAGAACAGAGGAGGCAGAGTGAAAACTATGAAAGTATTTAGTTTGCTTGTGGGTAGATGGGGAAAATAATGTTTTTTAAGAAGGGAAAGATCTTCTCCAAAACCTTCCACACAGTTTCTGAGTGTGCAGGGCCTGCTCAGCAATTACTCACAATGTTCTACTGAGGAAGCTCTCTTGTAAAAAAGAGCATTGGCAAAACTTGTGTGATTGACAAAGGAAAAAAACACCAATTAACTTCTCCTCCCTAAAAAAGATAGTAGACTTCTCCAGAGACATTAAAAATATTTCCATGTAAGGAGTGTGGAGGGATGTAAGGATAACATGGCTGATTTTCTTTATAACTGTTCATTCATCTCAGCTTAAGCCTTGAATTTTTGAGATTGAAAGACAACTTACACACAGGTTTTTTGAAGTGTCATCATCATTTTATGATCCTCTGGGCCTTTTTCTAAACTTGTATTTCTGAAGGTCATAGTTGCTTTAAAACGTATTAATAACTAAAAAAAAAAAAGCATATTCCATCCTAGTACTCCAACAGATTTAGTGAATCTATCTATAAAATATAATCTTCTTCCTCTAGCCTATAATATACACTACTGTTGGGGTTTTTCGAATTAAAAACTATTTAAACTGTAATTTGAATCCTGAGAGACACACGCCCTCTGAAATCACGTAAAATTTTAGTTAAAGTAACAATGAACCTTCTTCTTTTTCTCAGGAATTTGTTGCATTGCACAAAAGTTTGTTACAGAAGGGAAAGGCTTACAACGAGTAAAAAAAGTAAGAAATGATGGCATAAACATACATTAGATAAGACATTAGCATGATGTATGACATTTTTTTCTGAACTTTCATTCAGACAAAGAAATTAAGAAGGAATTAATTAAGTTATCACATTTTGGAAGATGTGTCTAAATACTTCAGTTTAGTGGTGGCCACAGAAACTACTTTCATTCTTAAAACAAACAAGTTAATTACTGAAATTTCACTTTGGTGCTTGAATGTTCACATTAGACACTTGGAAGTCTATGAAAATATTTAATTATTTACTAGTGGGCCAAAATATTTCCTATTACTGGTGGCATGTGTTTTCTTACTTGCAGACACCTAGACTGATGTCTCATGAATTTACAGGGATTTTCTATGTATTCATCTCTCTGGAAATAAACTTTTGGCTATGCCCACAAATAACTTCCATTTTTAATTCTATTTCATTAAAGAATTGCAGTATCCATATGGCAATATATATGTAATGCATACTATATTAATTCAAATTACTCTCCCCTCTCTAAGAAACTGTCAGTTTAATGAGACATCACAAATAAAGTGCAATCTGAAAAAAAAATCTCTCACCTATAATTGCTCAAAGCATGCATTCTCTCTCCAAGCTTCATTTTCACTGTATGTGTAATGTTTTTAAAGTGGTGTTGAATGTAATGCCTTTTACTCTGAACGCTCTTCACTTCCTGGCTCAAGTTTCCTTCTTGATATAAGAGGGAAAAGTTGAAATTGCTTCTAGACATGTAGGGAGAGCACTAGAATACAAATTAAATTCTTTACAAGGTTTTGGTAAGTCAAGAGTCCACTATCTCAGAAGCAGTTAGGCTAATCAATAATGAGGCAATGTTAATTAATTCATGTGCTTGTACTGGAGCATCCTTTTAGAAACTTAAGTGCAAATATATGTGTTTGTGTGTGTATATATGTATATATATATAAAAATATATGAAGTGTCTAAAGCCACATTCTTTTGTCTCTGTTACTCAAAGAAGCATTTTCTAAAGCCTCTACTGAAAAGAAAACTGAGTCTGACCACACAAAGCAGGAAGAATATAATAAAAGGAAAGAATGTATATGATGAGAAAGAAACGTATGAAAGAAGACTTCTCAAAAAAGCATGGACCCAAAATAAGGGCCAGTGTGGAAACAAAAAATTATGGATAACAATCTTCAAAAGCATTTTATTCCTAGGTTCCAAAATGGTAGACTACACTAAATTGAATTTTACATCCATCTGCTGGAGTATCTTCTCTCAGACGCATTTTAAACCCAGGAGTCTAAAAGCAACCATTGCCCAAATGCATTTTTGTCAGGAACTTTTGTATCAAAATGTAGATGGTGAGACAAAGAGTAATTTAAAATAGCATGATATATACATATTGGTAACCACAGTGTCTCAAATTTTTTTTTTTAAATGTTTTTTGGGGGTTTCTGTAAATGGCAGCAATTTCAGTTCCCTTAAAACTACTGTATGCTTGGAAAAGGATAATTTATGAGGAGTGGTGCTGTTTTGGAAACATGCAGCTTTTAGTATCAATCTGAATTTTTCAGATAAAGGGTAAAAATTGTATTGAGTATTATAGAAAACAGAAGACCTTTTCAAAGGTTAATGTAAATCGCAGGAAACCATTTAGACCATTCTTTTTTATTATTATTTTGTTTATTAAGATTAAAGGACTTATGCTGTTCTGAAGTGAAACTTCAGTACCCTGGGGAAGGAAAAAAAATTGCTTAGGAATTCAGATACTTCTTGCAGACACATGCTCTATGGTATAAAATATCTAAGGATACTGTTACAGAGGATGCTTAAAAACTTGCAGGATGATTGGCAAGTTGGAAATCTTTCCTTGCTTCAACATAGCAAGGCATGGTAGCATTACATTTATAAAGCCACATAAAACCATAGCATGATTTTATTAGCCATGTATTTATACCTTAGAGATAATGGTTATTATTTATGAATTCACTTAGCAAATCCAAGTTAAAATGGTAAGCACTCTGCTGTCTTTCTTTCAGAAATCTCATCATTGCAGGATAGACAGAACGGTGAAAGACCTGAAGATTAGGAGGTGATCTCAGGATAATGAACAATGAATGCATGTGCATGCTGGCTAGATGGACTTGATCAAGATGTTATAAACATTGTCAAGGAGGTGCAAAAGTGGTGAAAACACACTTCTGAAGATGGCTCATCAGGATTTCTGGTAAGCACATTTTTTGTCTTCATTTTCTGCTGTAACCTTTGGTGTGGATGACCAAATCAATCCCCAATTTCATGACTACAGGCAGCTGGAATGCTGAGGTAAATGTATTTATCTTCCCAAGGGAAGAAACCAGGCACTGCCAATGAGAGCTCAAGGGCTACCAGTCTGAATTTTCCTCCTGTATGGATTTGACTCTCTGGGTAACCTACCAGGTCTCTCTCCTCACCTTTTTTGTTTTTGCTCATCTCAAGTTTGCTGTCAGTGTTCTCTTGTGCTTGTTAAAGCCCTGTCACTCCTGGTGACCATGGCTGTGTTTTTACTGTAAACTTACCTAGAACTTCTGATGGAACTTGAAGTGTAAACAATTAAACAAATAAGTCTGGTCAGAGTGATGGCAGATTCATACTTGTCTTCCAGGTAGCTGACAGTGACTCATTTCTTTCCAAAAAAATGCCAGTTTTGTTTGAGCAAAACCACATTAGAGTAGGTAAAATGACATGAGAACCTTTAAAAAACCCAAGCACAGCATAAAAATGTATTGTCACTTAAAAATCCCAATTAAAAACGAAAAAGAAAGAGACATAGTACACTTGAAGTATTGGATCACACATGCTGCAGATAAAACTAACAAAGCATCACCTGCCTTGTGGAACAGAAAAGAAACCTTGTTTGAACACAAACAAATGAATCTGACAGGATTATTTTTGGCCTGTTTTTAAAGAAACAGAAATGCAGACAGCTGACTACAACCAATTAATTCAGAAGCAATGCTTAGAATCATTACTCTTGATAATTAAAAAAAAATTCAATTTTTTTTGCAATATTGAGATATAATGACAAGCACCCAGGAGTAATATTTCCTTTTCTTGGACAGGTGGGAAATTTTTAACTTTTATTTTAACAGAGAGAGCTATACTGTGGAATCTAGAATTTGGAAGAACATGGATTTGAACATGTACAAGTGCAGTTTTAATATTTTTTCTAATACAAGTAGCCAAGATTCTTTTATGTCTTGGTTTAACCCTCACATAAGGTCATGGGTCTTCCTTGCTATTATTTTGTACCTTTATTACTTATAGGGGAAAAAAAGCACCAAATGTGAATGTGTCAGAGTTCTGATGGTGAATACAGGGACCTGTCTTGGCAGTGTTATATCTTTGTAAAAATGCTTGCCACAAAAGGTGTGATAATACTGCCACATCAGATCTCTCAGTCAATACAGATTCCCTTTAAGAACCTTGGCTACTATTTCTTCAGGGAGTTGATTTGATTGTTTATAGGCCTAGGAGCTCATACAGCAGATCTTCCTCTGTTTTTACTTATGGGATTTTCAAACACTCCCCAATTTTCCAGAGATAAACTAGACAGATATATATGTAAGCTAATTTGATTCTTTGTTATGACAAGGTTAATTTGATTATTATGACTTTGAGGTTTTGAGATCCAACTCTGTCATCATTTATCTTGCCAGGTGATGCTTTTTTTTCCTAAGAATTTCAAAAATAGAACCAGGCCAGGGTAAACTGTATGTTTGACTTCCCACAGTGTTTATTCCAAGGTGTCTCACTCAGGCATCTGACCACCAGCAATGACCTTTATCCCTGTGGCCTTCATCCCTTGCTGTGAAGATGAGTTTATGCATTAAACCCCTTGCCATAATCAGTTTCACTCTGAATCCAAGTTACTGTTTGCAGTTGCTGCTGTCTCTCGGGGCTGACAGAGTTAATGGCAGCCTTCATAAAGCACACCAGTGTTTTTCCTGAAAGGAAATAATAACTGCAAGGAAAAAAACAGTGAAGCTAAGAACAAGATGATTAAACAAGCATCTTTAAACAAGGCATGATACATAGCAGGTAATAGCTGTGAAACAACTGAGACCTTGTTTCCTGCTTTGTCTTCAGATACATGTCCTGCTGTGAGCTTGTGGCTAATTGTTTAATATTTCCCTCTAGCCTCTTCCTTTTTTTTTTTTTTTTTTTTTTTTTGATCCCTTCTATATTCATGACCAGTAACAGCTACTGCTTCCCACTGGTAGAAGCAGTCAAGTCTGAACAAGAAGCAGACTGATCCATTCCTTATAGTCCTTATCCTCAAAGTTCTTATAGCAAGGGACACACAGAAGCTTCATCTTTAACTGAATATGTGGAAAAGAGAACCAAATTTTCCATGATGTAATTGCACCTGAGTTTTTAATAGAGACAATGAAAGGAGCATACATTTGTTATTGACTGGGGAAGGGAAGCTAAATGCTCTGCCATCTGGGGATTTTATCGAGCAGCACTTTGAAATATTCTAAAATGAAAGTGAGCAGCCTGATCCATGTGTTGGCAAAGGAGAGAATGATTTGAATTAAATTTGCTACTCTGGGTTCTAAGACAGTATTGGTCATCATAACCTTAAGGTAAAGGAGGTGTAATTGCTTTCCTGCAATTATAAGTGGAGTTCATACAGAAACAGTTCCTAAAAAAGACAAAGGAAGTCAACCAACAGCCAACTATTGCAAGCCAAATTATCTGCCCATAGAAACAGACACAACCCCGTTGACACTAGAGGAGGTTTATCCACTCACAATAGCAAAGATCTGCCTTCTCACTGAGGTTTGTTGTTGTACACAGTCTGCCCCGGGGTCATTCTGTAATTACTATAGAAAATAGTGTACTCACTTGATAACTACTTCGGGCAGAAAAGCAATTAGCCTGCCAAGTGACTTGATGTTCCTAAGAAGGTGCTGGAGTTTTGGAGGCTGGAGGTTTTAGCAGAAATAAGTGGAAGAGGAAAAAAGTCTGGCTGGCAGAGTACAAAGGAGAGGTCTGGCTAGGGAGATAGAGATGGCCACTTTAGGAACTACAGCTCCCAACAAAAACTCAAAGCTTTGATGCAACACCAAACTCAGAAAAATACTTTGCTGCCAGCTAATGGTACAGGGTGCTAGTGGGAAGAACAACGGGAGATTCTGCCTGAACAATTTCCCCAGGCTATTCTAGGCTGGTGAGCAGCAGCCACATTCCACAAGATCAGTTGTCACATCCTTCTGATCTAAAATATTATCCGTGCAAAAAGGAAAGAGATCCTTCTGTTATTAGCTTTATTATCTTATGAATATCATGGCTAATGTGTAAAATGCTGCTTGACCAGTGCTTCAGCCAAATCCAAGCTTACTGGATTAGGATAGTGCTGGTGAAATCTCAGTTTATTGGGCACAAAGGCAGAGATGGAAATGTTAGTGGATATCGCAGATTGTTGCAGTATTGTTATCACAATAGCACAAAGTATTATTTTGTTATGGAAATCAAGACAATTTCTCTCAAACAGAAAATAGATGCAACACATGATGGACTGTGCAAGGTCTGAAAAAACTGCTTAGGCAGTTGGGAATTGAAGAATAAATTAAAGTGCAGCAACCCTAAAGAATAATAACCATTTTTTGACTCTATTAGAGGGGAAAATGATTTTGCAAAGTGTGATTTACCTGGTTCCATAGAGCAGGCTGTATTGCAAGCCTCTGTTGCATTTTCTTTTCTCGTTATAACTCTCAAAAAACAATTTTGAATCAATATGATTTGAAATATTAGAATGTCAGTATCTATTGAAAATGAACTGGTTTATGCTGATCTAATCTAATTAAAATCAATGCAGATATCTTTAGAAAAATATTTTATTTTGATGATGAATCCATATAGGGTTATTTGGTAAATAAAATGCTCCCAATTGCCTGCTTTTTTAGATAAAATGTTTATGTGATTGAATCTCTGTTTATCAATAGCTAATGTTCTTTTTTGTTGCAAACTGGATTAAAAATGAAAACACTCATAATTCAGAGTAAAATTTATTTTAAGAGATTTATACATATATAAATGTGTAAAATAGTTTTTTTCAGACCTGCACATTACTGACATTAGTTGGAACAAATAGAATGCTAAGTCCATGTATTACTAAAAGCTTTATGTTTCTAGATACAGGAGAAATATTAAGATTGATTTCCCTATCTACGTTCAAAAAATGAAAACAAAATACCAGCCACTTAATAATACAAACACTTTTTGAAATCTCAGTCAGGTTCCTGGAAGGCTCCTACCCCCCTGATGTGAGTTTTGTGAAAGTCACTGCAAATTCAAAAGAAAGGCAATCTGTGCAATGCAATGTCTCTGAGGAGACAAGGAATGCACACTAGATCTAAAGAAAAGGAGGGTTGTTTTCTTCAGACCAGAATGCACATTATCTAAGTTCATAAATTCTTCTTGAAATCTTCACTTTTTAAGGTAGAAAGAAAGGGAGGGGTGGGAAACAGTCACAAGTTTATATTTTTTGAAGGAAACTTTTAAAATTAGTTTTCACTTTCATTTTAGAAGGAGAAATATTCTTTCTGTGTTCAAGAAAGTAAATTCTGGTTAAATTTAAGTGGCCATCAAGCAGTTTCAAGACAGAATTCACTTCATGCATCAACTCATCTCAGAGGGTGTATGACATCAGGAGCTCTCACTACTCTTCAGAGACTACAGCTGGTGGGAGGCTTCCTGAGAGAGCAAGAGAAACAGGAGCTCAGGAAATGTAGAATGTCTTAGAAACACCAATGATTTTATCCTTTCCTATTTTCTAGCCTTTGTCAGGACAAAATCCTGCAGATTCGTGAGCAGGGATCCTACAGATCCCACCTAAAAGAGTGAAATCTCCAAGGTAAGGAGAACACTTGCAGGTAAAGTTTTATAATAGATGCATATTACTTTTCAGGGATATAAGATGTTAGAACAAGTGTAATGAACTAGTTAAGTTCAAGTGTTAGCCTGTCATTGCTGCAAGCTGGGAGTAAGAGTTGTAGCCAGCAGAGTTCAGTCTGCAAGTATTTGACATCCATATGCAATGTCAAATAATTTTCTAGGGCCAGATAGTCATGAATAAAAGTTCATAGATTAATTCCACAGTTTTCTCAGCTACAATTTTTAATGAGTTCTCTCACTTAGAGATTTACATAAGGCAGCCTGTTAAAAATTAAATTGAGATGCTTCCACCATAAATCTGAACATGCTGTAACATCAAACTCTACTTGGGCAAAGTAAACTTTTAAGGGTTTTTTTTAGCAAAATTTGGGGGTTTTGGAATTCAATTTAATGAAAGCTTTTCATCTTTTAAAGGTTCTTTAGATACCTTGAAGAAACCTTTGCTTTCAGTCTACACTCTTCTGTAATGACTATAATAACCTTGTGTTTGTCCCTTAGCCCCTTCCCTCCACTATAAAACATTTAGTGGTGAGTCTTGTATAAGGTAGGCTATGTACATTCACAGGTAAAAACAGTCTTAATGCAATTAAGTCAGCTAATTCTGAGAGCACAACTTGGAGTAATGCTTGTCCTGTCACTGTAGAAAATTGTACCCAAGGGGAAAATGTCTTGGGATTATCAGAGGTGGCTCCTGATACAAGGAGTCCTGCCTACTTTCTTTATTTCCACCTATGGAAGTTCCACCAATTCACCCTCTTGTAAATCACTGATGCATTCCCTGCTTTGATGCATCCCCTGCTTTGGATTGCATTTACAGCAGCTTTTCTTCTCTCATTCCACAGGCACTCCCAAATTACCCATCCTGACAGGTGTTTGCAGTGAGCCATCACAGTTTTAATGAGCTGGTTTGTGAAATTTACTTTTTTTTTTTCCTCTGAAGACATATCAGGCATTGAAGACCTCTAATTAGTGGTACTTATAGTTAAAGTTCAATAGTCAAGTCTTTTGAGGCATTAAGAGATTATATTCTTTAATAGCTCTGAAATTAATGAAAAACATCCCTTTTGCTTCTCATTTCTCAGCTTTACCAATATCAGGATATAATTTTGTGTCACGAAATGTGTGCATTATTTCTTCAAGAGGCTGCACTGGTGCATTGGCATGTCACCAGAACAGGGGAAAAGCTCTTGTCTATCAAAGAACAATGAAACCCAAAAAATTGAGTGAATCAAAATGAATGTGCGTGTGTGTTTGTTTCTGTCAGGGAGAACTTCTACTTTTTTATCCTTGGCTATGATCTTGCAATAGATCAAGTTGTCCCTTCTCTTTCATTTGACTGACAGCAGAGACAACACTTGCTGAAACTTTTTTTTCATTCCTCACGTTTCTTTTCACCTTTTTTTTTTTTAAACTTCATTTTTCTCTCTTCCTCTCCAGAGATCCATCACAGCAGCATGCAGCTCCCAAGTGTAATCTTTGATTTGTTTGGCAGTGTATGTCTAAATCAAAGAGAAGGGGCAGAAAAGTATCCTGACTGATGTGCAACCTTATAATGATTTCCTTCTTAATCCCTCACAGAGTGTCATTCAAGGGAAAGCTAAATAATTACTTTAAAACAAGACCTCAGAGTTCTGCATGTCAAAAGCTCATTCTGTATCTCAGTTGCAAGAAATAGTCTATCTTGTCAAACAGTCAGTCAATTAAAGAAAAAACAAACAACCAAACAACAACTCAAAATCCATAACAAGAAGGAGCCAAAAACTTGAAATATTCCTTAACAAATCAGTGATCCCAGCTAGTTGGAGGAGGCATAAAAATTGATCCCAGACACCCCAAATATTCCTTTCTGTGATTAATGTGTTAGAGCAAAAGTCAATGAAGACTGCCTTGAGTGACTTTCCCACGAAATTAAGGGTATTGAGTTGTCGATACACCTCAGGCTTTACAGATCTTATCAGATGTAGCTAAAATCTGCAGTGTAAGAGCATTTTTTTCCTACTGTAGTGCTCAATTGAAGAGTAATTTCAAGTGTTTGCTGTCAACATCAAAAACATTCAGCAAATCTTAAGCTCTTTTTCTTCAATGGAGTTGCTTATGTTTTGTAATTATGGAATATACTTATTTATCTGTAAGGTTTGCAATTCTGCTTCCAACATGTCTCTTTACTAGATATATCACTTTGCTTACCATATTGCAGCATATTTTGTCATATTTAAAGAAGAACCCCTCAGCCCTTGTGTGCAGCTCTCCCTGTTCTTAGGCCAGTGTAAAGGAAACATCCCAGTGCATCTGCATGACCTACACTCCTGTATAAACTTGTGGCAGAAGAAAAGGTGTCGACATGTGCATTTCTTCAAAGGTGAATTCATTTTTTTCTCTCTCTCAACTTCTTCACAATTTCTTTTATGTACTTTTGGCTTTGGCCATGTACCCTGCTGGACAGCCTCAAGTGACATGTAAGAACATTTATTAGCTGAGCCATAAATCCCCAAATGTCCATTTCAGTCTGGAGACCCCCTTGGCACCCAAACTTTTATCTTCTAAGCTGTTTGAGTTCTGTGAATACCCAGCAGCACAGCCATCACACCTGAGCTAATGGCAACAATTTCATGCCCTAGGACCATTTTTTATGCTTTGAGAAGTTTGTTCTGCTGGGCAAATTCAGAGTATTGCCTTTGCAATTACTGCAGTGATGGGCACTTCAAAACTGTAACCAGAGGAAATTATACCAGTCTATAATTTTTGAACAACTTAATGCATCTCACATCTAGGACATGAAAGACTTCCTTTCCTAAATATTACCTTATATTGCTTTCCTACCAGATAATATTCCTCGTTAATAATTAGAATCACAGTTGTCTTCATTTCCCTTTATTGTCTGTTTGGCCCTCTGAATCTTGGATATTTTTTTAGTATGGTGGCAATGAAGTGTTTCTTTGCTTCAGATTAGTGAACATCTCTCTGCATAGAACATCACACAGGAAGGGCAAAGCTGTGAACTTAAACTACTTGTGACCAAGGAAGATCAGGAATTGTACTTCTACTGTCAGGTAATTTTATCTTGGCAATATTGTAGGGCAGCAATAACAAGTTGCATTGTTGTCCTATTGTTCTAAAACCCAGTCATCCTCCTCAAAAATTCAGTTTGTGTGAATTCTCCATGCAGGAATGCTTTTCCTATACAGATTATAAGACTATAGCCCTGGATCAACATTTCAAATGCACATTTCTTTTGGGAGCACTTCTGCTGTTTGGGGTGCTGTGAATCTCCCTGGTGGTTGGAAGTCTCATTGTCTTTATTCACTTAGGAGAGAATTTTGGCCCTAAGCTGAATTTGTGATCACAGAATTCGGCACTAGATTGCTCTGGTCTTTTATTTGCACACATTCACTGTAAATGCACTCAGAAACCCAGACTGCTGAACTATGGACATGGCCATCATTTCTGCCAGACTTGATTGGGCTGTATTAAATAATTATGCAAGCATGAAAAAAAAAACCATAGAGACAATGGTGAAAGACCTCAAAGTACCAAAGGAATGAAAGTTAATTTCATTCTCTTTTCTATTAGAATATTCAGAAATATTCTGGAGTACTTTATGGAATCATTAAATACATGCTTATTTTATAATTTGAAATTATACAATAACATAATTATCAGTTATTAATTTTTTTCATGGTGTATATATGTGAGGTAGACTTTGCTGTTATTAGTAATTCAGCTGGCGTGTAAAATTATACAAGACTGAATAAAAATAGAATCCAGCTTGTTGTAATGCTTTTTGTATTCAAATCATCCCAAAGTAGTATAGAGAATATGTTGTTAGGTGTCATTAAAGACCTTCCATTAACTAGGAAAAGCTGTTTGATGGTTTCAAAGATAATTGAGAAGAAGTTTCTTAACATAAGACTAAAAAGAAAATGCACTCTTAAACAAATTTATCCGACAGAGAAGGAGCTGGGGAGAGAGCTGACTTTTGTCCTCTCTTGGTCAATAGATGCTATTAAATCTCTAAAATCATATTAAACAATATTTTAGGGAACTGACTTAAATCCACAAGGGGAATAAAAAAGAATGAAGGCAGATATTTATTCTGAAATTTCATACTGTTGCAACTGCATTTCAGAGGCTGATGATATACCATGAGCATGTTATTATTCACTTTGGTCAGACAGCAAGGGTTAAGATAGGAATATCATCCCAGGCATTAGCCATTAATCTGGGTATCTCATTGCTTTACTAAGGTTTAGGTTATACACATAATAACTCCAGGCCATATTCTGACACCTTTATTCATGCTGAATGGCATCTGAGGCAGCATCAGGTCCCACAAAAATCAGAGGGTTATTTACAGGGAAATGCATTAGTCACTGTAGCAGAATATTGTCCTTTGGCAACATCTGCAGATGGAATTGTGCTGTAAAACATTACTGCACCAGCCAGAGCAGGGTGTCATAATGGCTTTGTATACAAATTTGAAACAGATTCTGAGATAGTGGCTCCTGATAATGTCATTTTTCTCTCTTTCTCAACGTGTGATTCCTTGCCACAGAGGTGTAATGACAGTACAACACTAATATTTTATCAAAGAATGACAGTCAAACCATGGATAGGAGTTATCAAAGTTATAACACCGAGACATGCTTGGGACTCAAAGTCAGGAAGAAATTCACTGTGCTGATCTTAAAACTGTTTTAGTTTAATGTAGACTGCTTTGTGATTCTGTTTCTTCTTTTCATGGTTTTATTGCTTTATTCTGCAAACAAAATCACGGACCATTGTTTTAAAACGCACTTTAAACTTCTTTTGGGAGTAAATTAGCCTGTTTTGAAGCCATTTCAGTCTACTTGGGTCTGTGTGATAGCCATAATATTGAAAAATATTGTTGTAAGTCTTCTAACAGTAATATTTGCAAATGGTAAGTCCCACTTTAATAACCTCAAAGAACTACACTTACAAGAAACTGGCTTTTGGGGAAATTAAAATAGCAGAGAAAAGAAATGGCAAAAAATTAGCAGTGGAAAACCTGCATTTCAAGAGACAACAGAAAGAACATTTTATTTGATTTAGTCAGAGATCTAGTTTCAGCATGATGATAATAGTTTGTGTAATCAAAATCCCTCACATCAACAGCTAATAGAAAATAGCCAAATGTTATTGTGTACTTCCTGCTAGTACAAAAATGAGTGCACACCAAGTACTCTTGCCAGAAGATGATCAATTTTTACTTTAAGAACAGGAGCTCCAGGAGAACCTTGGGTCTGACTTTAGGCATCTCTGCCATTTGGATCTCATAGTGCTACATGTGTGTCTTCAGCAAGGTTTCTGAGGGAGAGACGAGGACCTGTGCATGTGAGAGCATCCTAGGATGTCTTGTAAGGTACTGAGGGAAATGAAGTAGACAAAGCCCTGCTCTGCTGCCTGTGTCTTTCAGAGGTTTCCAGCACTGCAAGCACCATGGGGAGGAGCTGATCAGAGGTTGGTGGGAGCTGCTCTGTTCTCCCAGGCAACAGTTGGTCCTGTAGTGCTGAACAGCATTATCAAGCTGACAAGGTTAGTCCCTACATTGTCTCCTTTGTTAATGCAGGATAAAGAGTTTATATTGCCTGTAGAAGCTGGGAAAACCTTTCTGGAGCCTTTCCAATGTTTTTAACCCAAGGGGTCAGAGACCTGTTTCCTGAGAGTGTTGAACCCTGTTAAGATGTGTGGGCTCCAGATGGAGCTTTCTGGACAGAAGTTCACAGCCCAAAAAGTGAGGTATTTGAACAGTCCCTCTGTCTGGAGTAAAAATGGGTTCGTGCTTCAAGGAGAGGTGTAGTGGGCATGGGGATTTATCAAGTGTGCTGAGGAGGGACATCAGGCACTGAATCACTCCAGAGGAGATCTACCTTCCACTCAGAGCAGAAAATGTGGGTTTTGATAAGGTGTTTCAGGAGCTTTTTCCCATGCTGAGAACTTCTGCACCACTTAGCACATCAGTCATGGACAAAACGCCTGTGGCTGTAAAATGGGATCTCATCCACACCTTCCTGCACCAGAGAGTTCACCCAGCAGAACCTCTCATGGTTCACCTCCCTGGTTTTCTCATTCTTTTAAGGGAAGCTGTTAGATGATCCTCAGAATGTTTATGTGCTCCTTTGCTTGCTGACCTCATGCTGTCAGCCTCTGTCACTGCCTTCTGCTGTTACCCAGCTGCTGTCTCCTCTGAAGGTCTTTTGTGCTTTTTGTCTCTATTGCTGCCTTTTTTTCCTTGCCTCTCCTTAAAAACCACTCATCTAGCATATGAAAATGAGATTTTTCAGGAGTTAAAACTTGTCTGGTGGTGAATCTTTGTCATGGAATAGCATTGAAGTGTCCATTACATGAAGGTGACTGTCTCTCCTGTCCCACTCTGTACCATCTGCTACTGCTGTCACTTTGCCAAGTTTCTGCAGAGCAATAAAAGTTAGAGCTTTTCAACCCAACAGTGGGAAAGCCTTATCCTGCCCCTCAAAACAGCTAAAACAGTTTGTCTGCAAATCCCCTTTCCCTTATCCCAAAGATGCAAATCCACATCAAAAATCAGTCCAAAGGAGACAAAAGCAGTTTGGAAAGTTTCATATCAAGAGACTGGATGATTACAACATCCAAAAATGAGAAGCGTTGTGCAGCTTTAAGACTGGCTGAAACTAAAGGCAGAACTTTTAATTAGAATCCAGGTAGTGAAAACAGCACAGCTACTGATACCAGGGCTGAAATCTGCTCTTGTATAACTGTTTTGTAAGGAGTTCCTATCAACTTTCAGCAGAAAGCAGAAACATTTGCACAGATCCAGCTATGAATTTCAGCCTGGATTTGCACAAAGTCATGTTTGATTTTGGTGCTGGCATCATTATCAGTTAAAGCTGAAATAATTTCTGCCATTATATATTCCGTGCTATGAGGAGAATAGATAGCAGCAGCATGTTAGGATGGTAAAAAAGATGAAAAGTTTTAAGTATAATTACTTTAAAATATAATCAGATTACACTATTGGGCATTATAATACTTCATGACATGTGCAGTGCCACAGATGGAAATTTTAATTTTTACTTTTGATAAATTATTACTTTATTACTTCCTTGAAATGTTTGATTCTCCTTATGGGAAAGTTCCATGGAAACAAAAGCAAAGTGAACAGAAATGTGCAGCGTGGGTGGTGAAATGGCCAAGTTGATCACTTTGTTCTGGGTTTAGTGGTTCTAGACAATTGTCTTTGATTTATTAAAAGTAAAGAATGTACATTAAAATAATTGAGACCCCAGTAAGTACAAGGAATAAAAGCTAGGACTTCCTTTGGTAGACACAGAGGTACAAATACAATATTAATGTTTAGTATAGGTAAAGTAATAAATTGTCTGCTAAACAAACCTGACTGCATTGGGAATCTGAGCCTTTCCAGGAATTTATACCAATGCTTAATCAATTTGTGCTCTATAGATAATATGAGTAATAGGAGAGAAAAGCAAATTGAACACTTCTATTGTGGCTTAGTAATTAAATTCTGTTTCTTAAGACATTGTCCCACCACAAAAGTATTTTCAAATAAATGGGTGGCCTATAAGTGCAGCTTTAATAATATTGACTTAGCTACATTCCAGCCTACTACTATATACCTGTGCTTTTAAAATTTAAGGCAATGTTTCTAGTTAATCCACTTTAACACAATTGGAATTTCTAAAACATTTGCTCTGAGATTCTGCATTAAAGTTTAGTCGTTGAACTTTTGTCTGGCAATCAAAGAACCACTGCATCATATTGATTGCTGCTGCCAAGTACCTCAGTCCTTAGGACTGAGCAATTTTCTTGGGGAATTGGAGCTAACTAGGGCTAGTACCAGCTCACCTCTGTCTCAGACTCTGGCTGTTTGTAAAAGAAACTTCTCCAGTGACTTGAAGTCTTTGATCTGCAGACTGCTCCTCACAGCAAGCAATAATTTAAGGGTTAATCTGCCTTATCTATTGCCTCTCTTTAAGATGATCTCCAAATTCAGCTCACAGACTTAAGCCTAAGACTTCTCTGACTTCGAGGCTATTCCACAATCTTAACCCTACTTTACCCCCTCAATTCTTCTGACAGATCCACAGTGATTTGATTATAGGACTTTTTAATAGGGACATCTCCATCCTGAGTGTAGTCCTACATGCTGTGATTTTGTAAATACCTGTGATCTTTGCCTAAGGATATGAGAAGTGACCTCATCAGAGCAGAAGAGCTTGTGCACTTAAAAAATCTGATCACTTTTTTACTACAACACTTTCCCCAATAAAACACATTCCCTATCTCATAAGATCCTGCCAGGTTATTCTGGGCAAAATAACTTGCTACAGTAGGACTTGCTCCTCTGATCATCAATGTGAGAGAGCAGAGTGGCTAGCAAGGAGAAGTTGTATTCTCTACAATGCAGAGGCCAATTTAATCTTATGAGGTGCAGACATCAATCTTAAGATGCCACGTTGAAAGCAGTAATAGCAATTTAGTCAACAGAAGAAACAAACATATTTATGAGGTCTTGGCCCCATTGAAGTCAATGGCAAAACTTTGATTATCTTCAGAGCATTCTTTTCAAATACTGTGAAGTACAGAAAAATGGGGCCTGAGAAATAGCTGCACCACCCAGACACAAAAGGCCAGCTGCTCCATTCCCCTTTTAGGGCAGTTTCTTTCATCCATCAGCTCCTGCCATCAACCTTCCAATTTGGAAGCTGTGCCTAAGATCACAGGTAACATTACAAATGATGTGATGTTTTCCTTCTGTTCAAACTGTCTGCTTTTGAACTGCCTGCCTGCACAGCCTGAACCAACCTAGGATAAAGGAAATGCTCCCAAAGGTACCCCCAGTCTGCAGTGTTGATGTGAAACAGGGATTGATTCCTTCCATCACTGCACGTTATCTCTTGCTGTCCTTTGAGGCCAAGCCTCATAGCCCATGGGGTAAAGGTTTGCAAGCAGCACAGGATGAGCCCATCTGAATCCCTGTTCTTTAGCAGTGCTGTAAATAGCACTTTTGCTGGAGTTTTGTTTGGTTGGTTTATTTGTGTGTTTTATTTTTCTTTGTGGCTTGTTATTTTTAAATATCGCATGTGTGCTTGATCTCTCCTCCTTTTAAATAAATAGCAGTGGCACTTGAGAAGTCAAGAGGGAGAACAAACAAAGTTTGTTAGCACTAAAGCCTTTATTTTTGTCATCCTGTCAGCTCTACTACATGACAGGGGATAAGGTTTAGATGAAACAGCAGGACTGATCCTACATCAAAATAAGGAATGAGCCCTTCTGTTTAAAACTGTGCTTATATGAATGCAACCATTGAATGGTAAGTGGATCTTTGAAGCTGAAAGCTTAAAAATAAGATTTCAGGCATTTAAAATACACACACACGCACACATGAATCTTTCTGAGAATTTGACATTTTATTCCTACTGCATTGCTGGTGACAACTGGATGGCCAACCAAGTGCTCCAAGCCAAACATCCAAAACAGCAAATCCATAAATAACTGTGTCAAGCAGTGCAGAGAGGACTTGGGAGTTCTCTTCTCTGCAGACATCTCTAGTAGTTTAAAGACAAACAAAGAAACAAAAAACCCAAAAAGACATCACCTACCTGATATTGTGAATCAAAAAGAAGGATACATAAAGCAGGGAAAACTCCTTGAAAGTATCTGAGTGAAATTCTTTGAGAACTTTTTGGCCATGGGTGCTGATTACTCAGTGCTGTGACTCTCCTTAGAATCTTCTTGTTGCATTTGGATTATTTATATATTTAGTGCAAGACATTTTCATACAAAACTTCCTTTTTTTGGTTGGCTGAGTCCTTTGTTTCAAAGAGTATAACATGGCAGTAAAGCAATAGATGTGGTGTTTATAATAAGCTCTACAATGAGGCAAATATAAGTGTTTTGATCAAAGGCATGGCTGAAGTGATAAGAAGCCAGTGTTCCCATAATATCCAGTATAGGGTTTAATATCTTTGTATCAGTTCTTAATCTCTGAACACAAAAACAAAGAGGAACTAGGTGATCAGCTCTGGTTTTGGTATCACAGAAAAGAGGCTGGTTTTATCTGCAGGAGTTCTGCAAGGTTATTGCTGTTATCCCAAGGCCAACACTAGGGTCACTATTGCCATATCTGCTCTGCTAATACTCAGTCACACTCAGCCATTGCCAGAGTGCTGCATGAAAGTGGGAAAGGATTTAGAGTTGTGCAGCCAGGATGCAGGCAGTGGATGGAGAAGACAACACGGGGGTAGAAAAGCCATGTCGCCTTTCAGCCAAAAATGCTTGGGATGACATAAAGCCATGCATGCAAACACAAAAAAAAACACCCCCCCAAAAAAGAGGCACACTAGAAGGAGCAGAGTCAGGTGAAAGCTGGATGAATTGAAAGGATCCAAAAAAATTAGAAGATATTGTGCCATTGTTAAAGTTTCCTTTCTCATCTCTGCTTTTTTTCCCTGTTGCACTAGACTGGTTACTGACTGACAATGTGATTAGGCTTTTGGTCTTTTGATTTCACAGCAGAAAATGCAAAGTTATTTCAGTGCTTCTCATTTCCCACCTCACTCACTTCATATCTTTACAAGTTTAGGATTGTTTTGCTTCCTTCCCTTCTTTATCATAACTTTCTCCATGTACAATACTTTGCATACTGCAGTTCGGTGCCCAGCTGATGTGTAATCTGCAATAATATACAATTAGGTGACCTTTTACTCCCTTTTTTTAGTAGTAAGATATCTGCCTTATGATGACTTTTTTCTACTGCCACTGCAAGCATCCATGTTTGTTAGGCTATATCTTTTGTGACAACAAGAAGAAATAACTGAAATCAGATTCAAAATGAGGACGTGTTAGATAAAACTGGGTCTCTTACATTCCTTACGAGTTTTATCCATCTTTACCATGGTTCAAGAGATTTTTCTTTACTATGATTCTTCATTATGATTCTGTAAATCAAAATTATTTAAACTTCAAGTTGAAAAAATAAACAAGGAAGGAAGAAATTATCTAAAATGAGAATGCATCTCTTTTTCCAAAAGGTTGTTTTATGTACAACTCCCAGCAATTTGTCACTATGCCACATTGCCCTTTCATGTCTTTATAGCATTATTACTTAACTTTTTTTTATTGAAATTTTTGATACAGCAGAAAGACAAGACAAGTGAAGCCCAAGGGACAAAGCATTTGATTTATGTATGCCTCTCTTATGTGTGACAGTAAACAAACAAAAAAAAGCAAATATATTTCTCCACCAGATGTATAAAAGTAAACACAGTGAAGAAGTTTCAAAGGAGAACAGCATTAATGGCAAGTTAAACATAACCAAACCATCAAAGGAATCTCTGGTGCAGTATTTCTTTAACAGGAATAGTGAAGAACTTGCTACAAGGAAAAAACCACCCAACTTCTTGTCACAGTGAAATGATGACAGAGCCTGCAGAGCATGCTAAAAGGAGCAAACTAAACATGGTAATTAGACTTTTTGCTTGTCAGTGCAGCCTCTGAAGACTTAAGCAGGCTGAGCTAAAATATCAAACCAGAGGAGAAATTGCCTGCAACAGCTATAATGGCAGAATGTCATTGGAACATGTTCAGGATTTAAGTTTTTGTGGGGTTTTTTCCTATTTTTTACAGTCCAAAGAGTTTACCTCTGCACCCCACTGCCATTGCCAGTATTTTGGGACTTTCTGGCTCTGTGTGAAGTGTGTTCTCTCCAAGAGTGGCACACACAGGCACAGCTCCCCATGCTGGGCACTGCCATGTGGAAATGTCATCATGCCACTGCTGCTTCCAACTGGTGGCCAGAGCAAACAGCTCATTGCACATCTTTAAACAGGAGGGCTGTGTTTCACTGCCATAAGGCCAGCCATCTGGAATTCTGCTCAACTTTGTATTCCACTGGAATAATTCCTGTGGCATGGCCAGAGAGGTGACACCAAGTTCCTCAGTTATTCCAGTTTAATGATCAAATCAAGGAGCCATTATAGCTTGCACCAACATACCCAAACTGGATCGTGAAAGTTCATTTATTCTGAGAGTCACTTCCCACTTTCTGCTCATGGTGATAATGTCACAGAGGCAGCTGCCCTGTGATTGGAGAGTGAATCCCAAAGTGTTCAGTGGCAACATTGATGTTCACCCTGGTGAACAGGTGCCCTGTGTATAGAGCCCTTCAGCTGCTTGGAATGGATTTTGGTAGTTGTAATTTGTGCCATGAATGGCAAGAATGCTGAAAATATCTCTTCAATTCACCAAGTTCCTTGCTGCCAAGAGGATTTATTATGTCAGTGACTCATTCTTCACTCTGGCTCATCCCTGTGAGTAGCTGATGTTTCTGCAGCAGCCTCAGAGCTATGACAGAGTGACTCCCACAGTGCTGAAACCTTGGGTTCAAGTGATTCAGCCACAGAGGGGTAGTGGTGCTCCTGCTCTATATCTGCTGAGAATTTAGGTGATCAAATACATTTTAAATGTGTTTCTCATCCTCTACTGTCCCAGATATTTTCTCACTCAGATCTACTATTAATGGAGAGTTTTTGTCCAGTTGAGGCAGCTTTTCTCTCAGTATTTCTCTGGGATGCCCCACAGTATCAGCAGCTTTTACCATTTCACTGTTAGCAGCCATTTCAGCCTCCTTCCTTGGAAGTCCTGGGAATGCAGCCCTGTGGCCTTCTCTCATCCCTCCTGCCAAGCTTGCTCAGGTCTCTCAGCCATCCTTCTTTGGATAGCAAAAATTGAGTGGCATCAAAGCTCTACAGGAACAAATTGGCCCTACTTTATATATAATGAGATCCTTTTATTTCTTCATACATATATCTCTCTTCTGACTCCTCACCTAATCACTTCTCTTCTTTTTTTTCCTAGCCCCTTCTGTAATTGTAGCACCCCACAGGGCTCTTCTTCCTCAACATAAATTTTTACACACATTTGTGCCACTTCATCCGACTCTCTCAGGTCATGCTGACCTATGAAAACAGCTCCTGCTCCTTTTCCAGCTCTCAGGCAGCAGGAGCTTCTGCCAGAGAGATCTGGAGAACTTCCCCCCCTTGACTTTAAATTGGTTTTGCATGTCTTGTTTTCAGTGAAGGACTTGGAGAAGCAGATGAAAATAAGAAGCATGAACATTGAGAGATTTTACTGCTGTGGTACTGGTCACAGAAATCCTGAGATTAGTCCTCAGACTACAGACTGCAAGTCACTATTTTACTCTTTAGAAAATTAAAGTAAAATATGAATAAATGCAGCAATCCATCAAAGCAAAGTCAGTATAAACTAAAGGCCATAATTATAGTAGAGTGAATTGTTTTTTCTGTCTCATCACATCTGTCACACTCAAGAAGTTCATGAATTCTGAAGAAGTCTTCTCATTTGAAATAGAGGGAATATCTCCTATATACTGAGATATTACTTTCAAGGACAGCTTATATGGGAACTGCTATGCATCTATAATGAAAAAAATATGTAAATCACATATTTCAAAAGAATGACTTTTGGAATTAACCAAATCTGAAAAATTAAATAAAAGGTGTTTATACAAGATCAAGGTATGTGGTCATGCCCTCAGCTGCTTTTCTTGGGGGTTACAGTAATGCTCCAGTCAGGTCTGTTTCTACAAATTTGCAACTGCTGCTTCTGATTTGTTCTGCCTTGATATAATCAATCTGAATTCATGGTCTCACCCAGTGCTGCCACAGAGATGACTCTGAGGAAACAGAGCAAAATGCAACAGATCCTGCCCTGGTGCTAATGGCTGTGACATGGTGTCTCCACTGCAAGGTCAGTCAGTTAAGAGCCGAGTGTCTCTAACCTTCCTCTTGCTTGTAAATTTAATTGCTTTGGTTGTTAGCTAATGTCCTGAAGAAAAAATAATGGAAAGGCTGTAACCAGCTGATTTATATTTATTTATTCTGTATTTGAATGTTTTACTGATTAAGAAAGTCATTGCCTGAAATTGTGAGTGCTGCTCCAACACGAATATTTGCAGTGCTGACACACCAGATTAGCTGAGTGCAATATTGCATTTTCAGTGGGTTGTCTATGCTTGTCCTAATTCAAGAATGCACCAAACATTGCTGTCCTGACTGCTCAAATGTTTGGATGCTACTTATGTTTACTCTTAAACATGCTGTCCAGTGATGGGATGAGTTCCTAAAAACCTCCTTTACAAACAAAGCAGAGACTGAGAGGCTTTAAAATTCAAATTATGGGATTCACATAGATTCAGTTGCACTGGTGTGAAACTGTGTGGTTATGCATACTTTTTCTGCCTTGTATGCAGATGGGCAGGAGGGCAAGGGAAGCACTGAGACTGTGATTTTTAAACAGTTAGATTTAATCTTTGGGGTTTATCTGATTTCCTTAAAATCACAAAAAAAAAAAAATAGTGTGTGCTATTCCCTTCCCAATTTATTTAGTCACTTGTAGTGAAACAAGCACTAAGATAGGTCTGGCCTGAAAATTGAACAATGAGATGATTTAAATGCAACAGGAGATGATCCAGAACTGTGTATTGGCTTTGCTTGCAAATTTTTTTCGGTTGTGATGTTCACTTTGTTGAATAGTCTTGTACCTAGGCAGGGATGTTACTGCCTTGACAATCACTGAGGCCAAGTTCCCAGAAACCTCTTCCAGCCACTTTTTGCAAGTTTGGGTAGATGAAAATGTCGGTCACTTTAGTGACACTGTCAGGAAAAAAAAAAAAAGTCACCCCAGAGACACCCCAGTAGATAGGAACATTGTTAATTAGCAGTGGGAAATGGGAGCAAGAACAATTTTCTTTTCACATTAGGGAAGACATTAGGTTTTTGTTTTTTACTTGGATATTAGTGCCATAAAGGCTTGATATGTTAATTTGTTGGATGTGAGTGTGCTTAGGCTCCGTGATGAAGCTGTTTTGACATTGGATGATGGGGATGTTTTGATAGTGCATTTCTGAGGTTGTGCTGTTTTGACACAAAAGGCTTTGACAAGATATTTGTAAGGTCACTGTGACCTACCACTGCTGTTATGTGGAAGAGATGGAAATGTAAATGCTCTGATGTCTAATCAATGGAATGAAGCACTGTGGGATATATGTAAATTGAGATGTAAATCAGCTAGTTTGGGTTATAAATGAGCATGTTAGAAAAATGCTTCATGGGAGCTTTCTTGGCCATCTTGGTTTTCCAGTCCTGTGAGTAGAGGAGTATTTAACTTAAAAAACCTTATGAAGCCTTGTGGTGGCCTTCTACTACTTAACAGGGGCTTACAGGAAATATGGGGAAGGGTGGTTTATCTGCTGGTAGGAAAAGAGGCTGCAGGTTTCAATGGAAATAGGTAGATATAAGATATCTACAATATCTTTATAAGATAGTACAAAGAAATTTATTCCTGTGAGGGTGGTGAGGCACTGGAACAGACTGACCAAAGAAGTTGTGGGTGCTCCATCCCTGGAAGTGTCCAAGGCCAGGTTGGATGGAGCTTTGAGCAACCTGGTCAAGTGGAAAGTGCCCCTGCCCATGGCAGGGAGGTAATAACTGAATTTCTCTAAGGCCCCTTCTAACCCAAAACTTTCTTTGATTCTATGATAGCAAGAAAGAAATGCTTGGCTTTTCACAGCTGCCTCTTTCCACTGATTAAGACAGGAAAAATAAACTACATTTTTATTTCCATTTAAGAAAACTTGTGGCTGTAATAACCTTAATAGCAAATTTGAATTGAAAAAAGCAACCACCTTTACCTGGTCCTTGCATATTCTCAGCCTAATTTCTGGTCAGCCCCCAGTGGGAGAGCTGGTTTAGTGATGTAGAATCCACATCACAAAATTCATTTTCCCTCTCACAGAAAAGAGGCTGCTGCCACTTCTGCTCCTGAGATGACACCTGGATGAAGCAGGCAGAGTCAGCACTGCAAACTGCTGGGCTGGCAGGGCACAGGCAGGCAGTGAGGCAACCCCTGGTGAAAGGAGGCTGCCCTGGCCTCTGGGATGCTTGTGGCTGTCTTTCCTTATTCTGTTTTGTGCCAGGGCAGACAATGGTTGGAGAATTAACAAGGGGCTGCCTCAAAAATAGAGCAGCCTGTTGTATTGTGTATTATGGGATTTAATGCCCTAACAGGAGATGGATCAATATCATAGCAGGAGAGGTAAGGAATCCAAGAATAGTCACAGAAGGTGAAAAGGGAGAAGAGGTTAGAAGATGAATGAAGGCTCCTCCTTTCCTTCAGAAATAATATTATTCCTTTTTTTTTTTTTTGCCTTTTCAATTGTGCCTGTGTGCCTGTATATATTTGGGATTTGCTGGAGAGCTTTTGTCAGTGGTTTTTTTTTTTGTTTGTTTGTTTTGGTTTTTTTTTAATTTTTGTAATCATGTGTCTGCTTTATTGCTCTAAAACCTGCCAGAACTTGATGTCAGAGCTTTGCTGCCCGAAGAGCTTGTACTGGCCTCTATTTCCAATCCTGTACAATCTCAGTTTAATCACTATGGCAGTCAGCTCAGAAGTGCCTGTAGGTGGAAAACATCATTGCAACATGATGCAGTTGATTCTACTTCAGCATGGCCTTGAGACAAGTCACACTGGCCCGTGGAAGGTGTGCAGTAGCTCCTCTTTCTCTGCACCAATTCACACACATTTGGAGATATAAAATTGACCCTTCTGAAAACAGTTTCAGAAAATGTTTAATAAGCCACCATTTTTAGGAGATAAGAGCAAATATTAAACAGGTTGTAAACAAGGCAGCCTGACAGAGGAACTTAAGATGGATATCCCATTAAGCAAACGCATCATTCCTTGCTCCTTTCTGTGCCCTTTCACCAATCTTATCACTTCCACCAATCTTCAATCACCCTAATCATCTCTTTCCAGCCTCTGCAACCTGCAAAGAGTTTTAAAAGCCCTGCACTGGCTGTGTGGTTTCATTTCTCTTTGCTCCCAGCAGCACAAATAAGTGATTTCCCAACCATTGGGAAGGGAGAGCGGAGGGAAAAAAGATTTAACCTACCTCATCTAATCAGAAGCTCCTAACAGATGGAGGGAAACTGCTCCCTGAGCCCAACAAGGAACTGAGCCAGGGCTCTTCCCTCATCACCAACTGCTGCCAGCTAAACATCTGAATTTCCTCTCTTCTGGAGGCTTATAAAAGCTCTAATCCAAGAAATGGCACCTCATTCTCTCCTCTTCCCTCCCTCATGCCATCTCCTTCTCCCACAGCACATGGTGTTACACCCTTCCAGACAGATGAGTTTCAACATTGTGACAATGTCTCAGTCACCATTTTCCACCCACTGTCAAATCCACTGAAAAAACAGCCAAAAAATCAAAACAAAACAAACTCCACAGGAAAAAAAAAAAAAAAAAAAAAAGACAACCAGCAAAACCTATTAACACTTCCTGTTTCTACATGTCCTCTCAAGGTTTATTTTGTCCAAAAGGTTCAGAGCACCACTGAGGACCATGACCTCTAAAATATCCCCAAGAACCACATTTTACTTTAGGGGGGTAAAATTCAAATATCTCTCTGGCAAAAGGTAGCATCTCTTGGCCAACCTCTTGCATTTTTGAGGGCTTGCCTTTCCTTTTTGGAACACAAATTTCATCCAGCACCTGACTGACCTCCAAAGTGAAGGTGGTACCTTGGTCCCTGTCAGAGCACCAACTTTGGCTGCCAAAATTAAATTGCCCATGACACCAATTACTCATTTCCAGCAAGGTGCTGTGTCTGGGCTGAGGGAAAGGTGGACACATCAGCATATTTCAAATCCAGCTCCTGCCTGGTCATCCAGATGGGAAACCCAGCCAGTATTCCATGGCTCCTTTCCTACAAAGCATCGCTGTGTGTAGAGGATGGGGATGTTGGATTACCCAAATGAGGGGCTTGCAGTAGTCAGCCCTAAGGCTGCAAAGGCTGTAGTGCTCCCCAGGTAGGACACAGCTTTACAAGTCATGGTAAGGAAGGGTTTGTAGACAATGGAAGCAACTATCATCATTATTCAGTCCCAGGGAGGCCAGTGAGTTGTTGACTCGTGCACCTTAAACACAAAAACCAGCTTTACCTTCTGACCAAGCAGGATCTCTGGGCCTTTATTGCAAAAGATCTGGCAAAGCAATCCACATGCTGAAGTTAAACAGGATGACCCTTGATAAAAATTCAGGTACAATTCAATTCATTAGACAGGTGGTCAGTATTTTGTATTTCATCTTCATTAAAGGAAGGAGAACCCTTTGAATACAAGTTGAAGGAAAAAGAAACCCTTGAATACCAGGTAAATGGTCAGCAAGGCCCTAGGGACTTTCTGAGAAAGGGTATAAAAGCATGGAAGTTCACCCAATTTTAGTTTTGCAATTGTTTGCGTGCGATAATCTTTTGGTAGTTGACAATGCTGCTGTTCAAATGCTGTACCAGAGACTCCTGCTGGCTCTCCCATGTTCAGCTTTGAGACTCAGAAACAGAATTCTTCCAAGTCTCACCTATGTTTTTTCCAGAGAGCTATTGTGGATACAACTCTACACACATGCATCTGCACCTCTCACTGAAAAAGAATCTAAGAGTAGGAACCAAACAAGCAATTCTCCTAAAGTTTTAGAACAAGGCACAAGAACAATACTATAATTTCTCTCTTAATATCCACTATGATATAAATTATTCTATGGCTTTTATTCCAACCTTCACAGGTAAATAATTCCTTTATTTCTCTGTATAGATGATGTATTTGTTCTATACTTTAAAGTGAATAAGACGCTATTTTTGTTTCATAAGGATTTTGATATGTCCAGTAGTACAAATATCTAGGTTGGTGTTACAAGTGTTCTTCATCACCTTCTGCAGAAAAACAGGTGCACTTTCTGAGGCTGATTTATTTTTCCTGCAGAATATACCTTGGCAAGAAATCTGTTTTGTGAGTGTAATGAGATGTGACTTTCAAAAGTAGTAAATGGGCACAAATTGAAATATAAAACATTCTTTTTAAACAAAAGAAAAAGAAAATCACTTCTGGTTGTTTTTTTTTTTTTTTTTTCCCTTCTGTGAGAGGGCTTGAACACTGTCACAGGCTGCCTAGAGAGGCTGTTCAGCCTCTGTCATTGGAGATATTTAAACCCCAGCTGGGCATGACCCCCAGCAATGCCTCTGTAGGTGACACTGCTTTGAGCACAGGGTTGGACAATTTCCAGAGATGCCTTCCAGCCTCAGCTACTCTATGAATCTAAATAGTTGTGTTTTCTGCACAGCCACAAAGGGGTAGTTTCTTTTTAGATTGTTGCATAAATTCCTCCCGTTGTCAGATTCAATAGCATCAGTCATCTCTCTGTTGTTGTGATAGCTGAGCTTATCAGAAATAAGGGACAATTCAGAGGTGATTTCTACCTTTCCAGGAGAGAGGGCTGAAATAAAGATTAGCTGTGAAGCTGTTGCAAATTATGGATGCTGAGTTAGAGATAACAGAGTACACCTTCTTTAAGCGGGAATTATTTACAATCTTTCATGTTTATAGTTCTTCTTAATGTTAAAGACTCTCCACCCATTAAAAGCAAAAATCTTCCAGATAAATTAGATATAGGGAGAGTTAACTTGCTAAATGGTTGAGACAAAACAGCCCAAATTGTGTTCCTTAACTGAATTGTGTTCCTTAAACTGAATCCTAATCTGACATTCTTCAAAGGGATGAAACTAAAAAGAGAGGATGAAATGTTTTTGGATCAAAAGTATAACTCCTGTGTCAAATGTGTTCAATAAGCCATTGAAAGAGAATTTGATATACTGTGAAGGTTAATTACTAATGAAAAATATAAGCACAAAAACGGGGGGGAATGGAAAGGGGAACTCAGGTGTTTGTAACGATTGAATGCAGCTTGCTTAGGGGACTATTGCCACACATCTGCTTTGTGACAAGTACAGTAAAATTAGTTATGGATCATCAAAGTGATTCCAAACACTTAACAAAATGAGACCAAAAGTGCCTTTTTTTCCCCAGGTTCAGACATCTGGGAAAACATTAATCAAACATACAGATTCAGTGGGAGGAAAAATTTGGAAAACAGCGAAGTTGAAAAAGACTGAGTGGGTAACATTGGCAGAAATTAGATGTGAATCTGCAATGCAGCATAACAGCAAAACAGCCATTTTTGCATTTTATTTTACTTATATTTTTACAGTCTGCCTATGAAAAACCATCACACTCCTACTCAGGAAGGAACAATAATTCCGTTCAAGAATGGTGAAATGGAAAATCTTGGTTGTTTCTGCAAGATGTTTAATGTCTCCTGCTAAATGCCCTCTGATGCAGAAGAGAGCTGGCCCTTAGAACACAGAGTATGGGGCTGGACAGCCCCTCACCTTGAAGTTGCTGAGCAGTTGGAAAGGAAATCAAAGTAATGCAGTGCTGGTGATTGCTGAGGGGACTGGCTTACAAGAAAAGATTAAAACTTGTCTGATTACATCTGTGCCTGGTGGGATGCAGTGAGCATCTTCCCAAGAACTAGACAGAAAAAAAAAAGTTCTGTGGTATTGGCCACTGCATAAGAGCTGGTTCCTCATTTGGGGAAGAGAGTTGGCTCTTGTTTCTCTGGTGATTAGAGGCAATCTCTTGGGCAGAGATTTCATCTTGGTTTTCATCTAAACCAAGATGAAATCTTGGTTTATCTTGAACACTTCTTCTTAACCTAATTTAAATTGCCAAATTTTAGACCCTGGATATTTTTTAATCAATGCATTCAATTTATTATTATTTCTAGCGAGTAGCAGATGATATCAAAAAATAAACAGTTGCAAGTACAAAATAAGGGAGAAGAGTCACTGTGCAAATGGGTATAAGGAAGAGCTAGGGAATAATGCTCAAAAAGGGACAGTTGGCTTTGAATATCAGCAGAAAGAGCTTCTCTCAGGCCTGCCTACGTGACCTGCTTGGTTTGCACAAGAGTGTGACCCCTTTAGCAGTCACACATTCAGTTCTTCACTATATCTGTCTCAGTGCACTTGCTTCCACCTCCCCACCCACTCTGAGCTATTTTTTTGTGTGTAGGCAATAAGCATTGTGATTTTTTGTTCTTTCTTTGGTGTGCTGTGAATCCTCCTCTCTGCAACTGCAATTCTGGGACCAAATTCGCACATATCCCTTCCTAGATCTGCCCGTTTGACAATTTAGTGGCTTTGCAAGTTATTTTGAATAAAAAGTGTCCAGTGAACAGCTAAGAAAGCAGGAAAATGAAGAGAAACTCTTTCCTCAAAATCACATTTTCCCTGGACACTTAATCACTTAATCAGAGAAGACTCTTGTGGTCTATATGGAGAATTATAAAAAATTGAGTGCTATATGATTTCCCCTCCTTTTCCTTTTATTTTCTTTTTTGTGTGCAGCATTTTCTTGTGCATTTGATCAAACTTTAGTACATTATTTCTTAAGGAGTTCCCAGGCTGTTTTGTGAATGTGCAGAGGCATTAAAAAAAAGACCTTTTAAAGTGGGGGAATACTGTTTTCATTGTGTGTAATGTGGCTATGTTCCCACTGTTATCCCATTTTGTTTTAATATTAGCCTATTGGACCATGAAAAAAATTCAAAGTATGAGAAATGTACTTTTTCTTTTATGTAGCTACTATTATGAGCCTCATAAAAAACATATCTCAGATGACTAAACAAAATATTTATTTTTTTCAAAACACAATTAGGAAGACATAACAATTTAGAAGACATAACTGCTTCAAGAAACTGTGCAAAATTACCCAGGCTGCAACCACAGTGTTGTTCCATATCCATGGGTAGAAATGAGCCTGGGTTTCCCAAAGATCTGTGCACAAAGGCTGTGGGCTGAGCCACCCTGTCCTTCAGCACGTTTCAGGCTTCCACCAGCTCTGCATTTTCCCAAAGCTTTCTGCATTTTTGAAACCTCATGTTCTTTGTCAGGTTTGGCTGCAATGCTACTGTCTGTTCAAAGACTGTGTAAAGGGAAGAAGGAAAGACAGACAGGAAGGTGGAAAGAAAATTTCCTTGTATGAGCCTCCTTTCCAAAGGAAACCACTGAAGGTAAGAAAGGACCACAGGGGGCCATAATGGTGCTACCTTTCAAAATGATCAATTCACAAAGAAAAGAGGAAAAGGCTCACATTCAAAATGATCAATTCACAAAGAAAAGTTCATGGCAACAGGAGGTGTAAAGGCTGCACCTTTACACCTCCTGTTGCCATGAACTCTTCTCCTTCTCACCTTGGATTTGGTGTCCAACACAGTTCGTGTCACACCTCTCAGGGACAGGCACGAAGGACACAGAGGCAGCAACTGTGCTGTGGAATAGCTGTCAGAACACCAGGGGTTAATGATGCCCAGAGCCTCCTGCCTCACTCCTCCCTCAGTCTGTGCATTTCTTATGCAGAGCTGATTTGCAGCTGCACTGCTAAGTTTTATCCTGGGAAAAAGCCTCAGAAATATGTTTCTGCTACAGCAATTCTGCCCTTTGTAATTGGGGAGGAAAATGCCTATGAAATATGCCATAGAGCTCTATGGTGCTGCATTCTGAAATGTGCTTCATTGCAACCCATGAAAGCTGGAACTTCAAAACCCATTGATTAAAATGAGAGCATTACTGTACTCTGCTAATTAGGATATAGTACTTAACACTATTCTTAGTTTGAACTGTGCACAGTAAGTACACTTCTATTAATAGTTTTTGGGGGTAAGGAGACAGTGTTTATCTTTTTTTTTTTTTTAATTGCATGAAAAAGCAGGAGCCGGCAGTCACATTTTAAAACTGCTCTGGTAAGAGAAGATTTCCTGCTGGGAGAAGCCATATGAGTGGAAGGAGAAAATATAATGTGTCAGATGGCAGAAGGGAGAACAGACCAGTTGAGGGATGGATAACTGAGATACAGTGAACTACTACATTCTCACAATCTTTTTTTTAACCAGTATTTCTTGGTTCAAACAGGGAAAATACTTACCCCTTTGAACATTTAGGGGAAAGGGTTATCATCATGCATGAAATAACATAGGGCTTGTGAAAATCCATACAAACACCCATTTGATAGTCAGAGTGGGAGCAGGAAATTTTAAATGCACACAAGCAGCAGCAAGTCTAAGTAGTGTTTTCTTTGCCACAGTCACTGAGGAAAGGTTAAACTTCAAACAGCTACAAGTCTCCAGCAGATACTTGGAAAAACAGGACCTGGAGGTGTGTCAAAATATCTAATATTTGCTGCAACTAATAGAAGCATAAGGAAAGTTGAAAGTAAGAAAAGTAAAGGGAAAAGACAGCCACAAGCCCAGCTCAGTTTCTTGGTACTAACAAGCTGCCTATGCAAAGTGATGACAGGTTTTATACCAGTGGTGTAAAAAGATTCATGCTGGGCTCTCACTTGCGTGCAGAGGAGCAGAAAAACCCTGCACTGACCCCTCAGCAAATCAGCCACCTGAAGAGAGAGCCTTGCGGCCACGTTTCCTCACCCAGCAGCCTGAACCTTCACCTTTTCTCCTCTGGGGTGGCTGTCCCACTGCAGGCAGGCAATGCCCTTGTGCCAAAGCAGTCCATATGAACAGGGGTGTCACCAAGGTCACCCCTGGGTTGTGTTTCCCCCAGCCAAGGCCTCTCTCCAGCATTCCAGAGGGAGCAGCTCCTGGTGGGAAGACACAGGCAGGAGCTGCACCCAAGGAATATTAGCATGCTTTCACTTAATGCACTCTGAATCTACCATGGCTCCAAAAGAAGCACAGAATATATTTTCTCTCAGCAGTTAATGCATGCTGAGATTTGTGCTGTGTGAATGCAGGTCATCCAAACGTGCAGAAACTAAAATGGAAAAGAATGTGAAGGGAGTCCCTGCTCCCCTGTGTAAACAAGTTCTTAATCTTTCTAGGCTCTACCTGAGAAAGGATTTAGGATGCTGATCCTCAATTTTTTCAGTCTCCTCTCCATCATCTGTGGGTGTTTACCAAAGCACCAGGTTGGTTACATAATGTTTCACATTATTCTCACAAGCTGTCCAATGTATGAAGTCTGTCTTTAATTGAAGTTTCTATTTGCATGCTTCACAGCCCTTAAAATATTCTGCTTGGAATGTCAGATGAGGTTAATTGAGGACCCTCTTGATGATGGTATTATTGTAATTTGAACTTGGAGAATCCAATATTAATTCTAGGAGGATTCTGTAAGATTTATTTTTCCTCTTTAGGTTTTATCTTTGTATAGAGAATTAGCTTGCACTTTAAATTCAAAACCATTTTCGATATGGTGAAATTGATCATGTTCAAATGAACTCTAGAAATTATTCTAGTCCTAGAAACAGGATAATAATATTGCATTTAAATATTACTATTTGGATTCTACCACATAGGAGACTGCATTATAACCTTTTTGGGCTGGTATGATTTGAGGAAGTGTTATTTCCTCTTGGCTATGTGCAAGAAACTATTTCTTAAATCTGGCTGAGATCAGCTGTAATTACTATTCTAGGCTGTTGCCTCCCTGTGCCTGGAGTTGTGTATTACTTTTGGAAAACTGACTGTAAAAGTTTTTACCTAACAATAATGTTGTTTAGGAATAGCCTGGTTTTGATTTTCCTTGCCATTTTTTTTAGGAGACAGGACATTCCATGAGGAAAGGTGTTTGCCCCAGTTTAAAACACTGAGTAAAATGATAACAACCTCAGTGAAAGGCACCTTTGTCAGAGATCTGAGGCATCCATTCAGATCTGTAAATGCAAATTTATTTGCTCAAAAGTTATGGAAACTTTTTGTCCCCCTAAGCATATCTTGGCATTCATTTTTCTGTCATCATAGCAAGCTCATGTCCTGTTGAAGCATTTTTACCTTCTGTTAGCAATATTTCCCATGTTCACACTGGATACAGCTATACAAATTCTGTAACATAGGGAAGTAATGGCACACCATATAAATCTACATTCCTTATCCTATTTAAAACTGAAATTTACAGGGATTTCAAAGAATATGTGTAACAGCTTTTAGTCCAGAGTTTTGTGAAATCATTGAAAGCCTGATACAAAGGATAGTTTACTGAATGCTTTAAAGTTTTCACCACTAACTTAATATCAACGTATTCACTTCAGGGTTTCAAAATCTTATGATATAATTCTCAATCAATTGATTTGTTTTAGAAGGGAAACTTGAATATTTGTTTCCTAGCACATCATGTCCTGGTTCCATAGAGCTGAAATGGAATTTGGATACAGCTGTGATATTCTTTCTCTGAGTCATTAGAAGGTGTTTAAAAATCCCTATTTCAGGCAATATCCTACACAGATTTGTTATTTCAATCTCTGTGTCTGATCCCTCAGAAAGAAAAAGAGGCAGACTTTTACCTCCATATGGAGTCAATGGCTGTATTCTAAGGGTCATCTGCAGGGGATTGTTTCAAAACATCAATTTCATGCTCACGTTCATATCAGTTCTTGAACCGATGTTCACGTTCATATCAATTTTATACAGTATGGCTTTTCTTTGCTCTGCTGGACTATTCAACAAACTATCTTTCTTTGGTTTTTAACTTAATATTTTGGCCTTTCAGTTTTACTCCTCTGCACACCTGGATTTGAGTCATGCACTGAGAAGAAATGAGACAATATTTTACTGTACCAGCATCCAGAAAGAGTTCTCCTGCTGCCCCGCCATTCCTGTTGTTTCTGTGCAGAGGGTACTAATTATCCAGTATGTGAAATTACAATGGCAGAAAATAGTGAACATCTCAAACAGAGAAGTAATTGCAATGTAAGACAAATTATATGGTTCCACTTGTTTTTTTAAAAAATGTTGTGAAAAGTTTTCTTTCTTTTTTGTTTTATTTCTTTCCTTTTTTCTTTTCTTCTAAAAGCTCTGTGCTCACATCTGTTTCACCACAGTGGGAATAGCAAGCTTGGAATGCTCAGACCCCCATGGGCCACAATCCTGTTGGTATTAAGAGCAGATCGCTCGGGAGCATGTCTAGCCAGGAGCAAGAGGAGCTGTGGTGAGGGACAGGTGTCCATATGGATCTCTCTGCTCTTTGTGCATGTGTAGGGCATTTCCCCTCCAATTTTCCAGCTGCTTCTTTTCCTTTTCCCTTTAGATGGGAATTTGCCTTCCTCTGCTGGTCCTCTCCCTAAGGTGTTACAGCAGAGGGAGGTGATTTGTCCACAGGTTATTGGAGCAGACACCACATACACTAGGAATTCCCAGTGCATAAATAATGTCCTTGCTAATTAATTTATTTTTGTTTGAGCCTCTCGTCCTGTCCTGTTACTGGCACTTGTGATTATCAGAACAGAAAGCCCAAGTCCTTTCCCACTCCTTTGTCAGATGGCTGCCTCTGGTGTTAACTAGTGGGCTGCTCTGTACACCATCCTTGGAATGAAAATTAGCTGCTCTGCAAAAAGGCAACAGCAGGGGAAGAGTAGAAATTATGGAGTCTGAAACTCCACAACAATTAAAAATAAAAAAAATATTTCTGTTGTGGTAAGGCCTGGAGATAAACAAGGAACTCATACAAAACCCCAAACAAAGGTGTCCCCTTGTCCTTGGCCAGCCCCTTCCCAGCCAGGTCTGAGCAGTCAGGAGACAAGAGCTTCCCTCTGAGATGGGATATATAGACAGGACACTAAGGAATGGCAATGCTTGTCTGACCACTGTACCACTGCTAGCCACTGCCACTGCATGGATTTCCAGTAGCTACAAGAAATGCAACCATATCTGGTCTGGCAGCTGTTCCAAGCACTGCAGCAGAGCCTTGTTCAGGTGAAAAAGACAAAAATAAATGTTTATCAAAGAGTTCTGATTGCTAGAGAATAGTCCCCCTGGCTCCTAATGGAAAGTTACATTTTGCAGAATAATCTATAGATGCTATCTCACAGCTGTGACAGTGAAATTACCTTTAGAGAAGTGAGCCAGGAGTCTGCTAGGAGTCACAAAATGTGCAAATGTCCTGAATCGGAGTGCCTCAGAGGTGCAGTTATATCTCATCTTCATTAAAGAAAAAGTGCAGAGAGGGAAGATTTCACACCATTCTTTAAGATAACATGAAAACCACATCAATTCTGGACTCTAATATTTTTATTCTACCCAAAGATAATTTGTTTTCTGTGCATAAGTAGAGCTGCTGTTTCCTTTTGTGCATCCTCAGAAGTGTGTATTTTGTTTCCTGTTCAACAGAAACTCTGAGTGAAAGCAAATATATGAACAACCTCTACCTCTGTAAAGTAACTATGCAGAGTGCCTGACCCACAGTTCAGAAGGCTGAGAAAAAATGCTCTTTGTTTTATATTTGGAGTTTCAGTTGAAGTTTGTTTGAAGTTTGTTTGTCTGTTTTTTCTGAACAGTGTATATGCTGAGAGCTATGGAAGTGATCAACCAACTGAGGAGACAAGAAACAATAGCCACAACAAGGAAGTTCAGAAAAATCTAACTGATGAAAATGTCTAGCAAACAGCCTGGAGAAAATACATGGGGAATGGTGAGTGTTTTTTCCCCTCTTCATTTTCTGTGAGTGGTAAGCAGAATGATTCAAAGATATGTGTCATGGGAGTTTTGTTTTCCCAGGGGCTGGACATGTGCAAGAAGCAAAAATGGCCTAAAATAAGGGTGAAAATGTAGACAGTCTAGTGGACAGTTCTACAGGAAAGCATTTTATAACTGAAAAGTGTTAGGGAAGTAAAAAAAAAACCCTAGCTATTGAATGTAAAAATGCACACAAACTAAAATTCCATACAAAGCCCTGAAGAAATCAGAACCACAAGTTTTGGCTTTAGATTTTTAATCTAAAACCAGAAGTTTATTTTCCACTTATCCAGCAATATTTGGGTTAAATGGGCATTCACTGTATCACATACTCTAAAAGACTTGCCCAAATGGGAAAGATATATAGAGATAGAGATAGATATAGATATGGATATAGATATAGATGGATACATATCGTTATATACATATATAAGCTGTATATAGTGTATGGTCCTGAAAAGTCCAAATCTGCAGAAGGATACTTTTATTTGCTGGTCAGATGTAAAAGAAAATTCCTTTCCTTGGTTTAAGACCAAAACTGCAAGATTTAAAGTTGTTTTAGTAAGCTGTGGAGACAGAGAGAAGACTGTGGACTAAGGCAGTGGCTGAAGTTGCTGAACCTTAATGAGGAGCTGTCAGTACCAGGTTATTACTCAATTTTTTGCTGCTTTGGGCAGAATATTCAAAAGATAGACAAGTTCTGATGGGCAATAATCCTCTTCTTATACCCCAAGTATTTAGATGCTTCAGGACATTTATCACAGCTGCCAAAACTGGATTCACAATCAGTGGGTTTCAAAAAGAGAGAGAGATTTTGCCTGTTCTTGCTTCGGGAAAAGGGGCAAGTATTCCCATTCCTTCTTCCCTTTCTTTGCTACATCTTTTTCACCTACTTCTGGCTGGGCTCAGCTCAGTGATAAACCAGCCACAGGAGCAGCCGGGGCTCCTTGTGGCTCTTTCCTAGTGAGGAAGCTGTGCTGAAGCCACACCTCCTGTAAAATGCACACAGCAACTGAACTTTCCTATCAGGCATCTCAACCATTCCGTGCTGGGAAATGACAGACAGGGCTGCAGAGTGACTGGGGGAGGGGGGGAGAGGAGAGGAGACGGTGCTGTGTTTAATTATCCCACTTCAGCCTGATTGCTGCAGTGTTATCTTGAAAGTGAAAAGATTTGGGAACTGGATTCCTGGTAATTAGTGTTCAGAATATTGTAATGCCAGCACCCAGCATTTTTCACTGAGGGATGAAATAGCCAGGCTCTCACATCCTCTGATCTCCTCTGAGGAGCAGCTCTTCACGTGCTGGCAGACAGGATCTCTGGGCTCAGGATCAGGTGGCAAAGAGGGGACTCTGTGTGCAGCCCCATCTCCTGCTTCAGGAGGAAGCCCATGCTGCCTGTGCTGCACCAGAGTGTTTGCAGGCACGGCTGGCACCACATCTTGATGAAACTCTGCTGTCATTTACTGCCTTGGCTGAGGCTGGAGTCCAGCACACATCATGGGAAGGAGCTTTAAGCAAGCAGCCAAGAATGAAAGGAGTGTGAGTGTGTCAGATATTGATGACACAGGGTGCCAGTCTGCAGCTGCACTACAGGGGAAACCAGAAGAATGCATCACAAAAGCAACAGGCATCACAGATTGCCTTTCACAGTGGGAGGTGGGCTGCACTCGTACCTGGACAAAAGATATATTTAGATAATAATTCACAAAGAACTAGACTGCATGAACTCCCTTGAGGGACTGTGCATGTAACACAGCCAATGGTAAAAGATCAGCAAAAGCTGAGCAGCTACCTCAGGCAGCACATGCTCTGTCTGAGACAGAGCAGAACAAACCACTTGGATCTCCAAAATGACTGCTCACATGAGACCTTCTGACCACTCCCTAGGTTTGTACCCATTTCAGGGGATGTTCTGCAGTATATGTTGGATGCACAAGCAAGTACATGCATCAAACCAAGGAATTTGCCAAAGAGAAAGAGAGGAATCTTGCTACCCACCAGCTGTGATCCTGGCCAGGAGCTTGGGCAGTAGCACAGGAACACCTGTTTTCATTTGCTGAGTGGTGCTGTGACACCGGGGTGAGCAGTGACATGAGGCTTCTCATATGGCCATGATCTGCTTTCAAAGCTCTGCAAACAGCTCTCAGATGAAAATATCATGTAGCATTTTCTTCCCCTTTGTTGCATGCAGTTCATCCTCAGAGGAAGGAGAGCCCCTGTGCTCATCTGGGCTTGGGAACAGCAGCTCCCTTGAACACAGCAGGCATTGAACCTGAGGCTGAGCAGGTTCAGGCACTGAGCCACGAAGCTTTAAAGTGTGCAGGCTCGCCTTGCATAAAGAGGGAATTATGAGTTGTGAGCAGGGGGAGAGAGCTGCTAGTTGGAAATAAGAGAAAATGCATTAATAGAAATTCAATTTAAGTAAAATAATAAAAAGAGAGACCAACCTAGTTAATTTCATAAGGATGCATGAGTCAAAATGTAAGACCTTTAATTGCACACTTATGACCTGAGGCAACAGTCAGAACTTGCTGGAAAAAAAGCTGGCACATGTCATTAAATTTAATAATTTGTAATTATAGAATGATAAATATTTGAGACTGGAAAGGCCCAGCAAGTCACTTAAGTCCCCCTCCTTACCAATGCAAGGTTGTTCCCTCTTGCATATATGCTGGTATATTTTTTACAGACTATTATAACTCATTGTCAGGAGGATTTGCCTTAGATTTCTCAATTCTCTATTTCTTAATTTCATCCCATTACTCCCTGTTATACCTGCTTGTTTCCTGCTAAGTAATTCCTTTCCTTCCCTAGCGTCTATGTCAGTCAAATATTTGTAGATGGTTGGAATGCCTCTCCTTAGTTATCACTTAGCCAAACTAGACGTATTTATTTAGTTCTTTTAATCTTCCTCATAGGTAAATCCCTCTAGTCCCTTAATTATTTTGTTGCTCTTTTCTGAACTCTCTCTTTCCAAACCTTCTAGTCCTATTAAATGCAGTATCCTAGTTCATGTCATCCAGAGCCATGGAAAAATCAGGGGTGCTGTTGCATCTCTGTTGCAATGTGATGTGTCTTTGTGTCTGACCCACTATAATATTTTTTTCCCCTGATCTATCATGCTGAGCACCGTGCAAGGCTGGAGAGAGGTCAAGACAACCTCTGTTTTTAAAATTCTGCCCTGCAGCTATTCCTCACGGTGCTGTCAGCAGGGAAGACATTTTGTCTTCTAAAACCTTACTTCTGATAGTTTTTCCATCTGAAGATGTTGTAACTTGAGCCTTCTTCTGCATTGGGCAATAACCTCACTTACACTTCTCTCTCTGTGCTTCTTTACTTGTCCTCTGCCCCATGTGTTTCAAAGATCAGTAAGAATGGCAGAACAGACAGGGCAAGAACAAAAAAACCCCGAAGTGCAGCTTACTGCACAGAAAGTTTTGGCTCCTGGGTTTATCATCCCACAGATTAGTAGCCCAGGATGAGGAAGAGGCTCTAGGGAGACACTGTGATGAGAATGCAAGAATGAAGACTGAAGTAAGGAGACAGAGTAGTACAGAAATAACTTAGAGGGCCAAGCTGCCAGGGGAGATGAAAACAGGAAAGACAGTGCATGTGTTATCTCCCTGAGCAGCACCCAGCAGCAGATTCTGTTCTTGAGTAATTGGTGCTACGCCGATTGCTTCAGAGGGCTCTGTTTTGACTTTTCCTTGTCAGTTTTGATATTTCCATTTACACTGAAACGCTTCCTTCTTCCTCAGACCTTGGTTCCACAGAGTTCAAAGGTGGGCCTTCCATGCAGACTCTGACTTTGCCTTCCTGGCAGGTCCTCTGCCCTTGCCACAGGGTCCCCAAGTAGTGACATCCATCTCTTTAGTGTGCACTCAGCAGGGAGGGGTTTGTAACAGCTCACTGCAGAAAATTTAGGGGCTTTAGGATAACCTGGTTGATGCTCAGGGCTAGAAAGAGACAAGTCAGCATCCATTCTCTTGAGGCCTTACCTGGTTAAATGAAACCAAATATTAAATATTAAATAAAAAATATTAAATAGTAAGTAAATACTGCCCAAGAAGCACAAGATTAAAACAATAATCAGTTGTATTGGTGTTCAAGCTGAGGGATTTTGTAGTGTTTGCTTTATCCTTATCTTTTACACTTTTCATTTCTTCTTGAAAAATTGTGGCAATTGGCAGAGCTGTGCAGGAATGCAAAAAGTAAATGTGAAAATCTGCAAATGTAAAGGTACATATGTAAATGTTCCAACAAAGGAATGAGTGTCTACATAAAAGACAACATGTTTCTTCTTTTTTTCTGGAAGTTCTCATCTGATTTGTTTTGTTGTGGTTTTTGTTTCCTTGAAAATAATGAAATTGTTGTGTCTCATACTTTTTAAACAACTATTCATATGACAGTTGCCATGATATTTCTTACAATTAATAGGAAATGCCTTTTTTTAAGTTCTTTTTCATGTAGCTGCCAGTGATCTCTGTTGCATGCATACATCTGATAAATCATTATTAGAGTAACTGTCTGAAATCATTCCATGGGAGGAAACTGACCCTTGAGAGAAATTTATTTCAAACAATAGATGAAAAAAATAAACACGGAGTATTTTCATCTTTAATACAATAGTTTTCAACCCAGCCATCAATTTTTTATGCATCCAGCCCTACACAAAAGAGTGCCTGTGTGCATGTTCAGACGAGTAACGAGTGCCTGAAGATGACAGGATCTGTGGAAGCCATCACCTGCCTGTGGAAATCATGGTGCTTAAACCAGGGCTCCTGGAGAGCTTTCCTGATCAAAACCTTTTACAGTTGCACAAGTACAAGCACTAGCCACACTGCCACAGAGGCAAAGAGAGCAGGGTATTGTGAGATTACACTATTCCAGCATGGGCTTGGCTCTTGTTGTCCACAATCCCAGGAGGATTCCCCTCCTGTTCTTCCTGGGTGCTACAGGAACCTAGGTAAAGTTGAAAACTGAATTCCTGAGGCAAATTCAGATGCTGGATCCTGAAAGCTTTTGCCTTTCTCTGACTTATCTAATATGTCAGGCAGTCAGTATGACACAGAAAGAAAGGTGTTTATGCAGCATTTTTCCCAACTTACATCATTTTCTCAGTCTATCTCTGAAACACTCTGACACTTTCAGTTGTTTCTTCCCCCCTTAAAAAGGTTTTGAGACATTTTTGGGAAAAAAGAAAGTATGCAAAACATGCAGAGATTAAACTCCAGTCTGCAAATCTCCTTATTTTAGGTCTTGGTTTTGGTGGCTCAGAAAATGAAGGCTATCAGCTCTTGGATTATGTAAACTGACATGGTACATTTTGTTTCATTTTCTTCAGAGTGTATGCATCAACTTATCCAGAAACTATTGATTGCAGGGGGCTGAAGCTGTCTTCAAGTGCTGGCTGATTTCAGGAGAGATTCTATTTGCAATTCTGCCTCAAAAGCAAGGTGTTGCCGTTACTTATAATAGAAAGTGCGTGGTGCTGAAGACATGCAGGTATCTGTGGGAGAGGGGCTTGCACTCCAATGCCCAAGTTTGGGTCTTTATGCGCAGTATCTGTGAAAACATGAGGAAGTCATCACACTTGAGTCATCCTTCTGGGGCAAACTGCCTTCAAAGCTTTGTTTTCCCTGCTACATCTGCTATCCTGCTTGCTCTCTCTGTTTTCCACACATCTATATCTGCAAGGGATTTCCCAGGCAGAAGCGTGTAGCTATGTGCCAAACCCTTGTTCTGTGCACAAACAGCAAAGATAATGTTCCAGGGATGGATCACACACTGAGCTCACTCTCAGCAGATCCAGCAAACCTGGCCTGGAAGCCTCAGCCTGGGCAAGCAGAGCTGCATGGCACAGCCACAGAAACCCTGAGCACCTCAGTGCCCGCCTGGCCCCTGGCCACAGCCCAGACCTGGCACCTCTGAGAGGACCAGAGCCGTGGCAGAGCCCAAAATCTCAGAATTCTGGGAAAATCTTCAAAGTCTTTGATAGAAGCTGCACAAAACTTCCTCAGACAAAAGGCTGCTTCTAAGAGATCCACGCCCACCACATGGATTTCGAGACAAGAGTCAATGGAGGGATTGGTGCCATCCTATCATTTCCTTGAGGAGAGGGCCAACCATGCTGCCTCAGCCCTTGGTTTAGGGCCACAGCTGGTGAATGCACAGGTACACATTTTTATTTTTGATCTGCTCCAGTGCCCTCGGGCATCAGGTGGCCGTGCCGGGCATGAGCCGGCAGAGCTGCTCCCTTCTCCCCCCTCCCCGCACCCCGTTTGCGATGTTTGCTCGCTCAGCTGGCCCTTGCGGCCTCCTTAGCCCCAGCAGAGAGAGGCAGGAGCACAAAGCACCTCCACGGGGCTTTCTGCACCCAGGGCTGATGCTAGGGCTGCGGCCGGGCGGGTACCGGGGTGGGCGCTGCTGCCTCGCCGAAGGATGCTCGCAGCTCTCAAACAGCTTCCCGATGCTTCAAACAGGCTTTTAAACTATTTCCTACCCGCATTCAGGACAGGTCAGACTTTTCCCTAGAGGGATAAACACGCTATTGCCCGACTTCCAAAAGGCGCTACGCTTTTCCGAAGTTTCCCGGCGCTCCCGGAGATGGTGTTCGAGGGGAATGGCCGTGGCTGCGGGCTGCACGTCCCCGCCCCGGCGGCGCTTTTGCTGCCTTGCGGCTCCGCGGAGCGGCGGGCGCCGGCAGTGCCGCCCGGCCGGGCGGGAGCGCTCCCCTGACCCACATTTCCGAGCAGATTTTGGCACATTTCCTGCCAAAAAAGCCACAATGCCCATTAGTCCTGATGGCTGCGTTAGCAAACTGCTTATCTAGAGAAGTATCTGGGGGTTTTGCTGTGTCTCTGTGGTGTGGTTCTGTGCTTTATGTCTTGCACTTTCTCTATGTGTGGCCTACGACTTTATTTTATTTTATTTATTTTATTTTTATATATCTTAATTTGTCACACCCGTGTCTCGCTTTTTAAAACAGGATTTCTCAAAACCAGGGTGGTCTAGGTGATTAATGAATCTCACATATTCTTTCATAAAGACTGATTTCAGAATTTAATAATGCCACCTTGCAGCAGCTTCTTGCGCTCCTATTTTAGGGAGTCAGCGTTCACACCACGAAAGACAGCATCAGTCACTTTCTCAGGTTTTGTAGCCCATCTGCCCTACCCTGGAGATCCCTGGAGGTGTCATCACTGAGGTGATGAGACATTCTGGTTTAAGAGCTCATGGTCTCTGCAGAGCACAGGGGTGGGAATTAAGCATGCATCTTATGAACACTAGTGCAGAACAGCATTAATAAATGACTCTTCTCCTCCTTAATGTTTACTTTTAGATTCAGGGAGACAAGAAGCTACTGCCAGGCCAGAACTCCTGATCTTTAACTCTTGATCTTTAGTTCCTCCTCAGGCTTGGATTGGTACTGCTGAACACCATTGTGCCTCTGGGAAATGGACACAATGCCTGCAGTTATCATGGAGCTGTTGTGCTGACCAGGTATTGCCCAGGAAGTTTTTTTGAGTGTAGAAGAGCTAATTGGGAAGAAAGTTTTGTGGTTGTAATGGAACAGGGCTTCAGTAATAAGTCTTGGCTAAGGTGAGACTACGAGCCCTGTCCAGTGAAATCCTGGGTAGTTTGCCAGTTGTCTCAGATGGATAATTATTCTATTTTCCATATTATTTCTTCCACTGCAAATACCTCTGTTTTCTCTACCAATATATGCAACATGGCAAGTAAACCTGTCTGTGTGTGCTCTGCAGCAGATTCTATGATTTTTTGGGTTTTTTTGGTTTGGATGGCACATTAAAACACAGAGGAGTAATCTGATGGCAAGGTAAGCTTTCTGTTGAGGCTAGCACTAATATATAGCAAGAACTCCTTGTGCTTAAAACACAGCTATGGTAGCTGAATTATTGTCCCTGTGCAGTTTTCACAGTTATTACTTGGTAGGTTGCCTCTTCAGTGTCAAATCAGAAGTCATTCGGGCAGAACCATTGCAGTGGTGCCTCTTGAGGTTTGTAGGTCCACACACTCGAAGTATATTACATATTTTTCTGAACAGTTGTGCTTTCACAAGGGTCTGTATTAGAACAGCATGAAATCTGCTGCTGTTTACACGGGTTTCATCTAAGCCTCACTGGTGGATTCACTTTATGCAGTGTCAGCAGCACTGAGAGTCAAACTCTGTTTCAGACAAAGTTGAAACTTAAAAGAAAACTTGGATTCAGCTGCTCAAATCTCTTCCAGTATCTTTCTCCTTTCCACTCTTTTCTTCAAGGGCAAATTTGCTTTTAGCTTTCTGATACTGTGTGAACACCAAGCAGCTTCTTTTCCTGCTTTCCAAGAGCCATTTCATTTTGCAGTTTTGTCTGCACACACTCATCCACGTCACACACTTGCTGGGGTGTACAGAAAGCAGGATGGGAAGCAAGTATAGATTTAATTCACTTTTTTTAACATATTTCTGGCCATGTAGGATGAATTTTCTGTGTTCAAGTGTTTATTAAAATGCTATCTATGGAGACCATAAAAAAAAAAAGGAAAGAATAGAAGGGTTGATGAAAACATTCAAGGAACCTTATTCACCTTATTCAAGTGAAGAAGAATTTCAGGGAAGAAATGCTTACACATTATACTGGGCATAAAGTTAGAAAGTATTTTTCTGTCCCTTAGTAATCATTAACTGGACTGGTTGGTGAAGCAGAGAAGTGTTGTGGTTCTCATTTCACTGTTAAGGGATCTACAGCTGCAGAAAATGAAGGCAGATATGACAGAGATATCTAACCAGTTTAAATTTGTGTAGAAGCATGATAAAAGAGTTAAATGTGGAATTAAGCAAAATAGTGATAAATTTTCTTTTCTTCAGGTGCTTCTGCTTTTTTAATTGTATTTGGTCTCACCTGTTTATTTTAAAAATATTTTTAATAAATAATATAAGCAGTGTCTTATCCTTTAAACTTTTCTGCAAACCAGCCTTATTTTTCATGCAGTGCTTTTACCTGAAAATTGTGACTACAATGTCTACTGGCAAATGAGAGAGAGATATGAGTATGGTAAAAGACAAATCTGTGTATGGATTAAAACAGAGATTTCCAGTCTCCCTATAGGATTCTTAATCTTAGAAAGTAAAACCCAGATGAGATTAAAAGGAATTATATAGCAAATAGAGTTAATGCTTTTATCTAATACAAAAGGGAGGGAAAATTTTAGACACAGACAATTAGTTTTAGTTAAAATTATTAAAACTAAGCATTTTATATATACATGTATATGTTTTATATTCTACAATGCATGTTAAAATGGAGTCTCCAGGGAACCTCTTAAAGTCCAAGACTCAAAGCAAAAAACTGACTGAAATTTCGAACTTGATCATGGTTATTAAAACAGATATCATGAACCTGAAATGGTCCTTGTACAGTTTAATTCCTTTGTCTTTGTGTAAGAAGATGAACTGTCACAAACTTTGGTTTAATGCTCTTTTATCTTTTCTGGAGAAAAGATGATAACATTTGCCTCTACTGCAGCTTGTGTTTGCAAAGCATTATGGATAAGTGGGTTCAAAGTGACCAAGATCCACTAAAATACTTCCATTATGTGTTAGGTGTCATTTTTTAATGTGAAATCATAACAGACTGTAACAATCTGAAGAGAATCCTTATAACTCCTTTTCTGTGAAGAGGAGAGGCATAAATATGGCAGTTACTTTGTTTACAAAAGCAGCGTCTCCTCTAATTTCTTTCACTGAACAACCAGTCATACACATGCAGGACCACACATCACATTTTTCTTCAAAAGGCCTTTCTTCCATCCTGCCCACCACTTTACTTGTGTATTTTTACATTAATTTGTTTTATTTTTCTGCTGGGAACTATTACTATTATAAACAGATCTATCCAGAGTAGGAATGGAGTTGTATTGTCTAAGAGGGAGGTGTGATGGATAAGACTGATTAATATTGAATGAGACTCTTGGGACAATCCTTTCTTTGGGTACACCCACACACCAGTGCATCAAGGAGAAAGAAGAGGGTCCATGGAGCACCATTCTGCTGTTGGAGCTGGAAGTGCTGGGCAGGGAAAGTCTGGAGTTTCCTCAAGCCCCAGTGCAGATCCAGCAGGGATTACAGGAGCCTGGGCACTCTCTCCAAAAGGCTTTGGCACGCCCTCAGTAGGAGCTTGCGGCTGCAGCTACACCTCTGAAACCTGCCCAGAGACATTTTCATCCATAACATATGATGTGCTGGCCCAAATCTTGGAAGTTTTACCAAGCATCTGCTCAGCCTTCCCAACAGGGAAGTCGTGCTTACACGGGAAGGTGCTGGGCAGAGTCTGCTGTGAGATTAATGAGGGTAAGCGGAGGTTTAACAGAAATGACAAAAAAGAAGTATCAAATGAAATCTTCTCCAGGTCTCTCCTGTCTGCAGAGTGTGTGGCTCAAATCCCTCAGCCACATAAGAAACAAAAATAAATTCTTTCTAGGTCATTTTATTGTTGAAGATTAACTTGAGATCAGAGACTCGCATCACGCTGTGCCGATGCCTCTGTATTTTGCAATACAGTTATTGGTACAGATTTTTGAGGACTAAATTGTCAAAATAGCTCAGTAGTTGTGTGAAATCTAATAATTTTGTACAGATTACAGTACCTCAGTGTTCGAAATGGATTTTTAAATTCCAGTTGCTGAGACTGCATCTTTAGTTGTTCCCTGATTGTTTGTAGATATTGTGAATGCCTTTGGATCATGCCAGAGTGATAATGACTTTGAACACAGAAATGGACTTGCAGCTGGATTCCCAGGAGAGCTTTCCACACAGGGTAATAGCTCACATATTGAGATGTGCTCACCAAAGAGGTGTTAGGGAAGCAGCACAGGGAACCCATATTTGCCTGCAAAATGGGGATTAGAAACAAGAGCAGATGAAATTTTCTATTTTCTCATAGAAGTTCTACTAAAACTCAAATCTCATTATTTTCTTCACTAATTATAGGCCAAGATCTGAAACCATTGCTGAAGGTACCCATTACCTTGTCCCCAGTGCAATTCCGTATACTAGAGCATGTGTCAAAGAAACATGGACAATTGTTCTCCCCAGGCTAAGCTGCTGCTTAACACAAGTGTGAGAAATGTTGGGCCTTTATTGATTAAGATTCTAAGTTCTTTATATGATATAACCAGCCTAAGCAGAAATAGCCAATGTCAGTAGATTTTATTTGCAAAAAGAGCAGCATGAAAGTATCTGTGCTGCAGTGATGTCTTCTTTACTGTTGCTGTGGAGTTGAAAGCCCATCCATCTGTCCTTCTTATTATGTTGAATTCATTCTGGAGTCACTTAACTGAAGTATCCTTAACCCAGTGCTTCTGCAAACTAGTACATCCACATAGAAAATAGTTATTAAAATAAACATCTCATTATGAGCAGCCTAATGCAGTACCATTGTGAGTAATCAATGAGGTCTCTGGCAATCATGGGAATTACACAATATAATTGAGTTATTTATAATAAAATTGCTGAAGAGTTGCTGACTTTCCCAGTTAAACATTTTTTTTTCTTTCTTTCATACAGCTTGCTGATCTTGCTCTGAGTTTTCAACACATTATCTTTTCTTTTTGTCCTGTCATAACTTCAGAATAGAAATCTATTAAGCTAAGCACAGGTTTATAAAAGATCATGAAGTCGCATAACAGAATCACATCGTGCTCCTTAAGCTTTAAAAACATCACTTCAGGTAAGAATTTTATGCTATCTTCCAAAATGAAATAGAAGCTGAAAAGATACAGTAAAAATTTTTTTTTATGTGTTGCTTCCACCTCATGCTGACAGTTTATATTTTGCCCCTTTTGCTTTAGTCTTAGTCAGCCATGCAGTAAAATGGGTTTGAATCCCCTGCACACTCATTACAGGGAGCATGTAAGAGTCAGGGCAATGCTGAAGCCTCAGCCCTCAGTAAATAAATACAGGAATAAGAAGCCTTCAGCAAATACCATAAAGGCATACAAATGCCTTTCCTTTGAAAGCCTGTGCCCCCCTCCCCATTTTTCCCTTCTCTTCCACTGGTCATTACCCACAGACAGAAGTGCTGGTACAAAGTGGCTACTCCTCCTCCAGATACTTCTGTCTTAGCTTAAACTGGTGGTGAGGGTGATGTAAAATAACCTTGCAGATTTTATCCCAAAATGAATGAAGAAACATTCATGTTCTTCAGTTTCAGGAGTGATCTCTACCAGGTGGGTGTTGGTAATCATCTGGAAATAGTGAAGTTATTAAACACATTTAACACTGGGTGTTTGCCCAGTCCTACCTGGAGAGGGAAGGGATCCAGAGGCAGCTGTGATCTTGCCCTCTAGACTGTCTGACAGTGTAGAACAAAAATGCACTGGATAGCTCTACATTTATCACAAATATTTTCTTCTCTCTGTCAGATGCTCAGGCAAATATTTGGACCCTCAGAATAAGATGGTGATTGAAATTCATAGTTCAGGTTTTCATCAGCACAACTCAGTTGTGACACCATTGATATCAGGGGGTTTTTTTAGGAGACAGTAGGCTTGTCCCATTTCCTGTGGGCACAAGGTTTACAATGCTCTGGTGCTCTGGTTCAAGAGTGAGAGGTTAGAAGACACGCAAGCAAATTGTGAAAATAAAAAGTATCAAATTCAGAGATCCAGTTCTGTGCCACAAAAAATATTCAGAGAGCAGGAGCTGAAGCTTGTGTGTTTATCAGGGAGATGAATTTGTAGGTGAGCTGACTCCATGCTGCACAGACGCTGGGGAGATTTTCTGTTGCCTGACAGCAATGAGCTGGGGACACCTCAGAAGTCAGGTGGGGAAAAACTGCTCTCTCCAAGTCCAGCTGTACTCCCAGAGGATGCCATGTGTCTGTGGGAGGAGGATGGGAGAGTTAAAACATGGCCATGACTGCTATGAAACATGACTTAGACCTAGATTCCCCCAGGTCTCCACCCAGCCTGAGAGATAGGCAAGGAAAAATCACATGGAGGCTTGCAGGAGATGCTGCCTTGCACCTTTTTTAATAAACAGGAGTGATGATGGAGGAAGGCTCCTGCCAGTTTTTGCCCCCTCATTTGAGGGGAAAGCTGTGCTGCTGTGTTTCACTTTGCTTAATGCAAAAGTGGCAGAAGGAGGGAGGCAGAAGAAAAGCATCTATATCAGACACAACAGAAGGAAATATGGGAGGAGGGTGGGGAGGTGGGTTGGTGGTGTCTGGTTTATGGCCCTTCTGTGCCATCTGAATGGTACAAAAGGCTAGAAAACAGCCTGAGCATCTGTGTTACTCTCTGCACCACTATGATAATGAAAATCCACAAATGCTTAGAGGAATAAACAACATCTCAAGTTTCCTGAGGTTATATAAAAGAAATATTTATTCTGTCTGAAAAAGGCTATGCAGAGAAGTATTGGAGTTTAAAAAAAAAATAAAAAATCAAAGTCATAATGTGTTCACAATGTGAGAGAGAAGAGCAGCACAGCAAGCAACCTTAACTAGGCTGTTTCCAAACTTTTGACTGCCTAACCATGCAGCTTTAATGCTCTGTTACCATATTTGTCATGCACACAGTATTATATAGATATATATAATACCGACTGTCTGGCTAGATATAGATATCTTATTTTTATTGGAATTTTATCCTCAGTCTCCTCTCTGCTTCTCTTTTCACAGTTTTTCTTAAGCAGAATGTGAAACTAATACTTTCAAATTTCAGCTGCACTTTTGAACTCGCTATTTTTGAAAGCAATTTTTTTCTCATCACAACCTGAAACTGATATGTTGTTACACAGGAAATGTTGCACATCCCAAAACTCTCCACTCACAGAAGAGGCTGAATGTATCCCTTTGAAGGTGTGGGATGCACGTGAAAAAAGTATCAAAATTACTCGGCTCCTTGGAAATTATCACTGCAACTCTTTTCCCTGCCTCTCTTTTTCTTTACACAAGTGCCAAAATTCTCTCCTAAAAAATGCTTAGAATTCATCTTCTGTCATGTAGATGCTGGAGGTTTTTTTGAAATGCAAGCTTGTCTGAGAAAGCTGTATAACGCACTTGTTTATGCTACATAAAAATATTAACATGGACTAAACCCAAACTCAGGTCCATAATTAGATCTAAGAGAGGAATTAGCAAAGCACTTAAGTGATGCCCAAGGTTAAATCCTACCTGCCCAATGAAAGCCAGTGACACTGGAGCCCTCCAAGCTCTGTGATGATCAAATGATCTTAGCACCCAAGTATTCTCAAGGATTTAGGTACCTAAATCTGACATCTATAGATGGACAATTTCTTCCTATTTTCTTACAAAGGAATTTGATTTTGGTGACAAGGAGAAGGGACAGAAAATGGAGTACAGTCCTCCAGCCCAGCAAGGTCCATGTCTTGAATTTGTGACAGTTAAATGAAACTACAAAACAGTCTCATCTAGAAGGGAATATCAGGATTGTTTTTTGTCACTCCTGAGCAGGATCAGATGCAGGATAGGAGCACCAGGGAACTTTCTGGTGAACATCCAAGTATCTTTATCCTATTGGATGCCAGCAAGGTTAAGAAAGGGTTTTGTGAATTGTGTTTTTGGATTCAATGTCTAAATCTCACATAAAACCTACCCAGGAAATCTACCTGCCTCTGCTGAATTGATTTTGTTTCCTACTGTTTTTTCCTGATTACTTATATATAGATATTTATATTCCTTACACGTGTGCATTTTAACCCCATAACTGCTGATGTGTTGTGTGGCAAATCAAATTTTGATAAAGGTGAGACCAAACTCCTAATTTCTCTTCACTCCTAGAGTTTCCTGGATAGGAAGCATTTGTCATCCATAAAAGTGTTGATTCCATCTCCAGTAATCACCCACCCATCTAATCCATCATAGTGCACCTGATTAAATGTAAATCTGATTAGCTCACATAAGAATGTAAAGGGGTTTCTTATTCCCTTTGGTAAACACATCAGTCCAGTGACCTGGACATCAGCAGAGACAAGCTTTACACTTCACAGGGGAGAATCAATAATCCTAAGGATATGCTGATTACAAGGTCTCACAGCCACCAGGAAGGCTGTAGGCAGTTTATGAGAGAAATCCTTCATCTCTTAAACTGGTCAGACCCACAGATTTGCTTGGTTAGCTGATCATGCTTTCTTCAGAAGACCTATCTGCTTAATGCAACAGCTCAATAAGGCAGCATTAATTTTAATTAACAAATTGCTTGTACACCTACAGCTCTATCATATTCTCGCACTAGCCAGGGTTAGGAAATTGTCCGAAGAAAATAAATTTGAAGCAACTCAGGCACAGGTAAATAGCCTGTTATTATCCACCAACCATTGTCATTATGGTCATTTCTGAAAAATCCTGTGTATCCCATGGTTCATTAAATCTGTTTTACAGCCTGGATAAATGAGCTGTTTTGAGGTGTCAGCAACAACCCCAAGCAGGAGGCTTTATTCTGCTAAGAAAGATGGCAATCAGCAACAAGAAAGGCAATCCAGAAAACATCTTATACAAAATTCATGGGTTTATTAATTCATAACGTTAAATGGTTTTGGCAGCTAACTAGTCACAGAATTTCATCAAGATGTGCACATATAAACAAAGGGAAAGCAATAGCTTTTCTTTAGCAGCATTGCTCTGATACTTCTAGTCCTTCAGGGGAAAAAAAGGAAAAAGTAACATTCTCAATATGGAAATTTTCTATTTCAGCAAGCCTGTCTACCAGATTGTCAGAAAATGTCTTTAAAATGGCCAGCGTGAGGCTTCCACCAAGATTCATCAACAAATGAGTCAGAAAAACCCCACATTATGGAACCAGGAAAAGGTAAGAAAGGAGAAGGGGAGGAGACAATGTGCCCTTTCAGCCAGGGATTCGTGCTGCCCTTGCCACAAAAACAGATTTTAGAGCAGGCCAGGCTGGTTAACGTGGCTTTAGTTCCTCAGCAGTCACTTACATGGTGGCACATAGAATTTATTTCATGTGATACCATTGCAGGAATGCTGTGAAGAGGGAGAGCAGAGATGAAGGCTGGTGCTGGTGCCTGTGCTGTGGTTTGGAGAGAAACACCCTAGGAATAAGAGAGGAAGGGGAGCTACACCTTCCATTAGAGCATCCCAGCAAGCCTGACTCCCAATTCCTCTGGAGGGAAGAGCAGGACAAGTGGTGGGAGAAGAGGAAAGCAGGGAAAAGTCTGGAGGAGTGGGTACTGGAGAATTTCTGAAGGGAGTAAGAGGCTACTGCAGAGGAGGGCAGATGTAGAGAAAGCCTCAGAAATGGCAGAAATTGGCCTTGAGGACTCCTAAGTCAGGGGAGTGGACACTTAAACTCAGAAACACTGAAAGATACTAAGAATTTGAAAGAACTTCTGGAGAAAAGGAGCCATCCTTCTCAAGAGGGATATTTGTTCTCCAGCTTTTCATACATTTTATTCCTCACATTTTAGGTTCTGAATTTTTCCTGCTTAGCCTGCTATCTTGCTTTAATCTGTGTGAGGTGTTCAGAATTTTTGCCCATAATTAATCCTAATTTAAAAGGTTACAAAACTATTAACTTCAGATTAATAGAAAAGGTTTGCTTTATATTTCAAGGCCCTACTGGTGCAGATCCTGTGAGCAGGTAACCCTACACCACCAGTTGTAGCTGTCAGTGCTGACAAACCCCACAAAAGCAGAGGATGGGTAAAGAATAATGTTGAATTACTTTAGGAGGGCTGCACAGAGACAAGGAGAGGAAACTCTTCCCCCCTTCCCCTCTCTAAAATCTGCAAGCAGATATGTGCTTATATGCAGATGTGCAGCTAAGTGACACTGCCTAGCCTCTTGCATCTTTCAAATCCAAAAATGTAGCTGGCCTTGGACATGTGCATGCAGCAGAAAGCTGACAATGAGGAGACAAGGAATCAGTTGCTAGAAATCAATGAATGACAGCTCTAAAAGCTGTCTGTGACTTACTCGAAGGTGTACAGTGAAAAGATTCCTGTTGATGTGCATCCATATTACATGGTGGCCTTTTGTAGCCTCCCCAGCAAAGCAGAAACCTGCCTGTGACCCAACACTGCCTGTGGGGCAGCCTGTCCTCCAAACCAGCCACACTCATGATATTGAACACACTTTTTTTTTTTCCCCCTGAGTGCAACAGGGTACATGTGGAATATTATATTGGTTTCCAGCCACCTGCCAGAATTTGATGGCAGGAAATTTGCACGGCTCTTGTTGTAGCCAAGTGACAGATAATAAGTGAGAGGTGCCATTGTTGGAACTATCACTATCAGATTTTCTAATGCAGCCCTGGTGTAATGAGATCATACACATTGCTCAAGCTTCAATCAGAACTTCCACTGAAGGAACAAGCCTGAATAATAATAAAAGCAGAAAGCATTTTAAGTAAATAGAATGTCCCAGATACTGCATAATGGTGTTTGTTATTGCTATCTTTTATGAGCCTCGAGAAATATTTTGTATAAGAATGATTTTCTTCAATATAAGCTGTTATCATGAAGGTCTCCTATGTCAATTCTTATTTAAAATATATTTCCTTACAGTCCCAACATTATGAAAGCACAAATTAATGCGACCTCTTTGCTTCCATTCCATGTTCTTATAAAACCTCGCCGCAGCTCTCCAAAGAACAGTTACGTGCTGCCTTGTACAAATGTGGCCTAAACCACTCCAAATAATAAGATCCATTTCGGCAGTAAAAATTTATTCTCTGTACATCTTTCCGAGCCCCTGAAAAGCCAAGGTCTTTCAGTGAGGACTGCAAGGAGCTTTTTTTTTTTTTTTTCTCTGAGTTTGAGTGCTCAGAAACGTGGAGCCAATATCCCGCTCTGCTCTCCTGATGGAAAACCTCCACGAGCCTGAGCAAGCCACCCTGCTTCTTAAGAGCTCGTGGGAGCACAAACAGGGACCCTGGCAGCCAGTGCAACAACAACACCCCAGCAACTGTACAAGGGAGGGCAGGATATTTTCATGAACTACAGCATTATTTCCTTCTTGCCTAAAGCTTGCCATTGGCAAAAGGACAAACCCGAAACAGTGTGCACATTCCTGTTTAACATTTCCATGTAAAGACCATTTTCCTGTTTTGCACAGTTTGCTTTTTGGTTCAGTATGTATTTATTATTGCTGGCAGCAGATAAAAATTATTTCATTATTTCACTATATGAGGTTCTGACCACTGGATCTCCATAGGCTGCTCTCTGGTAGTGCAAAAAGTTGTATGATTTCAAAATTTCTTCCTTAAGCAGTTAAAATCTTGTTTACAGGCAAAGAGGAAACATACCTTATACATAAAGTCAAAATTTATCATTAATACAATTGAAATCCTAAGAGTCTCATCCAAGAATTGTTAGGGAAAGAGTAATATTATTGTATATAATTGTGGAGGGATGGAATGTAAGAAAATAAAGATAGTGCAGAAGGTAGTCTCACACCTGAGGCGTTGCAGCTGTACTAATCACCAAAGATTAGGAACAGGCCTGCCCTTACACAGCTGTGTCACATAAGAAGAGGGCTACAAAAAGAGTGGGTTAGTTGGCTGGGGAGAGAGTTCAAGTTTGTTGGCTGTGCTGTGAGGAGACATGGGGTTTGTTGGCTGTGCTGTGAGGAGACATGGGGTCTGTTGGCTGTGCTGTGAAGAGAGTTGGAGTTGTTGGCTGTGAAGAAGAAGAAGAAGGAGTCAGTGCTGTGAGGAGCTGCCCATGAGAAATCACCCAGAAGGTATGAGAGCTTTTGAAATAAGATGATGACAACATATAATTATTATGGAAAGAGGATAAGTCTGTACAGAAAATATTCACTAATGAAAATAATAATGCAGTTAAATTTTTGCACATAAACTTAGGTTTCTACCTCTTTTCATGATGTTCTGCTCACCCTTCTGGTATTCCGCTTACCCCTTGGGTTGGGGTTTTTTTTCTCACAGTGGCTGTGTTCCCAGTGAGTTGTCAGCCCCCAAAATCCTTTGTCAGGAGGAATACAAAGTTCACTTGGAAGTTTTCCTCTTTCAGTGTGTTGGATTCTTTTGGGGTCGCTTTTACTTGTCTGCTAACATGCTTTTGCAACCAGGCTTTATTTCACTGATCTGCAGCTCTGAGTTACAGCCTTTTTAAAGGTGGATTTACATGTGCTAGATACCATTTCTTTCTTCGCTTGTTTATCCTTAAAAGCAGAGTAGTCCAGCTCCAGGTCTTCGTTTCTTTAGATGTGGGGACTTTGGTGTCAAGTCTGTGTTCCATACTCCATCATCCCAAGTCTCTGCCCCTCCACACTGAGCTCTGTCTCTCTCTCATCCTGCCTAGCCCACATTTACCAGAACTAGTGAAACCATGGTGGCACCACAGAAAGATAAACAAAAGTAAAGCAAATCCCTCAGAAAGTCCTAAACAGTTGGAGAAATTGCTGTCACAACCAAACCCACTGAGGAAAGGCCGCAGGCAGGTCAAGAAAAGTTCAGATAGAGCAAGTCCTGACACTTTGCAGACTCAGTGCAAAGTTTATGGCCACAGCAATGCAGTATTACAGATCAATATAATGACAGCATGTTCTTACATAATATGTTTTCACTTTTCTTAGAGACATGAAGCAGGTTTATCTTCTTTATGTTTTTAATTGTAAAACATGGTTTTCACCCCCCCAGGTAATTCTACAGTTCTCATAAATCCTTTACTTTGTTTTGTGATCTTCAGTAAAATGACAGTGATAACAAAATAGCTATGTAATGTAACATGCATAGCTTGGTGAAATGTATCATCAAGGACAAGGTGCTAAATTTCCTGGTTGTCACCTTTCTAGACAGCCTTTCTTGCTATTTTAGATTCTAGCATTTTTAATTCTGTGATCCAATATGGCTCAAAACAAACCTAGAAGTTGTAACATTTAAGGAAATAAAACCTGATAGGGACTGAGCCTTGTATAAGCAAAGGCAACAACTGGTGGGACTATTCTGTGCACTTTATTTTAAAAAGCAGCAAATGCCCAGAGCCCATCACTGGATTATCTACCACATGTCCACTACAATTAGATTTAATGAAAATTCTTACTCTTATTTCCTAAAGAAGGGCATTTGAAATCATGATATCTCTATGAATATATTGCTTTGGTCTGTTTCATCTTCCTTCCACAAAGTTTTTGGACTATTTCCCATACTTTGCCTATTTCAAAAGGGGGCAACTCATCCCAGAAACTACTGATTCCTTACTGAGGAAACATGGGTCTAATCCTTATAAAACCCAAGAATGTTCCATCAAATACAAGAAAAAAACAGGCACAAATCTGCATCTCTCTGGTCTTTGCTGGGCTGCTTCTCAAGGAACATCTTGCTGGCCAGTTAATGGATTGCTGGGCAGAGTGTTCAGTGATAACCATAACAACCATTGTAACAACCCTTACCCAGCTGAAAAAAAAAAGATTACTAGGAAAGACAGTGCAAAGCCATGAAGTACGTGGTGGATTTTTCAGTCATAAGTATCCCTTCTGTTTCCTTGGGGTTTTTGTTCCACCTTATTTCCACTAATATTTTAATTATAAGATTTCATACTGGGTAACATTTATTTTCTCTGTGGCAGATGCACAGATATCTTACCATCAAATACTGTATTGGTGATCTGTTCTGAGTGAAGAAAACCAGTTCTTATTCTGTTGCTACTTCTCTACTTCAGCAAGTTGTAGATATCCCAGGCAGAGGGAAAGGACAATACTGCAAGATGCTGCCAACATTTGCAGTGAGCAGCAGCTTCTGTTCTGATGAATCTATGATTATCCACTCCATTTATCTCAATGAGAAGTGAACTTTTAAATTTGCATGGTCCATTAGGGCCTCAAGTGAGCAAGGCATCTAAGCATGTGCTTAAATCCATCTGTATTCAGGAAACCAATTAAGTACATGCTTAATTTTAATGATGGATCCTGTACTGAGGGCTATAAAGCTAAACTGCCTTTAAACTTGGACCAAGTCCCCTTTCTCTTAATTTCAAAAGAAAACAAGGAAGTTCAATGCAAGAGATGGTGTTAGTGCCAAACAAGGCTTTTCAGTTTCAGCTATCAGGAACTGAAACAGTGAGGATGAGCTGTAATAACTTGAACCCAGAACAAGGTTAATTCACAAAACTCTGCCTAGAGAGACAGGGCAGTTCTGAGTGGCAACACGAGGCTTCTACCTCTTCTTTGCCTACAGAGGCAGCCTAGGGAGACCAGCACAACCAGAGTGCAGCTAGCAATCATTCTGGATTTGTGCAGCCAGGCCTAGAATTCCACATTCTCCCACAGGAGACACTATAAAAGTACAAAGCAAATTAGCTAACAGAACATTTCTTCTCCCGTGCATTTTCATCTGCAGCTTTAATCATTCCATTAACAGTGTCATAGATGCCTCTATTTTGTTTTCTAAGCACTCCTATCATCAGGACCCACCGAAGCTATAAAGTTGTTATTTCACACTGAGATATGCATGATGCCTATTGATGTCAAAATTAAAGGTTTCTGAAGAAACACTGCTGCAAAATTATTATTCATTCACTTAATTGCTCATCTGGTTTGAATTAGCTATGACATTTCATAATATATTTGATTTCACCCTCTTCACCACAATATGCAGGGCAGCTAAGTACCCTGAAAGCTTTGAGGAGGCATTTCTATTCATGAGGGCAAAGGCAATATGTAGGCATTCCTTAACAAAGCAGGTCTGAATCAACATTAAAAAAAAAAATTACAAATGGAGCAGCAGCTTATTAAAAAGGAGCTTTATTGACAAATGATTTTAGCAAAGCCACCAGTATTTGAAATTACTGGGAAGTACCCAGCAACACCACAAAATTACATGAGGAGACAAACACCACAGCCTATGTCTGCAGGTGAGAGAAGTAACAAGCCAAGGCTGGCCTGTCCCTGAAGGACTAATTTTGACCTGTATTAACTGCTTAATCCAGGGAGTTCAGTTTAACACCATTAGAAAAAGCAGAGCACACATTTAACAAGTGAACAGACAAAAAAATACCTCAAAGCTCCAGCTCAGCTTGTACTACTCAATAGAGCTGTTAGAGCAACACTGGCCTGGGGCACATGACAAGTGGTAGAACAAGAAGATAAAGAGGTCAGCAATACATTTACAGATACTAACATTATACTTCTGGAAAGTATTTTGTGTTCCCTTCTCAAAAGTACACATTGGCAAAAAGGTAAAGATTAATTTCTGAGCAGTGCATAGACTGGCTGACATTTTTTTCAGCAGACAACTATAATAAGAGGGACATTTTTAGTAGCACTTGTGCCCAAAATTCTGCAGCATGTGGATGTGCAATGGCAGGAAAATCTTTCTTACTTTGCCCCTCCCCTGACTCTTTGTTAATTTTTCCTTTCTGTACCCAGATTCCCTCTCCTTTTCCCAACCACCAGGTAAATTGATCCAGACCTACATGCATGCAGTGTTTCATGTCCTTGGCAGCAAGAACCTGTGATGGCAGCCAGTCTGAGCCCACGTGAGCACTGGGGTCTTCATTTATCCCCCAGGAACCAGCAGAGCTCTCACAATTCCCTTTTTCTTCTTTGCAGTGCTCAAGATTTTGCTGGGTTTGCAATGTGGCAATTATTCCCAGAGAAATGGAAGAGACCTCACGTTTCCCTCAGTGAGAAATAGTTAAATATTTGCTGGGTCACAGACAGAAAGAAAATGTGCTGCATTTCTCTTAAATTAACCCAAGGTGCAGAATGGGCCAGAAAAGAAAGAGAAGGTCCCTCATTTCCAAGGGTGTTTATGCAATGTTGGCTTATTCCAAAGCATAGAAAACAGTGTTACAGCCCTGGGAGCAGCTCCCATATTCCTGTCTTTTGGGAGACTGCCCACACAAGGAGGCTGCTGTGTGAAAAGGGGGCCCACCTCCTCTTTTGGCCATCTTTTAAAAGAAAACCACCTGTTGCCTCTGTATCCTCTACATGCCCTCCAAAATCCCACGGATCTGTCCTCATTTGGAGGGAGGTTTTGTTTCTAGGCCCCAGCTGACACAAGCTCTGCTCTGAGCCTTTGAGAAATGTAGCAATTCTTTATATGCCTACAGAGACGTGAGAAAGTTGCCAGTGGTGTTTGGGCAGGGCCAAAATTGGGATGCTGATCAGTGGGTTTGCTCCAGGGGGCTTGGATGTGGGTTTGGATCATGTCCCTAAGCTTGCACGTGGGCAGGAGTTGTGTGGCAGAGCTCCCATCAGCATTTCTCACTGCAGGAACCTTCAGCCTTTGCCACAGAACCTCAGCTTTTTCTTTTTGCCTTTTATATGTTTCTGAAAGCGTCCTAAAAACATATGCCTTTAATCTCCTTTGAGTCATCAAAGAGTTTAAAACAACACTCCTGAGAGCCTGGGGACAGAAGTGATGCTGTGCCACCATGAAATCTGACATTTTGCTAAGGTACCACATGAGTCAGTGTTTTACTGCAGATTTAATTATTTTGCTGCTATCAGAAGTCTGAACACATTAACTTTTCAGAGCCCATTCTTGGGTGAGACTGGATATGGCTGCATCTTGCAGAATGCAAACATTCTTCCCTGGAAAAGAGGAATACGTTGATGGTGGTGAGGATAGGAAAACCAAAGCTGTGGCACTGAGTCTAGGGGAAAAAAAGAGAGAGCACAGAAAGCAGAAATATCTTTCTACTAATCCTGTTTGGGTTTTGGTGAGAGAGATGATAACCTGAGAAGCAGAGGAGAAAATACTCCTCAGCATCTGCTGTGACTGTAGGATAGTGAGAACAAAGGAAAACCCTGAGTATCCTTTCCCATTGCCCTGTGTGTCCACAGCCATCCAGCACTTGGATTCTGTTGCAGCTCTGCCTTCACTGTGTGAAGGTTTTGTTTCTTTGATCTCAGTGGACTTCTGTTCTTTGAACAATTTTTTCCTTGGGTAATAAAAAGCCCACGTGTTTCTACAACATTTTATGCATGCCACTTCAGAACAGGTGCTAAATAATAATTACAATGAGAAAATGAATGTTTGATCCTGATAAAGTCATCCAATGGACAAATGACCTCAGAGACATGCCCAGGAACGTGTTGGATCTGCAGCCAGCTGAAAAGTGTGTGGGTGCCATGGGCTGCTATTAAGTTGTGCTGCTGTGCTAAACTGCACTGGCACTCACCACCTGTGGAGCTGCTCCAAGGTCAGGAAGGAAGAATCAGGGCAATAATTAGACATTCTGTTTTTCAATTAGAAACCACACAGTAATGAAAAGCTTTCCAGAAGATCACTTACTGTATTATTGGGTTGGGTTTTTTAATTGGCTCTTAAAATGAGTTCTGCTTAAGCAACTAACTGGGCAGTCACTATTCAGCTTGGGAAGAGCAAACAGGCTGGGGTAACCAAAGCAAAAAGGACTGAATTGATTTTCATATTAATGGGAGAGTTCATTCTAGAGAGAAAAGGTTAATTTGCTTTTCAGTGAGTTTATGGAGGAAGTGCTTGTGGTCAGGGTGATAATTTGTAGCTAAATCACATGTTTAAAGGCAAAAGTGATTGCAGAAAAGCTAGGGACAGCATTTTCAGTATTATGCAATGGAACTGTCAACAGTGTTTTCTGTGCTTTCTTCTTCCCCAAGCACAAGGATTTGAGAAAGAGGCCAGCACAATAGCACTGTCATCTGTGGCCATTTTTTCCCTCTGCACATCAGATATCTTAAAAAAAGAAGCAGCGACAATGCTGTCTCCCCCAGCTTTAATGCTGGCCTTGCTTATGGTCTGGGAGCTCTCCTCAAGCACACATGGCTTTTGTTGGGCTTGGCTTCCCCACAAAGGTGCTGTCTGTAGGTACTGAACTTTTAATTTATTTTTTGTTAGCATTATACTTCTTGAGATTTGTGAATTTTTAGAGATGCAAGTAAAACAAGTTATGCCTAACATGATGACTTGACATAGATAAAATTATTGCAAATATGGGTTGGGGTTTCTTTCTTTAATTTTAGCCAAGAAGAATCTGTGATATTTAAGCAACTGAGTGTGAGATGGGCTAACTTGTTTCTTTGATATGTCTAGGTTTACGAGTTGAAGTTTTGGATAGTCACCTCCAAGGCTAAGAATGAGTAACAGTGGTAACTGTGCTGCTGATTTAAAAAGCGATGTAACAAATGTGACTTGAGGAGCAGTGACAGCAGCTTGCCCATCCTACCTTTGATACTTTATTAAAGGCTTAAGCAAACATGCCAACCTAGACAAGTAAACAAATGGCCAGCAATATCTGCCTTCAGAATTTTAATAAAAATTGCTAATGCAGCTCCTTTAGAACTGTGGGGTTTGCTGTACCTGATGTAACTTGCATGGGGGTGGAATGAAAAATCCAAGACAGAAGAACATCCAAAAGGCCACACTTTAAATTTCTGTCCCTTCTTGTGTGAGAAGGGACAGAAATTTAAATTTCCAGAGTTCAAACTACTTGGAAGTAAACCTTTTGTTGTAGCTACTCTGTGTTATCCTGGCCCGTGGCTGAGGCTTGTGCGAATCTTTCTGGTCTGTGCTCCTGTGTTGGGGAGGTCAGAGCATGGTTCCACTGGTCCATCTCCTTGGCTTAACCTCTCTCCCCCATCTCTCAGCTCTGCCACTGGGCTGCACAGATCACTCACCTGGTCACATCCTGCACAGCTTTCATCTCTCCTGCTGTCCAATGCCAATGCTCTGGCATTGCCTACAGCCTGAGGCTTTGGCATCTGCATCTTTTCCTGAGGGCTCCATCTGTGAGGTTATTTGAGCCTGGTTTTATGGGGATACTTCAGACTAGAACCACTTTAAACTCATTTTGTAGTACAGAGACATCCCTGAAGAAATGAGGAAAAAAAAAAAAAAGAATGCAGACCTGCAGTTTGTAAGCACTCTTGGATGACATGTACAAAAGTGCATGGAGGTATTTTTACAGACTATAACAGAGTTCAAACTGACCAAGAAATAGATAAAACCAGTAATCTTCAGGATGCTATCTGCAGTAAAGGTTATATATTTCAGATTAAAATCTATGCTAAAAAGGATACCTTCTTTGCTGTGCCAAAAGAATGGTTGAACCTTCCACATTTCCAAGCTCACATGTGGGCATGATAAAATCTTAACAACATGCCATTAAATATGCCTTTACAACATCTATTCTGCCTCAGCTAGATATATCTGTGAATCCTCCCTTTGCACTGGAGATTAAATAAACTCCCTGGACAGCTGAGAAGAATTAAAGTATGACCTGATAGTTTCTCTGCTTGACAATAATATTGTCTGTCAGTTTGTGCAGTATCCAAGATACTGTTCTCTGGCCCATGCTCAGAAAACAGATATTGATGGGTTTAGCTGATTAACATCTCTACATCATTTATCCTTTCAGTCTCAAAATATATTTGACAAAATGTTGCAGCAGGTGCTTTCTAGACTTTGCACAGTGGTGCTCAATGCAAATATTTCCATGTATCCCCTAGCTAAAGCCTTGAAAGTTTTTTTCTGTCTCAGACAAACAGTAGTGCTGCCACATTTGGCCACTGGAGCCCAACATTTTGACTGAGACAGGGTTTGTATCCTGTAGGAAGATATGGGAAGGTTGTCTGACTATTCCAAGCCTCTCTCGCAGGACACAACATCAGCTTCTAGGTTTAAATGCAGATGTGCTGATAGCCCAGCAATTTTGGGTTAGGCACCTGGACAGGTGGTAACACAGGGAAGGAACTCTGCTACGTGCCTTGGAACATATTGATGCTTCTTAAAAATAACCATGGTCTTACCTGTCAAAAAAGTGGAATACCCAAATTTTAGTTTAGTGTTCATCAAGTGATGATGTGAGAAGGGAGAAGGTGAGTGGGAGAGGCTGTGAGTGTTCTTTTGGAAAAGGATAGAGGAAATCTGGACACAGGGCTGCTCATGGGCAACTCCCAGCCATGAGGTGCCCATAAGAAAATGTTTGCCCATGCATTGTTTATTTAATAAAACCTTCAGACCTTTCATTTATTTAAGCTTTACATCAAAATTACCCAGACTTTCTTTTAACAGCAGTATTTAGTCCATAAGTGAAAGGAGGAGGTAACTGTGATGTGTCCCACAGGAACCATCACTCACCTCCAAGGATGGTGAGGAGAGAGGGAGGGATGCAGATTTGGGGGAACCAAGAGAGCACAGATGGGTTTATTATCCATTAGCTTTCTTATCCTAAACAGATGGCCCAATCCCAAAAATAAGGGAGTGCATCCGCTTTCAGAATTTGAATCTGTGTGCTAAAAGTGAAATTCACACTTCCCATGGAAAGGAAAACAGTGACAGCATCCTCAGAGACTTTCCCTCCTCAACCAGTCTATGGAAAATGGATGGAAGTTCTAGGAAATAGGAAGTAGGCAGCAGGAACAGTTCTAGCAGGCAGCCTTGGATCTAGCAGGGCTGAAAACCTGAGCATCACCCACTGATAACAGCTCAGGCTGGCTCTGCAGGAGCTGAGGATGAAAGGCACAGCTATGAAATGCCCAGGTCCTGCACTAAACACAGCACAGCTGGGGAGTGATTTGGGCACTGCTGAGACCCCTCCCAACACCAGCACTTGGGCCCAGGGCAGAGGGTGAGGGGGGAGGCAGCTGTGGTGTTCTGGCTCCTGCTTCTTTCCAGTTTATGGCCAAGATGTGCTGCTCCAGCTTCCTCGAGCCCTTGGTGCCATGCAGATGGAACCTGCATGGAAAGCAGTGGAAGGGGGATAAAGCAGCCACAAAGTGTGTGGTGGCATAACACAGATGATGAAATACAGTCATGGCTGCATAATAATGGTATATGTTGTAGTGGGCATGACAATGAATTAAAGCTGCAATGAAAATGCATAAGTTCTCCTCTTTTTAATTTTTTTTTTAAATTTTATTTTCATTAACTTCTGCTGGCTTGGGAGCTATTCCTGTGCACACTTCTAAGTGCCATAAAGTCATTTATGCACCACTGGAAATTATTTTACATATTCAGGCCCATGTTACTACAAACTGCCAGTCCAGTTGATGACCAAACTATAGCTTTGGAATCCAATTTAAATTGGCCATTTTAGCACAAAGCTACACAATTTTGTAATTGCAAGTGGATAGAGGAGTTATTTTCCATCGTAAAGTAAATAGTATTTTGTTTATCTAGCATTTAAATGTCCAGTGTTAAAAGAATAAAAAAACCAAAAAATAAACCTGAGGTAACAAACTAAGGAACATCATAGATTGGCATTTTCCTCCAGCATGATGATTTTAAAGCACTTTTTCTCTTCCATTTTCAGACACATTCTAACCTTTCATAGCAAACTGCTCATATTTGAATTCATCTTCCTTAGCTATGGCTGATAAAAACTGGAGACAGTAGTGCAGATGAGGTCTAAGCAGTACCCTGTAAAATGGCATGAACTCTCCCTCATCCTTACTGAAAGGAACCTGTCAGAGGCATTTTTGGATTGTCATTGCCTTTTCACAGCACTGGTGGCTCTCAGTTGTCCCATGGTCAATATCCCCATACCCTTCTCAGCACCAGCCATCCTTAGCTAATGATCTCCCACTATAGAGCAAAAAAGTGATAATGGTCCCCAAGCCCAAGCCCATTTACCCTCTGCACTATAAAATTTAATTCCACTTCTATTACTTTTTTCCCTGAGGCTGTGCAGTTCTCCCTCCCGTGACAGCCTGATGCTCTTTACAGTGGTTCCTCTCCATGGTGCCATCAGCCAGTTTCATTTGTGTCCTTTGTGGCCATGCCACCGCCCTTGAAATAAATATTAAAATAAATATTACAAAAATATATATGAAATAAAGCCAGACCTGCTCTCTCACTGCTTCATTAACAGCAAACCATGAAATTATGAACATGAAACTAAAGTGAATCCATTCCTTTAACAAGGATGTTGACAAAGAAAAGATCTTAGCCAAGTACAGACATCCCAGACATCCCTACAAGGGCCCCCCTTGCCATCACAGATCCACCTGGGATCCAGCCCTTACAGACCCAACAACATCACCATTTCTGGGGGGGACCCAGCAGCATCAACCCCACCTGGCTGCCACGAGCAGGGCCAACCCACAGCAGCCACAGGGGCCATGGGAGCAGTCAGAGAAGGAAGCAGGTGTCTCAGCTTTTTATTCTGATGATCTTCAACTCATCTTGCCACTGGCTTGAAGTGCCCACGTGCAGGAGAAGCATCTTCATCCTCCTCCAACCTTCTCCCTGGTCACGTAATGAACACACTTTATTCTGAAGGAAGCCCAAGTAAGTGAAACTCTTATGGCCTTGGCTTTTATTCTCAGCACCCCATGCAGGTTTTCTGAAAAAGGACTGTTATAAAGATTTTTCAGAGAAATTGAGGTCACCTGCTGCAGTGAACTGAACATAATTGGGGAGTACTGCAGATATCCTCTGTTTGGAAATGCATTGCGTGTGGATGTGGCTAGTTCAGTGTTATATGTGTTTCTGGCTTCACATGCTATTTTTAAGAGCTGTAAATGGAGCAGGTCTTGCCCCCCTCCTTCCACCCTCTCCTCCTACTCACTGATTTCTCATCTTAAATTAAATTGGGTACAAACACTGTAACAAATAATTTTCTCTCTACATTATGAGAAGATAGGCATAGACAGAAGTTCAGAAACATACAGCATGTAGCATCTTTACAAGATAAGATCAGCACTATGGCTTTCTGTCACAGGGTTTGCCTTTAAAATTTGTAATCATCAGCTTAGAATGTTTATCATCCCTTGAGAGGGATGTCTGTGATAAAAGATTGTCTTTATGTTCATCAGAACCTTTTAATTGCCCACAGCAGGCAATCCTTGAGGATCTAAACAAGTGTGGCTTTACAAGAATTTACACCAAGAAAGAAATGTGTCACTATCATTTGAGAAGATGTACATGTTAAAAAGGATGCATCTCCTCCAGCCTTAATTTAAAAGTAGAACTAAGAGGTTGCTAGCTTCCCCAGCTTCCTTTGTCCTCACAGGAGAGAGGAGCTAGAAACCAAATATCCCTGCCCTGCTGGCTTTTGCTGTTTTCTGCTTTTTGCACTGCTGAGGCAAGTCCAGCAGTCCTGGTTTGTTGGATCAGGAGACTGGCAACAGCAGAGCAGACACTCCTCTTGTCTCCCCCAGCCTTTCATGAGTGTCAGCCCCAAAAAAATTTGCAGAAGCTGACAGTTCCACCTTGCTGATTTGGCCCAAACTCAATTCTTTCTAACTTGTGCCAGATATTGCCTGTTTTGATGAGCCAGCTGGAAATGGGATGTCCCAAACTCCTTGTGCCATTTCATGCAGAAAAAAGCACTGCACAGAAGAGCCCCTTTTGAGGTGCAGAGTGTGCTCTTTAGAGCACAGGTTGAGGTGATTGGGTGTTATTGCTGTAAATCAGACCTTCCAAGCAGCTGCCATTTCTTTACAGCTCTGTCCTGAATTCTTGACACTTTTTCTTCCATTTATCCCAGGTCTCAGGACCATTTCCATGCTTGGTCCAAGTGGCCAAGCAAAAGATTTAGTGCCTTACAGTCTGTTTCATCCAGGAGAAGAAATTGATGAGGGCATCAGATAACTTGGAGATAATTGTGCACTTTCTCAAGGAAAGGCCAGGTCTCATTTTCTACCACTTTAGAGAAATTGAAAAACATACACTCAAATCTCCTTTCTCAAAGGGCCTCCCAGGGCCTTTCCTTGGGCCAGACTCACTTTACACACCTAGGCAGTGCTGGTACAATAATCACTGACTGCCTGTGATGTCTGTGTGTCACCTAAACACTCCTGTTCCTTACAGAATTGAAATGTAAGTCCACTATTCTGGCCACTGGGGTTCCAGTTGCTCACATCTCTGGTTTGAACAGGGATGAGGCTCCTTCCTGGCCTTTGGAGATGACCATTAACTCAGCTGCCTGCTCTAGAATTTCTTGCAGCCAAGGACAATGGTCTTTCCCACCATTTTGACCCAATCTGCAGCAACATCCGTGGTGCATGTCCCCAGAGCCACAAGGCAAGGGAATGGCAATCCCTGGCTCTGTAACTTGCAGCCAGCTTGCAAGACACAATTTAGCAGCAGGGCTGTCTACCTCTTAAAAAAATGTAGGCTGATTCTGGAAACAGGGAGATCATTCTGGATCTAAACCATTGCTGTTTTCCTGAGGAATGGCTGAACAATTCGAATTCAATGCTAAGGTTCTTGGTAAAATTCTATTTCAAAAGCTGCAAGAGTGTTCTAATTCCCTTGCTGCTCCTCACACACACACTGTGTGTGTAGTCACCAACTACGTGCCCTTCAGTGCTGGCAGATTTTACTACATTCAGCCCAGCAAAGCACAGGTGCAACCACAGCAGATGGTGGCAAGCTTCATCTAGCAGAGGCAACTTTAAGGGCACCTTCTTCAGGAGAAGCAGATTTTTGCTCAAGAAATAGAACATGAAAGGGCCCTGGTACCAAGGGTTATGAATCTAGCAATAACATGGCTCTGCTGATAATGACAATGTTTTGAATAATTTTTATTTGAATAGATCTGCCTGCATTACCAATATCTGCAGTGTTGCTTGGTAACTATTTCCTGATACCCGGAGACTGAAAAACATTTTTTCAAAACTAAATTACAATTCTGATATTAAATTTCACATTTTAGTGGTTTCAGTCTCCTCTGTATGGCTGTTTAGCCACAGCAATATTCCTGGTAATATTTTGTTACATTATCCACTTTTTTTTGTAACTTTCCTTTCCCAAAGGTGCCAAGTGAGGTTACAAGTAAATATTTCATACTCCTTCCTTGGTAATATGTTGATATTTTAAGAAGAGTCAGTAAAATTGTAAAGTGAGAATACAAGTGATCTCAGACACAAGTTGCATAATTCAGGATGAGTTTCAAAATTCAAGTAGAAAGCAATTCTAAATTATCAGTGGGTGGAAATAAAATTGCCACATAAAGCAGTAAAGCAACTGCTATTAAAGTGTTGCATGGAAAATAGGTGAATATGTTTATATATTAGTCACAGTTCTCTGTATTTGTTTTGCTGGTGGGGCAGTGCCAGCATTCACTAATTTTTCAGAAGCTTCTTTGTGTGGTCATGGAGATAAAGGATAATAATAATAATAATAATAATAATAATAATAATAATAATAATAATAATAATAATAATAATAATAATAATAATAAATGTAGTGCTGTTGATGGGATCACAATTCAGTGATGAATATAATACCACAATGCTCTACTAAATTACTTGTCAAAACTTACCTCATAATAAAAAGGCTAATTAAAAAGAGGAATGAACAAACCCCACTATGCTGTAGTTTCAGAAGTGTATCTGCTGATTTCCCCATGTTGTAAATTTTAGTTACAAAGTCATGCCTTCCCCATTTTTTGAGGATTAACAAATTCACTTCTGCCTTCTCTGCTAACGAGGACAGCACCACAGAAGGTGGTAGGCTGCTTGCAAATGCCAGGGTTCTGTTGATTTGTGGATACTTCTGTGACTAAAGGAATGTAGCAGTTGTGTGAGACGACCCCTAATATCTCTTTTGCTCCCTGACAATGCCAGATTGTGCAGGGAGCTCTGCTTGAAAATTAAATTCCCACCTCCCCAAATATATGCACAGTGACTTTCTGGAACATGATTTTCACAACAAGTACCCACACTTTGTTCATTTGCTTTCTCAGTGGCCTCTTTTGACTGAAGGCTTGAAACTGGCAGCTCAGAACTGTAGAAGGTCAGAAGAAAGTAAATAACATTTGTTTAACAGCTATAGGTAGTAGAAAAAGTTTAGCTGATCTGTGGGCAAGTGATTGCATCAATTCTACTCCATAGTTCTTACAAAAGAAAATAGATCTTGAGATCACTTTGGAGCACCCTTTCTCTGGCTTTGTGGAACCAGCAAAATCTGCATGGTAGATGATTGCTGAGCTCTGATTCCTACAAAAGTCCTCAGCCACTGAATGTGCTTCCTAAGAAATCCTCAGTGACAGCAAACTAGACAATTTGGAGAGGATTGGGCAGTTCCATCAGGGTTGAAAAATGTAGAAATGGAGAACACCTGTAGAAAAAGTTGCAATCTAAAACTCCCCCCAATTCATTGGCAGGTGAAACTGACTTCTGACATTTTAAAAATAGAAATGGAAGGTTTGTTTGTCCCCAGGGCCCTACTTGTGTCCTAAGTGCCACATTCCTATGGAGGCTATGGAATATTCAGCACTGGAAATCTCTAAAAAAACAGATCAGAGAGAGCTGTCTGGAGTGACATCTGCAGGCAAGCTTGCTGTAAGACAAAGGAACTCAAATGTCCTGGTCTCACTGCTGTCATTAGATTTCTAATATTATTAATAACATTTAGTAATAATTGCACTTAAAGATTTGTCCTTTTTACTGAAAATATGGGAAGCATTTAAGCCAAGGCCAGCTACCTTCCAGAAGGAATATTATATTTCACATATTCTGGGCTCCAGAGGAGACCCCTGAGGAGATTTTTGGTCTGTGCTACAGAAAAGATCAAGCCCCATGGCTGCAATGATCCCCAATAATTCCAGATTCACAGAATATATCACAGCAGTTGTTTATTCATTGTTTGACTACAGATATACTTAATATTGCCCAAAACCAGACACCATGGGTGTGGCACATCCTCAGTCCATTCCCTCTCATCCAGGAGTAAGGCATCTGTCATTCCTCAAACGGCTGTGGTGTGGTTTGTTCAATCACACAGGAAATAACAGGAACAATAAGATATCTCAGGTGTAGTCTACAGGGTACTACCATCCCAAAATACTAAAAAGAATTATGAACTCCATGCCAAGAAACAACTGCTGAGAAAGTGTGAGTTCTCTTCTTTTGCTTGGGGTGGTGGGGTTAAACTCCTAGGGGTCAAATCAACATTTTCTATAAAAACCATGAAGTTCTCCTGAGGTTGTATAACTCAGTCTGGTGTAGCTTTTCAAACAGCATTATCCTAGAGTGAGCCATGCTGCTGAAAACTTAAAAAAGCTATTCCCTTTTTGCTGAGGAGAAAAAGAGCATATTTTTGGGTGGCTTGGTGCTTCACAGGTGTGATAAGCTAAGAACTCAATACTCCTCCCAGGTTCTGGAAATTTGACACCTCAAGGGCTCAGTCCTTGCAGAACCAGAAATTACTGTTGTTACCTTGGGGATCTTTTACAATTAGACATTTTCCTCATGTGTTGTTATGCTTTTGATCCCTAATATTGTGCTGTTTATTTCTCTGCTTTTATTATTGTCAAGGCTAAAATAATATGTGCTAGAGAGATGCACTCAGAAAAGACAGACTTTAGTTTTATTCCTCTGCTCACACTGCAAAATACAGCACACAACAAATCTGCAAGCAAATCTGGGTTTGTGACTTATGTGGGCCATTAATATTTAATGCATGCAGTATCTACTCTTTTGCAGGTTTGTCCATATTCTATTCTAATGTCCTGTAAACAGTCTCCAGGTAATTTCTGACATCTCTGGAGCAAGAAACTGCTATGTATACAAAATTCAAACTGTGCTGGAGATGAGAAATGATGGCAGAAATAAGTGTTAGAGCCCTTTGATCCCCCTTCCTCTCTGCAGCAATAAATATATTCAGAAAGGCAGCGCTGTAGATTTATAAATGTTAGCACTCTGAGTGAAGTCAAACTAATTTACTCTATGAACTTCTCTGACATTATGAAAACTTTACAAAGAGATCATTGCATGTGAAGTATTAAAATACTATAATTTTGACTTAAAAACCCCACTCACCAGACATTCAAGTTCCCTTCTGTATATCTGCAGAGTTTTGAAGTGTTTTAAGAATAAGTGGGAACACCGTAAAGATGGCAAAATAAATTATGCCTCTTGAAGTTTAGGGATAAAACCCACATAAAATAAAATGGTATGAATCCATTTTTATGGATTGGGACTCTGGCAGTGAGGGAGAGGAAGAGTGGAAGGGGATTGTTCTGAATGAAGGGATGGTGATGAAGAAGAGACAAGTGGCACTGGAAATGTCTAACACAGTGACAGAGGGGTTGAGCCTTGTCTCAAGCTCGTGCATCATTTGTCCTGGGGGAAAATTAATTGATTGGATAAATTCAGGAATTAAGCAGCTGAAGATTTGAGAGTGGTGAGTACAGACATCTCCCCATCAGCACAGGGCCACTTTTGAGGCTTTTGGCTTGAAGCTGCAAGAGGCAGCACATGGCTCCAGTGGGGCAGGAGGGCACTCAGCACCACTGCCCACAGCCACGGCAGCCCAGGCAGGAGCAGGAACTGCAGTTTCAGACCTTTCCCTCTGCTGATAGATGGAACAAAGGGAAAATCTCAAAACCCAGAGACTGCATCTGAGCAGGTGACCATGTCAGTCAGGAAGGAGGATAAATAATGGCTAGGGGAGTACTTTCCCCTTGGTGTGAAACTCTGCTGGCAACAATTGTAGGCGCCACTTTGCTAGCTTCTATAACAAATCATTGATGCCTTAATTAGTTCAGAGCAGTGCTCTGCATCTTTTGGCCTGCTACAGACCTGTAGGAGCTTTGCTCCCCTCCCTGCGGTGGTGCCCCATCGAGTTTAAAATCCTGTCCTACCCTTGGTTCTCATCTGAGAAGGTCTCAGCAGCCACCTGAGACTGAGCTAAAGGTCACACAAGACATCTCCATTTTCTGGTGTTTGCCTGGAGGACCTGACCTCTTCTATGTGCTGATCAGATGATGGCTCCCAGCACTTTGCAATCCTAAGGGAAATATTTGAGTGCAATCCTAACCAGTGATGTAGCCCTGCTTTGTTCAGCTAACAAAGGTGGCTATCCAGATTTCAGCACCCAGGTGAGGCTGCTGAGACTTAGCTTGGATCCTTTTCTTCACAGCACCATCTAGTGCTACTTATGCAACCCACAATTTTCTTTGTCCTTGCCTTCTCTCACATAAATACACAAAATCACATACATTTTAAAAGAAACACAGAATAGACTCCAGACCTTTAAAAAAATATACTTGAGTAAAAATTCCTCCATACTGAGGAGTTCTTTTCCCCTGAGGAAATAATGAGAGAAAAAAAAGAAATCACACCAATAGATATACAGGAACTTGCAGTCTAGAAACAATGCTGGTGAAGTTGTTACAAGAACCACAGCAAAGCAGGGAGCTAAACTAAACAAAACTATAAAATGAAATAAAATGCTGCTTCTTTAACTGTATCTTTTGTCTGGACTAAGAAACTGTGTGTGGTTAAGTGTGGGTTTGTCTAGATGAGCTGTCTTGCCTTTTATATGCCTTGCCCACTTTTCCTAACCTCTAACCTTTTGCTTAACATTGTTAAAATATGTTTAACTTCACTAAATAATAAATGCCAAAGATAAAGATTGTCTTTGCCAATACCTCAACAACCTTCATCGATTGTAGCGTGAGTCCTTGCAGGAAACTTTCCCTCCTTGATGGTCATTGCTACAAGAGACAAAGATCCCACAGCCTCTCCCCCAAAATTTGATTTGTTCTTTACAATGGTAAAAGAAGAAAAAAGGAAAAGAGTCAAAATTAAAAAAAAAAAAATAAAATAAAGGACAAAAGGGAAAAGAATAAAGGGAAAATACAGGGAAAGAGGAGGAAAAGGGGGAAAATATAAAAAGGGGAAAAGGAAAAGGACAAGGAAAGTGAAAATGAGAAAAAGTAAATACAGCCAAGCAAGAAAACTGTTTATTTTTATTTTTTTTTTAAATCCTGATTATAACAATTTAACTTTTTCAACCATTCTGAAAATTGCCAAAATATGGAGGGGGAAAGCAGCCAAACATTGCCATGGGGTTTTTCCCATGATCACCTTGTACTGCTACAATAAATTCCTATGGAATCTCCTGGAGATCACAGTGGGAACTAGGTGGAGAAAGCTGCAGTGAATGCCAGAGCAGGGCATATTGATGGGAGTTGGATGTGCAAGTGTTCTCTCTCCACTAAACAGTGTCTAGTGGAGTCTCATATCCATTTATTGCAACTTTGTAATTTGACCTTGACAGCTTGTAAATTTTCAGGACACTATTCTTAAAGGCAATTCAGTCGTGTTAGGCTTTCAAATCACTGGTTTCATGGCTGGACTTTATGGGCAAAGGTGCATGTTTTAAATAGCTTTTGTGTAAAATCCCTGCAGGCTATGCCAAAGGCAAACTAATGACCACTGGTGGAGCTGCAAATGGAATTGGATAATATATTGATACCAGCAGTAAACAGTATTCGATTTTAACAGCAACTAGTATGGAATAACATGTCTAATTTAATTTATGAACCTAATTTAAACGTTGGAGAGACTTGACACAGAAAAACTCATTGTTGTGTTGTTCCTGCTCTTTTGTTTTCTGCCCATCAGAAAAGGGGAAGGATGTTACAGCAGTTGATGTTAATTTGTTCATCTGCTTATGCTGTTGGTATTTCTTGCCTGCTCATGGCACTTTTGCAAGTAACTCTAGCTGCTCTTAATCCTGATTTAAAGAAACAATTGATTTTCTTGTTATGATTTATTATCATTGATCAGGGTGCAAATAACACATCTTTGCTTTTGGCACTTTGTACAGCCATAGCTGAAGTTACCAACCTTTTTCTATTTCTCTCTGCAGGGGAGAGCTATGGCTCCAGAAGTGCAAATGCTCTCTTTTTGTGAGCAGCTTTGCCCACACAAGTGAATCACATAAGTAAATTCACACACACAAGACCTTGGCACCTGGGACCAGGATGATTGTGTACAGCTCAACTCAAAAGTCTTTAATTCTCCTTTTCTTTATGGCACACATTTTTAAAAATGTTCAAACTATTTATATTAATAATTGAGAAAGCTGAGGGTCTGAGCCTGCCTGAGCTGCAGTTCTGGTATAGTTTTTGAAAGAGAGCAAGGGGTCTTTACTATGAACAAACAAAAATTTCCGGCTTTCTTTTATTTGGGTATTTGAATGATGACCTTTTGAGGATATTGAAATGAAAGAAAGAAGCATTCTCCAAAGATTTTGTACAGAATAAAATAAGCATTATTAACTTCTGTCTCATTTTCAGGTCTTATAGGCCTGTCTTGCTTTACATGCACCTCTGCTAAATAAAAATGGTCACTATGTTCTTGTAAAACATAGTTAAATGGGAAGATTTCACTCTAGTAACCACTGAAAGACCATAAAACCATACCATAAAACCATAAAGTACCATAAAACATAAATATATTCACTAGAAGATACCTTTTACTGACTAATAAGGAAAATATTTCTGACTTTCATAGGGAGAATAATATTAATGGTTTTTTAAATTATCCTTTGTGCTGGTTAAATGTGGGTTTTGCTTGGCTTTAGGTATCAAAATTCTCCAAGAATTCTCCATCCTGTACAGATTTAGAATCCCCCCAGTCACTGAGAGTGAAAGAGAGGAGGGGTTTGACCTTCTGTGACCCCCAATCAAGGGATCAGTCAGGTTTTCAAGAGCAGCCCCTTTCTCCAGGAGATTGGTTGGAATTGTGGCTAGGGGTCAGGATGATATTGATAAAGAAAACAGCACTGCAGAACAATCAAACCCTGCACCAGCTGCCCCCATGGCATTTTTGGTGGGCAATATTTTTCTCAGTGGGGTTGTACTTTGTGTGCTTGGATACCTCCAAAGCTCAGCTCAGCAATGCCAGGGGGGGTCCTGAGATTTGGTAAAGTAGATTTTAACAGAGCATTTTCAGCTAAAGGTAGGTTTACTAAATCAGAAAAGGGTGACCAACATCTTGATGGCCATCTGGTTTTAATGATAGCAGGAACTGGCACAGCAACAGGAATCTTCCTGCAATGCTTCATTTATAGGATCAGAGTTTTCTGACCAAAAAAAAAAGAAAAAAATTAGATTAGGGAAATTATTTTATAGCTCATCTACTTCTGCTTCCCAAACTGTGCCTAATGAAAAGAAAGATGACAGTTATTTCCATTGTGAAAACTGGAATTTGTAACATTAAGGGTCTTTTTCCTTTCACAAATCTACACTGAGATATTGAGAACTGGGCTACTGATTAATGTACATTATTTGAGACAACACTTAGAACCACAGGTATTTCAGGCTTAGTAGCAGTAAAATAAAATATTCTGAATCATCAATAGCTGAAAGTAGAAATTCTTTGGTACGTGCAGAGAAAAATAGATTTGGAGTGGAAACTTACTTGACAGGTATGAGTCTAACAGTATTTGAAGTAGATGAGATATTGATTCCCCAAAATAAATAAATAAATTCAAATGCCCAACCATTTTAAGCTTCAAAACTATCTGCAAAGTTAACAATGTCACGCTTAGAAAACTGATAACAAAAGAAGTGCTTTCTATACAATTGCCATGAAAAAGGATGTCTGTCACTTTTCCCTTCTGAGGACAGCAGCATGCATGGCTGGAGAAAAAGTGCACAACCTCAGGAGTGGTTCCTGGACTTTGTGGTCCAGGTCAGAACAATCTGATAAACAAAGATGTTAAAAAATCTGCAGTCAGTGTCCACACTAGCTACTAAAATAGCAATAACAAAAAAAAAAAAAAAAAAAAAAAAAAAAAATATCCCAATCCTCCAGCAAATCTCATTTAGGCTGGAGTTTCAACCCTTTCTCTGGACTGTTCCTGGGAACTGAATACTGCTAGTTTGGTAGTAGACACTTGATGAGAGCAATGAGGAGAGGTTTTCAGACTGACAGCAGGTCTGAGCAGTGCTGCACACTCCCTGTTCTCCAGCTGTGAATCAGTTCCAGCCCAAAAATGTGTGCTCAATCCCTAAGCTGGTGTCCTTTACCTTCCAGCTGCACTTTGTGCCCCTCACCAAGCTCCATGTTCTCAGGCTGTAGAGCTCAAGAGGAGCTGCTGGCACCTAGCTGCCCTGGCTCATGGCAGCAGCACTCTTATCAGCATTTTTATTATTCCTCTGCAGGATCCCACTGCTCACGCAGAGTTTGTGTGCAATAACTCAGCTTGCAGCTAGGCAGTGGTTTGGAATCAGCAGCAGCTCTGATTTGAAACCCAAGAGCCAACAGCCCTGCAGGTCACAGCTGCCCTCAGCTCTGCAAGGCTCAGGGCTGCCTCATTCCTGCCCCCAAGGGCTCAGCAAACTCCAGGCACAGCTCCGGGTGAGCAGAAATGTCTCCACACATGTGGAATTCTCAAAATCTTACAAAAAAGTAGGTGCAAACATAGACATAAATGAAAACTTTGAATTAAGACCTTAGAACAGATGAGAATTATTAGAATAAATAGCAACTACTACCAAATTTGACTTACATCCTTTGAATAGACCAAATCTTTTACAGCATTAAAATTACTGTAGTGTAAAATAGAAATGCTTAAAGCAAGAAAGAAAAGTGCCTTAAACAAGCAAAAAGAAATACATTGAGTGCTGAAAGACTTAAAATTTTGCTCACGTGCCTTTGTGTAGAAAACTTGCAATGTTGTTTTGCTAAATAAAGAAACATGTACTGTAGTAGAGCTGTGTAACACGAAGTAGTTAATAACAACAGAGTTAAGAGAGTTTCTTTGTAGTTGTACCAAGAGGGGAAATTGTGGGAAGCCTAGTAAGGGTAAGAAGACGTTCAGAGAGCTGTGAAAGCAGACCTCACAAACAGAAAGAGCAGGGAACTCAGAGCTGCAAAGTCTGAAAGTAGGAAAGTTACAATAGTACAGCAAGCAAGGCCATCAAACAGTAGCTTGAGTTTTAGGTTTGGCTAAGACAGACCTTAAGACTGCAGAAAAATGTGCCTAGCAAGATAGTAGAAGGTTTTAGGCTTAAAAATGGAGTATTGTGCATTGTTAATAGAAGGCATAGAAGCAAGCATTGTGTGAAGCAGGTGTACATGTGCTTTTAGTGATTAGCTGGAGCTATTGTCTGTAAGCTTAACAATATGCTATTGGCTAGAAAGTTTTTAAAATGCTCTGTAACAAAGAAATCTTTGACAGGAGGTGAGTGCTGCCATCTTGCCATTGTCTCAACCATGTACTGAGGCTGAGGCTGCAGAAAAGCTCAAGGAACTTATCCCAGCAGTCCCACCCCTTTTGTGGAAACCTCCAACAGATATATCAGGTAAATATATATTTAACAGATATATCTGTTGTTATTATTTATCAGATTTATATCTGATAAATCTGTCAGTTTTCAAACCAGAGCTCAAGGCTGGGATGGAAAGAAGGGGGAAGGAGAGAGAGAAAGAGAGAGAATGAAATTGCCATTAAAGCTCAGTAATCTGAGAGGGGCACATCGTGTAGCTGAGCTGAAAGGCTCAATTAGTTCTCCCAGGTTTATTTCATTAAAAGACTGCAGTAGCATTTCAGCTGCAGCCAGAAGGCTTTGCAGGGGCAGGTTTTGGTAGCAGAGGGGCTGCAGGGGTGGCTTCTGTGAGAAGCTCTCAAAAACTTCTTCCATGTCCAGTAGATCCAGTCCCTGGTGGCTCCAAAGATGGGAACACTGCTGGCCAAGGCTGAGCCCAACAGGAATGGTGGGAATCACAGATAACAGGTTTATGAAGAAAGAAGTTGTAATTGTGGTCAGAGAAGAGCAGGATGAGAACATTGAGAGGAACAGCTCTGCAGACAGCCAGGTCAGTGCAGAAGGAGGGGCAGGAGGTGCTGTGGTCCAGCTGAAAACTGGTCAAAGATGAGATTCAATGACCTTAGAGGATGTTTCCAACTTAAATTAGTCTTTATTACTAAATTTAGTTATTTAGTGAACTGAACATAATATAAAATGAAAGAGAAAGCAGGTTTGAATCTTAAAACTGTCATTTCTTCTAAATTAAAAGCAAAGCCCTGGCCTACACCAAAGCATAAGATGTCACAGAAGGACAAGGAGGTGTTATGAAAAGATATATCTGTATGCAAATATAGGGCAGGTTATGTGGAAAGACAAAATTGAATCAAATAAAATCCATTTACAAAATAAACTGCCACTGCAGTTCTTCTGGGGAGGGGGTGGATGAGGAGCAGGAGGAAGAGAACTAAAATGTGAACCACTTCTAAATCCCTCCTTGTGGCCTGGAGTTCACTCCTGCACTTGCTGTAGGTGTGTGGCATTGATTTCCCCACCCTAGCAGACCATTATGGATGAGGCAGGGCTGCCCTCTGACACACTCAGTGCTGGGAATTGTGAGCAGCCTTTGGAAATGTTGCTACCAGGTGGCTGCAGCTTTGCAAAGCACCTGCTGCAAGGCTGAGCCCTTCTGGCTCTGCTTTGGGCAGACTTTTGGATTTAGCTTATCAATAGACTATCAGTGGGGTTTTTGTTTCCAGGGACTTGTTTAAATTGTGTCTGATAAAAATTAAATTTAAAAAAAGAAGAAGAATTTACATTTATGATCTTGAGAAACAAAGTTAATAAGTGGGAGCTCAATAGATCCTACAGAGCCCAGTGAAGGTTCTGTGCTTATGGTGAAAAATCCAGAATTCACAATTATACACTTAAAGAGCAATAAATTTAACTGTACAGTAAGACACCTGATGAATCATGCCCTTGGAACATAAAAGCTTTCTGTGGACATTTTTTCCCTTCAGTTCCAAAAATTGAAGTCTCTGTATCTCAGTTTCTGAAATGTGGTCTTCTCAGAAATACATTTTCCCAAAAAAGAGAGTTAAGGCAGGCAAGCATTTCAGGTATTCTTCAATAATCTCTCATGAAAAACTACAATTTTTCTCTCATTGACTCACTATAAAGCAACTCTGGATTTATTGTGGCCAGTAAGCCTCAAGGATAAGTAGATGTTCAATTGTGAAATATGAAACAGAAATGAAAAAGGAAAAATATCCATCCAAAACATATCAGCAGGCACTGGTCATCATACCAGGGCTACTGCGTGACAGATTGTGGTTTTCAGAGAGTCTGCTGGTAAATGGTCTCTGTGTAGAGATTTTATAAAGTACAACTGGGAGCAGGACAATGAGCAGGCAGTAGTATGGGGATTTTTTTTTTTTTTTTTTTAACATCAGAATGGGAGGAATGTAAAAAAAGAGAAATCTGACACTTTTTTGGTTTGTTAAGTTTATGTTTCCTTGAAGAGCTGGAATCTGTCTCTCTGGCTTGTTACCTACACCTTGCTACAATGCTCAACATTTTAATTATGTGGTCCCTTTGCAAGCACTTCAACTCTGATGTATTTCAAAAGGTTTTGTGCTTTTGAAAAGCTGCTGTTCAGCATCTTCACATCCACTAGATGTCACTCAATAGTCATCATTTCCAGCACTGACATAAAACACACACACACACACAAAAAGGCAACTAATATTTCTTTTCTTCAGACTCAAAAAAATGTTCTTTCAAAAAATTTTATTCACTTTTTAAAGTCAATATGTGGTGTTTGAAAGGCTTTCATCATCACTTCAAAAATTAAAACTTTTAGATGATTCCATGGGAAGCCCTGGTTGCCACCTGGAATATACAGGTTCTTTTAGCATAGTTCTTTCAAAGAAAAAAAGATTTAAAAGGTAATTTGGAGGGTGGTGGACTTGATGTTAATGGATAATTGTGCCTCTGGATCATGACCACACTGTTCAACATTTTGATCTGCCTGATGCCTAATGATATTTATCTTCAGTGATATTTTCTAGCTTAGATGTCCATGCCCTGTGGGGTTTTGTCTTTAGGAGCTGCTTTGAACCCTTAACTCCAAAAAGAGCCGGGATGGATGGAATTTCTCTTACTCTGCTTGCAGTGGTGGGTCTCTACCTGGGCATACTCTAGCTCCCAATTCCAGCCATTTGTTCTTGTGTGCTCTCAGACCTGCAATCACTTCACAGTGCAGCTGGCTTTTCTTCACAAACTAAACAAAGAACAACTTTTCTAGCCCTCAAATGATTTCTTTGTCTTTTTCCATACTCCCTCAGGCTTCCTGGAGACAGATGAGAGGAGGGATCCCTGAAGAATCCACTGGACTTGGATACCCAGAGGAGGCACTAAAGGAAAATCAGGAAGGATCTCAGCAAATCTCACTGGTGAGTGCAACCTTGGGGAGTAAAACATGGCAGGATGCTCAGGGAGAGCAACAAAGGAAAATTGAAAAAGGGTCTTGGCTATGGGCATGATGATCCAAAAATACTTCCGAGGGGTCCTTTGGGACAATGCTGGGATGGTTTGGACATTCTTTCACAGGTAGCTGAGGATGTGGATGTGCAGAGGGGACAATGTGGTGCTGGTTTGGGAAAGGATTGCTCAAAGAGGGATGTGGAGAATTATTGCTAAGGCAAATAGCAGCAGGAGGCTGTGTGATAAGGAAAGAACTGTGAGGACTGGGAACCTCCCTGCCTTATCTTCAAACTCTGCAGTCCAATACAGGGCCAGCTACAAGTCTTCTGCATTCATGGCTTTCCCAGGAAGTCTTCTACTTCCAGGGAAAATAACCAGGGAGGTACTGTCCCTACAGCCCCAGCCCTCCCCAGGCCATTGTGGAGGCAGGGTGGAGAATTTGGGTTTGCTGTTCAGGACTTAAGGGGGTTGGTTTCTCTAGAGTGACCAAGTGTGAGAGCTCACAGGCAGTGAACTGGTGAGGTGACAGAGTGGAATCTCTTCCAGGAATTGGTTAGGAAGGCATATAAAATAAGGAATCAGGAACATAGATAGATAGATAGATAGACAGACAGATAGATAGATAGATAGATAAAAATGATATATACATATAAATATTATATATATGTAAAATATAAATATAAATATAGAATAATATATATTATACATATAATATAAATATAAAATAAGGCTCAGGAATATAAAAAGATATGAAAGAAGAGATGAGGAAAAGGCAAAGGTTCAGACAAGGATAATGGCACAGTTTTCACAGCCCCCAACAGGAAAAAGTGCAGGGAGCCCCGGGACCAAAGGGAAGGGGGTGAACACCAGGACAGTGACTGGGAAAGAATCAATGCACCTTTTGTAAAAAAGAACATTAGAAATGGATTGTTCAGGGTGTCAGGATTGTACCAGGGGCTCACCACACTGCAGCCCTTGCTGGACCATGAAGTGTTTCCTGGTAGCCACAGGAGCTTCTCTGTCTGATTTGAATTTTATGCCACAGGGGGAACAATTGTTCAGATGTTTTCTTGAGAAGAGGGAAAGATGAGCAGGTGCATTTGATTCAAACACTCTTGGTGAATGTGTGTGTGGATGCGAATTACCTCTGTGTGTGTTATATCCACAGCTGCCTCTGCCCATTCCCTTCCAGCACATTGTACAGGGCTGGGAGAGGCCAGGAGGAGAGAGACATGAACTGTAAGTTGGCTTGTGAACACTGAGTTGTTTTTCTCTAACAATATTCATCACTTTTTGCTTTTCTTAACCCAGTTTGAGACCCTGTACTGACTGTGTGCAGCAAAACTGAAGGGCTGCCATGATCCAGGGGAGTTCTGTGGCTTGCTCAGATCCTGCTGCTGAGGAGCCAACTCCTCAGGAAGAAGATGGATGGAGGGACCAGGCTGGGAAGGAAGATGTGGGAGAGGCAGCCTCACATCCCTGCCCCTGCCAGCCTGGTGATGATGGGTGCAGAACCTCAGGAGTTGCCTGAGGTCACAGGAGTTACCTGAGGCCATTTGAGATCATTGGAGTCCCTGGAGCACACAGCACTCCCTGAACCCAGGTGGTAATGCCCTCTTTTTCTCTCTGTCACCCCCTTCTCTGTCTCTCTCTCCCCTCATTCTTTACCCAACTTTTCTTCCTCTTCCTCTCTCTTTTCCAGCCCTCTTTAGTAGGGTAACTCTTTATATTTTGGAATTTTGGTCACCAATAAACAGTTCTCAGATCCAATGTTTATTTCGGCTGACTTTATTTGGTTCCTGACCATCCATTACTGGAAGAACTCCTCACAGTTCCCCAAAGTGGAATGTGACACTTAAGGTCAATGCAATCCCTGGGAGGGGTTTCTTGAGATCATTAAAATCTGTTTTAATTGATCCAGGGGTTATTTGAGGTCATTTGGGGGTTACTTGAGGTCATTTCTGGCTCTGATGGGGTCACTTTAGGTCACGGGGTTACTTGAGGTCATTTGGGATTTTTCTTGGGTGATCCAGAGGTTACTTGAGGTCATTTGAGACCCTGATCGGGGTTACTTGAGGTCACAGGGGTCATTTGAGGTCATCTTGGGGTTACTTGAGGTCATTTCAGGCCCTGATGGGGTCACTTTAGGTCACGGGGTTACTTGAGGTCATTTGGGATTTTTCTTGGGTGATCCAGAGGTTACTTGAGGTCATTTGAGACCCTGATCGGGGTTACTTGAGGTCACAGGGGTCATTTGAGGTCATCTTGGGGTTACTTGAGGTCATTTCAGGCCCTGATGGGGTCACTTTAGGCCACGGGGTTACTTGAGGTCATTTGGGATTTTTCTTGGGTGATCCAGAGGTTACTTGAGGTCATTTGAGACCCTGATCGGGGTTACTTGAGGTCACAGGGGTCATTTGAGGTCATCTTGGGGTTACTTGAGGTCATTTCAGGCCCTGATGGGGTCACTTTAGGCCACGGGGTTACTTGAGGTCATTTGGGATTTTTCTTGGGTGATCCAGAGGTTACTTGAGGTCATTTGAGACCCTGATCGGGGTTACTTGAGGTCACAGGGGTCATTTGAGGTCATCTTGGGGTTACTTGAGGTCATTTCAGGCCCTGATGGGGTCACTTTAGGCCACGGGGTTACTTGAGGTCATTTGGGATTTTTCTTGGGTGATCCAGAGGTTACTTGAGGTCATTTGAGACCCTGATCGGGGTTACTTGAGGTCACAGGGGTCATTTGAGGTCATCTTGGGGTTACTTGAGGTCATTTCAGGCCCTGATGGGGTCACTTTAGGCCACGGGGTTACTTGAGGTCATTTGGGATTTTTCTTGGGTGATCCAGAGGTTACTTGAGGTCATTTGAGACCCTGATCGGGGTTACTTGAGGTCACAGGGGTCATTTGAGGTCATCTTGGGGTTACTTGAGGTCATTTCAGGCCCTGATGGGGTCACTTTAGGCCACGGGGTTACTTGAGGTCATTTGGGATTTTTCTTGGTTGATCCAGAGGTTACTTGAGGTCATTTGAGACCCTGATCGGGGTTACTTGAGGTCACAGGGGTCATTTGAGGTCATCTTGGGGTTACTTGAGGTCATTTCAGGCCCTGATGGGGTCACTTTAGGCCACGGGGTTACTTGAGGTCATTTGGGATTTTTCTTGGGTGATCCAGAGGTTACTTGAGGTCATTTGAGACCCTGATCGGGGTTACTTGAGGTCACAGGGGTCATTTGAGGTCATCTTGGGGTTACTTGAGGTCATTTCAGGCCCTGATGGGGTCACTTTAGGCCACGGGGTTACTTGAGGTCATTTGGGATTTTTCTTGGTTGATCCAGAGGTTACTTGAGGTCATTTGAGACCCTGATCGGGGTTACTTGAGGTCACAGGGGTCATTTGAGGTCATCTTGGGGTTACTTGAGGTCATTTCAGGCCCTGATGGGGTCACTTTAGGCCACGGGGTTACTTGAGGTCATTTGGGATTTTTCTTGGGTGATCCAGAGGTTACTTGAGGTCATTTGAGACCCTGATCGGGGTTACTTGAGGTCACAGGGGTCATTTGAGGTCATCTTGGGGTTACTTGAGGTCATTTCAGGCCCTGATGGGGTCACTTTAGGCCACGGGGTTACTTGAGGTCATTTGGGATTTTTCTTGGGTGATCCAGCGGTTACTTGAGGTCATTTGAGACCCTGATCGGGGTTACTTGAGGTCACAGGGGTCATTTGAGGTCATCTTGGGGTTACTTGAGGTCATTTCAGGCCCTGATGGGGTCACTTTAGGCCGCGGGGTTACTTGAGGTCATTTGGGATTTTTCTTGGGTGATCCAGAGGTTACTTGAGGTCATTTGAGACCCTGATCGGGGTTACTTGAGGTCACAGGGGTCATTTGAGGTCATCTTGGGGTTACTTGAGGTCATTTCAGGCCCTGATGGGGTCACTTTAGGCCACGGGGTTACTTGAGGTCATTTGGGATTTTTCTTGGGTGATCCAGAGGTTACTTGAGGTCATTTGAGACCCTGATCGGGGTTACTTGAGGTCACAGGGGTCATTTGAGGTCATCTTGGGGTTACTTGAGGTCATTTCAGGCCCTGATGGGGTCACTTTAGGCCATGGGGTTACTTGAGGTCATTTGGGATTTTTCTTGGGTGATCCAGAGGTTACTTGAGGTCATTTGAGACCCTGAGCGGGGTTACTTGAGGTCACAGGGGTCATTTGAGGTCATCTTGGGGTTACTTGAGGTCATTTCAGGCCCTGATGGGGTCACTTTAGGCCACGGGGTTACTTGAGGTCATTTGGGATTTTTCTTGGGTGATCCAGAGGTTACTTGAGGTCATTTGAGACCCTGATCGGGGTTACTTGAGGTCACAGGGGTCATTTGAGGTCATCTTGGGGTTACTTGAGGTCATTTCAGGCCCTGATGGGGTCACTTTAGGCCGCGGGGTTACTTGAGGTCATTTGGGATTTTTCTTGGGTGATCCAGAGGTTACTTGAGGTCATTTGAGACCCTGATCGGGGTTACTTGAGGTCACAGGGGTCATTTGAGGTCATCTTGGGGTTACTTGAGGTCATTTCAGGCCCTGATGGGGTCACTTTAGGTCACGGGGTTACTTGAGGTCATTTGGGATTTTTCTTGGGTGATCCAGCGGTTACTTGAGGTCATTTGAGACCCTGATCGGGGTTACTTGAGGTCACAGGGGTCATTTGAGGTCATCTTGGGGTTACTTGAGGTCATTTCAGGCCCTGATGGGGTCACTTTAGGTCACAGGGGTCATTTGAGGTCATTTGGGATTTTTCTTGGTTGATCCAGAGGTTACTTGAGGTCATTTAAAGCCCTGATCAGGGTTACTTGAGGTCACAGGGGTCATTTGAGGTCATCTGGGGGTTACTTGAGGTCATTTCAGGCCCTGATGGGGTTACTTTGGGTCACAGGGGTTACTTGAGGTCATTGGAGTTTTTTTTGAGGGATCCAGGGGTTACTTGAGGTCATTTGAGGCCCTGACTGGGGTTACTTGAGGTCACAGGGGTCATTTGAGGTCATCTGAGGCCCTCATTGGGGTTACTTTAGGTCACAGTGGTTACTTGAGGTCATTTGAATCTTTGTTATTCAAATAAAGTTAAAGGACTCCTCTGTGTCCTTTTTGGAGATAAAACCTCTGGTGTTTGAGGATTTTTCTGACGAGTGCATATTGACAGTTCACCTATTCCCCCTAATCTCAAAGGAACCCTCTGGCTCTGAGGAAGCCACAAAACTTTATCATCTCTAACCCTAATCACCAGCAACAGTGACATTTTCAAATATGTTCCTCAAAGACAGGATATAAGCTCCATATTCAACCCTGACACTCAGAACAAGGAACACTAAAAATATTTATTTATTTATGTATTAGTTTCTGCAAATTACACATTAAACTCACAGTGTGATGAAAGAAAAACACGTGGGAGGCAGAGAATTAAATAACTTTATTCAGCCTCTGTTTTTTCCCTTTCTATTTTGTCACCAGAGTTTCAACACACAAAGGGTGCTGTTTGGCAAATCTATCAGAGGGTGCTAACAAGGGAAATAACTAATGGGACTTTTGATGGCAAAGAAAAACAGATGCTGAAGTGAGCTGGATGCTTTGTTGCCACTGCTGTTTCTGGTGCAGCTTGATCTTCTTTCCTCAAAGACAAAACAAGCTCAAAAAAGGGCAGAAAATAAAGAGAACTGTGGAGATTATAAAACCAGACTATTTAAAACTGTGCTCAAGCAGCTTTTGTGATCACAGGCTCTCTGACATGCTACAAAACAATCCTAGCTACTAAAAAACTTGGAAAAAAGGAAAAAAAGTGGGAGAAAAGGGAAGAAATACACAATACATTGGGAAATAGGGGGAAAAATATGGGGGATGGGGATGGAAAGCAAGATTAGGACCTCAGGTCTCATAGTTTGGCACAGACTGGAATTTTTCTGAAGCCAGTGGAGATGTTGGTGGCACATGGGTTCATTCTGGCTACCCAGAGCAGTAAGGACATCACGGTTCAAGAGGAGAGGGCTGGCCCCAGTTGTGCTGTATTTTTGATGTAAGATCTCACTGTCCTCTGGCACTGCTCCCTGGACACAGAGATGGAATGATGGATTAAACATCTCAAGTTTTCTCACCCTGGTTAATGTTAAACTGAATTCTCAGCATTCCACTATTACTCCATCAATTTTATCCATGTATCAGCTATTTACCCACCTTAATATCATCACAATTGGTCAGCTTATTTTGACTGGAATAATTTACATTCACATTTGTCCACTTTGAGGCCATGGGCTGAACTGAAGCATTTTTTTGTTTTAGAAGACTTAAAGCAGTAGCCCCCAAGGAAACACAGCCTGAGGCCACAGGATACAACAACTGGAACTGCACAGCATTTTAAACCAAACCACAAAACTGCACTTGCTATCAGGCAAAGCTATTTACTCCTGTGGAATTGGAAGGAAATGGGTGGGAGCTGCAATGTTTCATGGCTTTGTTTAAATGAGGCATATTTTAAGTCACCTGGAGACTCCAAGCAAAAGAGAGTTTGCACAAACAAGTACAGAAATGGTTTCTCCTCCACAGAGTTATTACAGTACAGAAGTAGACACACAGTCAAGAAGCACAAGGAAAAGCATTCTAAATTGGCCCAAGTCAATGAGCCATTTGATAGATTTCTGATTTCCACTTCAGAGCTTTATCTGTCCCACACTGATAGGAAATGAGTATTGAGGGCAATCTTACTGCTCTTTGAAATAATGGAGATTTGCTTTTTTAGTAGTTAAATCAATGCAGAATCTATTTTCTGAACAGCAGTAGATGTTTCATCTGGCTTACCTGGCTGATGGATTTGATCAGACACATCCATTGTCCTGGGAAAGATGTAGAACACATCTCAGCCTGGTGAGGGCAATTACTGCACTCACAAAAAAGTAAACACCTAGCAAGGAGAGAGTAAAAATCAACAGCTCAACTTTGCTATAATTCCTTTGTCACTACAGTGCAAGGCTGGGAAGAACAGTCAATGATGTGAAAGTCAGCATGTAAAAATAATTATCAAATGAGCCCAAGTCTGAGATGAAGGAAGTAACTGAGTGAAAACTCTTTCCAGTGAAGCAGCTGTTAATTGCATTCATCAGTCCAGTGAATGTAAGGGGAAATTTAATGAACTCCTGACCAACAACTCTTAGATTAATTTCTTTCTTCCATTCTCATTCACTGTGCCTGTTCTCCCAGTGCCTGAGTTAAAAATGGTAAATTTGGTGCAGGCTCTGAGTCTTTAATATGGGCACTACTTTTTGGACCTGCACCAGTTTTTCACCACTTCTTCTCTGCAGGATTTGTGATAAGAGAAATGCAATCCAGCACTAAGGCAGAAGCCACTTGTCTCTTGAAATTAGTGCCTCATACCTGCCCTGAGAACAGAGAGAGTGCTCCAGGAGCTGAGGCCAGCACAACTCAGAGAGTCTCTGGGCTGGTGCTGAAGGAAATAACTCAAGTTCTTACCTGTCTGTATTCAAAGTAGAGGCAGCACAGAGGAGACACACAGCTAATTTAACAAGTGTTAACAAGCTAATTTAACTGCTTTAATGAGAGAGAGAGAGAGAGGTTTTGTGGGAAACCCCATTCCTCAGATGCCATGGTCCTTTTCTCCAAAAAACCATTTCCTCTCAGCAAAATTCCTCTATTTTTGTTTCTGGTGTGTTGTTCTTTTGTTCTTTTATAAATATTTTATTTCCTTTTTTTTTTTCTTTCTACTTTTTTTCCTATTTATCTTTAATCTTTGCAGCACAAGGACTTTATAATCTTATAACCAGCACAGATGTGAAGACATTCAAATCGAGAATCAGAAAATCTGAGACCAAGCCTTCAGCGACTGCCACAAGGCTTTTCTCAAGACAAGACTTGGCTACCACCCCCTGGGGACCCTGAGAGCTCACACCTGAACTCCACCAGGATGTTCCCTGTGCGAGGGATGAGACCCAGACATCCCAGCTCTCCTGGCCAGACAAGCACATCAAGCACACACACAGGCAAGCTCTTCACAGGTCCAGACACCAGAGGGGGAAGACACTTCACAAAATAATTACAGATGTAATTTCTCAGGACACTCTTCTTTCCCACCTCCCACCTCCTTTGGAGCAGAGTGGCACAGCCACACTCTGTGAAATAAGGATTTGACAGTGGAAAGTATCTCAGACCAGAGAGACTTCTTAATCTCTGCTTATCTTAGGTAGCTGTTTCTTAAATCTTAAAGCCTGTAATAGCAGAGCATAAAATTTCCCATTGTTTTTAGTGAAGTCAGAGAGGAAAAAAAATAAATCACAGGATTCAAACATATAACTGTTCCTAAAAGCTTTAAGAGGAGGGACATCAGCCTCCAAATTAACTCAAAACCTACAATAATTACACAAAAGGGATTAGAATATTATGAAAACCTGAATTGTCTTAAGAACTGCAAAATTGATTATAAAGGAGAAGCTGTCAAAAGGACTACTCTGTTAAAGGTAAGTCTTTCTTTTAAAATGCAACAGGCTGGTGAGCACAAAATCAAAGCAGCTTTTAAGGAGCACCCTGAAACTCTTACACTGCTGAGCTTTGTACAAAGGCAACATTGGTGCTAGCTAAAGTATTGAAAGGACAGCTCTGAAATTTAGATTTACAGATGATTTCAATAGTTGCTCATTGAGCAAGGTGTACAGCAGATATTAAAAGTCTATCTGTATTAGAAGTATAAAAGAAAATTTCTTAATCTTTCTTCTGGTGAGGCAGAAGTGTATCTTTCCCATACTCTGCATCTTTGCAGCAGTAAGTGGCAAGGGTAATTAAGTAGTAGTTAGGAATCTGCTGAGTGTTGCATGTCTTTAATGTGCTTTAAAGAAATTCTAGCATTACAGATGCATGGCACTCCTATTACTTGATAATTGCATTTTAAAGTCTGGCACTTTAATTATGCTAAAATGCATGAGGTTATATTTTAAATTTAGTACTTTATTTTATGTTCCAAGTGCTATAAGTTCTTGCCCCTAGATAAGTAAAATTTCATGGAAATCTGAACTGTAACATCCCATCATCACTTTATCCTTATAGTCTAATTAAATGCTGACATTGGTTAAATGAGTTAAATGGAGTATTTTGGTTTTGTGTGTGTTTTGCCAACTCAAAGCAAATTTAAATTAAGAGCCTTTATGAGAGTTCTGTACTCCTTCTGGCACATGGCATTATCATATCATAATAGATGCAATTTAGAAGATTATATCACTCCTTAATTCATTCTCCCTGTTGTTTAGGAGACAAATTTGGGCCCATCAATTTGAGTTGAATGTTTTGTTTCCTGTCTCAGCTATGTAAGTATCCAAGTAACTCTCAGTGAGTCACTTTTAAAATCTGAGCACAGGGAAATGCAGGTTGCTGTGGTGGGGCCTGTGTTTTCAAAATGGACAAGTGACCCAAATTCCAATTCAAATCTTGAAGCACCTGTCCTAAGAAACAAGCAAACAAGCCCCCTTTTTATTATAGGGGTGCTTCACATTCTCTAGAAATTTGCACTACCCTCAGTTTTCTCAAGTCTGGCAGCCAAAATGATTAGCTGTTTCAAAAGCTTAGGCTAAAAAGTAATTAAAAGTGAAATTCTTAGAACTGATTCTCCTCCTTAAAATGGTTTACATGCTCAGAAACACTGGCTTTAGGCTGTACTCTGCTATCTACTTGAAAAATCTGCCTATAACCTACAGCTGAAGAATAAATTGGGACAAGTAGTTGTGTCTTGTCTGTTTAAATTGTGCAATTGTATCAAAACAGATGGATGAATAAAGATGATTTGGCAAAAAGAGTGTGGCACCACTTCAGTGGATCAGGAACCTTCAAAGGAGAGAGGAAGGGCAAGAGAAAGGGAACTTACTCTTCTATATTAGTGTAAGGAAAGCAACATACAGTAGTTCTGTGGTAGCTTTAATCATACAAAAAAAAATTATTAGTCCCTCTGGGTAGGAAGGAGTTGAAAGAAAGTAAATGAAAGCAGGGAAAAATGGCTAGGAAGGGAGGATAATGAAAAACAAGAAAACACTCTGAATAGCAAAAACACCACCCATCTAAGTGATTGATGAATTCAAATATGACACAAAGAAAAAACACAGCAAAGCCATTCTGAGTGAAAGTAGATGTGGAAGTTTCAGGTTCCTTTTAACAAACTGATCATCAGCTCTGAAGACCACTTAGCATATGGAAGACTGTCCCTCATTGGAGGCAATTGCTTGTCTACAAGAGGGAAGTTTAACCAAATGAAGCCAAACCAACTGCTGCCATCCAGGTAAGGCCTGCATTCAACTATCACCTTTTAATTTCTTTTCATTCCCACTGACCTGACCCATGTTACTGGAATGAAAAGAGCTAAGAGGAAAAAATGAAATTTACCTGAAATTTTTTACATTTTTGCAAATTTAGCTTTGCATTTAGACCATATTTCCCATTCTTCACACTAAGACAAATCTTCAAAGCCTCCAAACATGACTCTCTTAGTAGCTTCGTCCTACCATTTAATTGCAGAGGGAAGAAAGCAGAACTAAGAATGACTGTGCATCTTCATCAAAAGGGTTTCTCACCAAAAAACCTTAAGATGGAGACTGAGAACAAGAACCAGGAAGCTATATCACTTCTCCTTACCACAATGAAAAAACTGAATGTGAACTTAACATGATTCAATAGAGATAGAGCTGGTTTTTGTCTTCTACCTGACATCCCAGAAAGAGAGGGAATGTTCTTCCTACCCACTGTCAACAGAGCAACTTCCCTTCTGCCTACTCACAAAAAGAGATACCAGCATTCTATTTCCTGAAAGAGCTGACTCCTTGCTCCCAGTGCAATAAACCAGCCTGGAAATCAAAGAGACTTGCACAAGGTGGATTCCAAAGTAATTTATCCCAGTAAATTATCTTTTACCTGTTGGCCTTTTCCCACTGGCAGCAGCCAGTTCAAACCTAGACCAACCTAGATTGAACAAACATTTATCATTCATGCATACTAGGCAGGGACAAAGTAGAACAAATTTAAATACCCAAATCACACTTAACTTCAATGTCTCCTGCCTTCAGAGGTCTCGATGAACATCTTTAATCAGAACACAAAGGTGAACACTGCAAATGGTGTGCTAGAAATACCTGCATCCTAAATTCCTGGGAGAATGCAGTCTGGACCCCACTGGTTGCCATTTGTGCAGCAGGTCTAAGCTTTCAGTCACTTTTTGGGTCACTTTATCCCTGTGGATGCAGAGATTAACACTCCAGATGCAATGCATGGAGTGCAGATGCAGATGCAGTTGCACTCCAAGGCCCTGTTGGGGCAAAAAGAATTTTCCCTCCTTTCATTCTCTTACATGGCCACACCAGAACCACTCATTCTATGGCCCTCAGTGATCAAGCTGAAATTGCATTTTATTTCAGACTCCATAAGCAATGAAATTGTCCAGTGTTCTAAGTCTCTGTCTGTACCAACATTCGCTCAATCTTGCCTAATGCAGCTATTAAATTAAAAGACTGGTTCTAATTGGTCTTCCTGAGTCAAAGTGTTTCTCCATCCCACTTTAGGTAAAACTCCATAAAGGGTCTATTTATAAATGTTGCCAACATAGTTAATGCTTTTGACCTTTGATAGGGAGCAATTCTAATAATTGTGCAAAGCAGCAGCAACATTTTTTGTTACTGTTCTGAATGTTCCTGTTCAGGAACAGTCTGATGGCCTCTATTTCCCCCTCTCTGTCTCTTTCTCTGTTTTTTAAAGTCTGCCAAATAAGAGGATTTATTTGCTCCGAGTGCAGACCAGCTGAGTTTAGCAGAAGCTCATGAGCAGTAATCCACAGAACAGTTCACATACCAGCTTCTGAGAACCCACCCCATCAAAACACACAGTTCTTATGACAGGTATTTTTAACAATTAGAGCCAAAATGGACACAAGGAGGGGACAAGCACATGTGGCCATGGGATAAAGAAACTGCAGTTACATCTTTCTCATATGAGTGATGCAATTACCTCCTGGATTCTGACTTAGTCCAGAGGGGAAATTAAGGAGGGCCAACTTAAAATACTTAAGGCAATTGCTTAAATTGTAAACTAATTGTAAACTGGTCTACATCAAGCAAACCACAACTCAAATTTTGAAAAAAAAATGTTACATCGTTCCATTATGTTTTCATCAACCCCTGTATTTTATCTTCATTCACTACTTTAGAAGTGCCCTGGAGCTCTAACCTGGCTAGGTTTTTTTAATGTGTGATGGGCAGACTGGTGCATACATTATTTCAGAGGGGGAGGAAGCAATAGTGGCCCATCCTGATCAGCACAGAGCTGGAGCTTTTGTGTCTGTCTGGGTGGAGAAAGCCTTGGAGAGCAGAGGGGAGGCATTTGGCTGGGTAAAGTCATAGTTTAAATCCCTCTCATGTAGGTGAGTGCAAGGGAGATGTGCTATAAAATAGTTGGGTGTGAGGGGATAGAAAGATTCCTCCTCATCATCAGCACAGCACAGAGCATTTGCTTTCAATGTCCTCTTAGAAAACTGAGTTCCTGATTTCTTCCTTTCCTGAATTTTCCGTTCAATACTTTTTTCTGTTTTAGCTGTATTGCAATCAGATTTAAACCCTTGATTTGAATTGCAGAAGAGGGAATTGGTGATGAAAGAAATGTTGCCAATCATCCCTTTTTGAGCTGCTGGAGTGAAGCAGGGTATTCCTTTCTAATTGTTTGAGATTGCAGCAAAAATAACCCCAGGATTCCCAGCATACATTCAGGTCTGGGAAAAGGCCAGAGTCAGGAGTACCATGCCAACCCCATGTCATCACTTACTGGCAATCTGCCACAGCAGAAACTGCACTGTTGAAAACTGTTTGATTACCCCAGAAGTTCATCTTTTCTTGCTGGAAGGAGGCTCTCATCTCCTGTACTGAACATTTGAAAAAATGGAACAACTCTAACCCTGTGGTTTTTTGTTTTTTTTTTTTAAGTGGGAGGATGGTGAACAAATAAATTTTTTTTCTATATATTATTACCCTTCCTAGATTTCCCCTGGGATCCTGGAAATAAGAATAAGAGAATAATATATACCCTTTATAGACAAGTGAACCAAAGCCTGACTAAAGTAAGGACTACACCTCAGAGAAGCACTGAAGGTGCCACTTTTGCCAGGCAATTCCAGATGTGCAGTTCAAATGCTCAAGGAGTAGAACACCACAGGCATTTCCATGCTCTGTGGAGTGAGGCAGCTCTTTCACCTCCTGCCTTGGGGATGCTGCCTCATGAGCACCCTTGGCTGCTGTGCCAGCACTGGGGCTTCAATCCAGACCAGGGATGTCACAGCACTCACACAGTGGCCTTCAGGTGACTCTGTCCCAAAGGATGAGGACAAGGAGTGCATCTGGTGCTCCCCAGTGCTAAGGGGCTCTCTGCACACAGCCCAGAACTGGTGCCAGTCCAGGGGGACACCACTGCTGGCTCCTCTGCACCAACAGCTTTGCTCTACAAACCCATCCCTCTAGGGCTACAGCTTGCTGAGAGACCCTAAAACACAACTGCACAGCACCTACAGGGTTCTGCCTGTTAAAAACAAGCCTTCAGGAGGGGTGGAGGCCACACCTCTGCAATCCTGAGCTGCCTGTGATCCCCAGCCCCAGACATGTTCACAGCTGCCTCCCTTAGAGAAGGGCTAAGCCACAAGCACTCCTCTCCTGAAGTGCTGCTGCTTTTGGGAGGTGAAATATTCCCTGAGTGGGTAGCCAGGAGAATGCCATGGTCTCCAAATACATTTTTCTGAGGAGAGACTCTGCTCACAGCCTGCAGATGACTTGTGATGCACCACACAGCAGGAGATACTGACCTCCTTGGCTTTAGGGAGAAAACCCAAGATTCCCCAGCACTGGCATCCACAGACCACCTGCCTGAGATGCTGCTGAGCTAACACAGCCTGGGACCCCCCCAAAAATAAATCCATGAGCACAGGATACATCTGGGCCATGTTTCCTGCAGTCACAGCTGGACTTTACTGCCTGGCCTGCTCCTGCTGTGCCCCAATTGTCCTTTGGGGCATGGACCTGCCCTTGTGCCCTGTTCAGGCCCTTTGAGCACCTGCACGAAGTTGTTTCAAATTCCACTCCTGGAATTTGAGCCTCCTAAAATCTAAGTTCAGTAATGCTCAGCAAACTACTCTCAAACACACTGGTGGATTTGGGCCAACACCACAGGTCCAGATACAGAACCAAAACTAGGATTGAACTCAGACAGTCAAAATAAGCAAAGCAAATGCCTAAATTATATTCTCATATACACAGGTCAAAGACCAAGGTGAGTGCAGTAGGAACACTCTGCCTTCCTTTCATTTGCTCTGAACAATCAGAAAGAAAAGGCATTTCTCAAATGTCAGACTAGAATTTGGCTGATGCTGCTGTTGTTTATCTCCACCTCACTGAGAGCCTTTAATTCAGTGTGAATTTGAGTCCATGAGAGGCTGTGTGTGGCAGCAAAGGAGCCCAGATTGGGATTGTGATTCCTGACACACTGCTTGCAATATTTGGCCTCCAAGGACACTCTCTCCTGATGTCTGGACCTTCTTCAGCTGGGAATTGCAGCCTGGGAATTTCAGTACACCTTCATCTGTAAGGTTACAGATAGAGTGACTTAGTCTACATGCCCCAGTAATGGGACCAAGACAATCATGGAAAAGGGAGTAATTGACTGCATTTCTTCACATTCCTAGCCAGACAGCATCTGTTCAAATTAGATTTTGTGAATTTGATGCTATGTGAACAGCAGGCCTGGTCCATAAGCCACCAATAACTCTTTTTCCTTCCCTCTCCCTTTTCTAATGAAACAATCAGCTCTAAAACAGATTCCTTGGAAAGAGATATGTGCAAATGGATTTTTTTTTTTATGCCAAACAGAGCTTTACTAACACCAGTAAAATCAACACAGGTATAAGGGATTGCTCATTAAAAGGTGGAATCTCTATATTCTGCTCTTCTAAGAACTGAAATATGTTAAAGATAAACATATTTCTTATTCATCTTTACTCCCTGGTGACAAGTTGCTATTGGACACCTTATTTAATAGCTTCAAAGACACTCCCTGCAAAAAAGAGTGAGAAAATTTATCTCCTCTGAAAATGGATTTTCTTTGAGTGGGAAAATCCATGGATCCAGCTGACTTGGCATGGGGATTATAATTCTGAGACAAGCTTAAACTGTCACATCCATCCAAACAGGTTTGGGTTGGAGTCTTTTGGCCAGAATACTTAGAAATAGAAAAGGTATGCCACAGTTTAAGCTTCCTTGAATTGCAATTCTTCTTCTTTCTTTCTCACCGAAGAAAGGAAAATTAAAGCAACATCAATCTCTTTGTTTAATTTTACTACTAAAATTCACTAAATGCAACTTTCTGTGCCTCTTGCAGAAGACTTCCTGCAGACAAACAGGCAAATCTTATGCATGAATCAGAAACGCTGGCACATTTATCTAAGCACTGTAAAATACACTCTGTTCACAGCCATGTAAGAGTAAAAGAACAATTATACCAGGCCAGATCAAAGATCCATCTGCTCAGCCTGCAGTTTCTGAGAGCAGCAAGGAGGAGATATCTACAGATAATCACAGAGTGACACTTCCCCTGCATTGTCCTTAGACAGTAGAGCAATTAAAATCATTCTCCAACAAATGCTGCTAACATGAATTAATTAAACTCTGACCTGGCCATTTGCATCCCACAAGCAGAAAAAGAAAAGCCAAAATGAGTCATTTCTCAACTTGACTTATTTGGTCACATCTAAAACTATTCCAACAGATGAGATTATCAACATATTTTTTTCTTAGCTAGTTATTACACCTCACACAAAGTAAATTATTTGTTTCATGGTCAGCTACAAGTTAGAAAACTTCTGGGACATCTTTAATCTTAGATCAACTTCTGAGGACAAGGACAGCTTCTTTTAACTCTTTAACAGGAATTATTTTCCCTTCTAGGCTAATCCAGAGCAGCAAACCAATACCACAAAGGTCATGTTATGCATCCTTTTGCTGCAGAACAGCAAGCTGTTGATGTTTTTCTTTTTATAAATGGCTCATTATATTAATAAAGAATCACATATTGTCTCTCTCCAATCACTGTGCCTTTAGGATTTTTTTCCCTTAATGCAGTATAGTGGCTTTTGAAGCTATTGGTGGGAAAGAAGTTTGTTTTATGGAAAAAAATTCCAGAAATTTACAGATGATTTCATGTATCTGGCATCTTTGTCATGTTAGGATTGAAAATACTCCCCCACAGTTGCTGATGAGGGTTCTCAGCTTTTGAAAATGCCATTCAGTTTTTCATTTTTTATGCTAAGCAAGGAATGTCATATAACAATAAAAATAAAGCTGCTTACAGGAAATGTGCAATAATCCATTCTCAGTCAAGATAGCTAATGAAAACTGGGATTCATCAAATTCTGCTGATATAAGAGACTAACTGCATCCAGAACACATTTGTGTAGCATTCTGGCAACACATAACTGCACAGTCTCTCATTTGATTGGAAAATCTGTCTCTCCCTCATTGATCCCATGAGGCATAGCAATTAATAAAAGGTAGCTGCACTCTGTAGGTACTGACTTAGAAGTCCACTGAACAGGAGGGACACTTCCAAGACCCTTTGGGTTGGCAATAAAGGCTTCTGTGCTAAAACCCATTCAAAAGGGGGATCCCTAAACAAGCCCATAATTAAAAGGACAATCTAATATTTAAAATTATTAGGCAATCATAATTAAAAGCAGTCCAACCTCTTTTTCTGCTGGTCACTTCACCAGCAACACCCCAGGAGAAGAGGTGTGTGTTTTAGGGACATTCTCAAGTGTAGGTACAAAGTCTACCTGCTGCCAAGGAACATGGCCACAGCAAGGATAACAACTGCAGTGGAGGTGAAAACTCAAAAGGGAGTGGTAGAGCCATCATTTGGATGGCAGAGCCATCATTTGGAAATACACAGAGAGGGCCAAGCTTCCCTGCTGCCACAGCCTGTGCTGGACTCAGTGCTGGAAGAGAAAGCAGCAGCTGGATGACCCCAGAGCCAAAAAATGAAGCAGAGGATCTGGGCAAAAACACTTGGCTAGTTCAGCTGCAACAGCTTAGGGGGCACAGAGCTGCTGCCCCTCCAGTTCTGCACTGCTTTAGGTGGCTATCAGAGAGAAACACTGGGGCTGGATGTGGGTGGCTCTTGCTCTCTGTGTATTCTCTCCCTTTTTTCCTGCTTCTCTGCATTTATCTGTCCTTCCCTCCCTCTCCTGCTCCTCCAAGTTTTATTTCTTGGCTCTACCTGTAATAAACTGAGATTATTTTTCATTCAGCTGCACTGGAAAGGCAGGATATTTGTAATGTCAGGCTCAGGTGGGGATGAAAGAGTAAATGAAGCTGGAGGCCATCCATGCAACAACCTGAGAATTTCTATCATAGATGCTATTGTTAGGAACAATAAGAGAAACTCCTTTTGCCCTTAATGAAAAGGGGATGGAAGGAGGTATATTACACTTTAAATTTGCAGCTAGTAGAGTAGGACAAAGAGATATTTTAGTAAAATTATAAATAAACAAAAATGGGGTTTGCTGCTCCATCACCCATGGCAAATTAAACCCCAGTGTTCCTTATGTTAATAAATTCCCTACATAGGTGTGTGTATATATATATATATATATAGGGAGAGAGAGTATATTTTTTATATATAGGGCCATTGCTTTGGAATTGCAGGACAGGGACAGAGATTTGATGAGAGGGGAGAAAAAGTGGAGCATTTTCTTACAGTCTTAGGCTGTGACAAAGCCATTGCTGGAGCTGCAGCAGGGACCTGACTGCCTCGTGGTGCCCAGATAAATCAGATTTGGCAATGCCTGGTCTGACTGGCTTCCAGAAAAGCAGCAGTAAAACACAGCCAGTACATTAAGAACAATGAAATAAGGCATTTCTAGACTGGTATAATAAATAGCCCCTGACACATTGCATTGTTTTATCTGTATTAGCAAAAACCATAAAACCCAACACCTTTAACAGCACTAATCCATACCCAAGCCCCTTGGAAATTCCTCCAACCCAAGCTATACCCTTGGTATACAACACATCCTACTGTATTGGCACAGGAAATGTGCAAACATACTGGCTACTGGACTGTGGAAAGATTTCCATGTATTTTCTCCCAGTAACACACACACAGTACATTACAAATACATTTGTAAAACACAAAAAGCAAGAAGATATAGAGAGTACACGTAATATATTTAACTGGAAATTTGAAGGGATTTTTTTTTTAATTGCTTGAACAAACCTTTCATAGCAACTAAATATTCACAGGTAAGACCTAACCTGGAATGCTGCCTGATCTTAAGACCAAGTGCTGTTATAAATTCATATCTCAGTGTTTTTTAGAAGTACATCTTGGTTTCTGTGTTTTCAATATACAGGAGGAGCTGTAAATCTCAATTCTAATTTCAAGTGGCTCTTGGTGGGAGATAAGTCTTCTAAACCTGCCCAACTACATGTAACATTTCCCCAATTTCCTTCTTTACTGACTCTAATAAATTTTATGTGGTGGCAGGATAATGCCACACACTAAAAGAGTGCACATGGTCTCTTACAACACTTGAGCACAGCACCTGTAGGCTTTGGGGATGTAAAGCTCCAAGGCAATACATTTCATCTGAGGTGAGAAAATTTAAATTCTGGAAGGTGAAAGCATGCAATGATGCCAGCTTCAGCAGAAACTGAAATTTTGAATCCAGATTCCTTAAAAGTGGCACAGTTAAATATGAACTCTGCAGATACCCAGATTGCAGATTCAGAGGGAGAGCCAAGGATGGTGGTGATTTGTACCATTTTCACATTGCCTCTCTGTAAATTAATGGGGAAACAGCAAAAAAATCTTATCTTTACAAAGAGAAAAGCAACTTTCACTTGATAAAAATTTTAACAACCTCCTGAGAAGTTTCCAGTTTATTTCTTTCCTGCCCCAAGTTTTGATCTCACAAAAATGCTCAGTAATCTAGCATGCAACATAAACAGAACACAAATCAAAAAGAACTCTGCTGCACAATTTAATACCAGTTTCTTACAGAAATGCAATTATTATATCTTATAGAGGGGAAAAATATTTTAAAAGGACAGCAAAATTCAGGGCATCTCTCTGTCCCTCAGGTTCAGTTCTGGCCATGTAACCCCCAAGTGTGATTCTTACCAAGGGACTGTGAAGTCCTCAGGTTCACCACCCTTACACTGGTTATCACCACATACAACCCTTACTGTCATTACAGTAACTCTTAACCTCAGTGTATTCACAAAGAGAGAGTTATAGATTTCATTTACAATTTAAATTTCTAATGACAGAATTGAAGGTCTCTCAGCAGTGTTCTTGCCAGCTAAAAGCCACAAAAGGAATTTCCCTCTCGTCTGTGCCAAGGCTTGGTTCACACAAATGTGAACATTAGGAAAAAGTTTATTAAAGGATGTTGTGGCAAGGTATAAAAGGCTACAGAACTGTGTTTGGGGTTTCTCGTGACAGATACAAAGGTTCTGATTCTGAAGCAGAACCTTTTAATTGTAAAGGAACCAATAAATTGTAGAAATCAAGATCTGAGGTGGGTTTTAAGCTCACTCCATCTCCTTTCTGATTTTGTGTAGACCCATATTTTTTCTATGCTTTTTTTCTTCCACATGCCCTTCTCTGTGCCCCGATGAGGAAAACAGACTTGAGACTTCCTTTTTGTGTCTCCAAATTGTTTTTCATTGAGAGGTACTTCATAAAGAGAGTCATTTCTGCTCAGCACATCTCCTTACATGTGTTTCACCAAGTGTATTCTCCCTATGTGAGCTATCAAACTATGGGCCAAACCTCCTTTTAAGAGAGTCCTTGACACCAAAGCTTGTTAAGTGACCCACTGAGGGATAAGAAGTGGAATGCTACCTAAAGTAGTATTTCTGAAGCTGCAGAACCCCTCCCATTGACTGATTGTACAGGTCACTGTTGTTCCACGTGTTAAACTGTTACATGCTACAGAAACAGGAAAAAATGTGAAGTCACATCCCTAAGGAATGGAGGGGAAAAAAGGTTACTTCCTCCCTCTGCTTACTGAAAGAGAAACTAAAATTTTAGATTAGTTAAAAATCAGATGGAGTTTTGTTCCAGCTCCTTAAAACTCTTTGAGAGGAAGAGTTGTAACTTTTCACTTTGGCAGCATCACATAAAGAGAACTTCTAGCTTTTCTTTGCCATTGAACTATTTACCAAGTTTAATCTGAGTTGACATAGTACTTTGCTGCTCTGAGAGCAGCAATTTTAAGAGGTAAATCTACCATTTCTGTAATGCAGTTTCCACCATTCCATTTCCACATCAGCAGTAGATACGTTGGCCTAAAAGTGAATTAACTTCTCTATCAATAATCCTGAAGCAAAGCTCATCAATCACTGGGACACAGGACAAAGGAAAGCTACACACTCATGTCTGGCTATTTTTCTCTGAGATAGACTACAGTTCAAATATAGATTACAAGTTTGATGAAGGAATTACATGGTCTGAGTTAGACAGGAGATAAAATACAATTATATTGGTTCATCTGAGGTTTCACTCTCAAAGGTTCTGTCAACCCGTCTATCACAAAAGGCAACACCCTATCCATGCAAATTAAGAATACCCAAACCAGGGGAATATTCTAGAAGATAAGGAAGCCACTGTTTGCATTTCACTATTTAGTGGAAGTTAAGCACTAGAAAGTACAAGTTGTAAATTACATAGAAACCTGTTGATAAATAGGGAAATCTTTTTGCAGGCACAAATAAATTGTTTTTTGTGGAATGTAACAGCATTGGAGAGACACAGCAAGGAGTTTAAACAAAGCAAACCATCATGCTAAGGAATTTTAAATTTTAAAAGAAAATCTGAATAGCAATTCAGGTAGATAAATTCAGTAAAGTAGATTCAAAGCCAGAATATCAATGCATTCAGAGGGCACAGGGCATAGTGCTTGTTTATTTATTGGTGTGACTTCAGAATACAGAGCATCTCTGGTGATGCCAGTTGAAAATAACATCAGCAGAAGGATTGAGAGCCACTCAGGATGGTGATGTGTTTCAAAATCTGAGCATCCCCACATTTAAGATATTTATTACAAAGGTTACTCAAGGTCTATGTGGCTCTTCCCTTACCCTGGTATCAGTGAAAGGCAGCACTATCTCAGCTAGAAAATTTGCTAGCTAGGACTTAAAAGCCTTGTGCTGAGGGATTTTGTTTTCACAGGAGTTAAAACATTTCATTTTAAAAACTTTTTGATATTCAACTCAGGGGGTTGGGCGAAGTTTCCCGGGGAAGAAATGTAATTTATGACATGCTTCTTATTACTGTATGCTGAAAAGGTGCTAGCAGGGAGGCTAAGATAATTTCACGAGTCGATGGCTGTAAGTGGGAGGGCTGTGCTGCCTCAGGTTTCAGAGCTGCAGATCGGGAAAAGCTGTTTAGAGCCTTGTCCAGGAGGTGGCAGGAGAAGTTAACCAAAGTTTCGATGGTCCCCTCCTGTCAAGCTCTAACTCACAGAAGCATTATGAGCTAAGAGTTACCATAAGGAAAGGTGGTAAAGTCTGGTTACTGAAAAACAGAAAAGCCTCTCGCTGAATATTTCTTCCTGATCTGTTATCTGTGCCTGTGTAATTTGTCCAGTTATAAGCACACTGCATTTTAAAGGAAATCCAATTTGCAGCAGCATTCCAGCACTGTAATTAATACCTGGAGTACAATTTCATTTTTATTCCAATTTCATTTTTATTCCAATTTCATTTCTGCTCCATTCTACAGAATGCAACACTCAATTCACTCAAAAGGAACCAATTTAAAGGAATCCAGTGGCAAAACAAAAAGAAAAAAAAGAAAAAGAGAATAAAAAGAAAAATCAGTGACCCAACTGAAAACCATCCATCACTGATGTTCGCACTTTGTAGCTGGAACATTGGAATACCAAGTATTTTTATTGAGAAACCTCATTAGTACTTTTATATTTAGCCATATTGCAGCAACAAGGGAGCCCAAGCCACAACACTAGATTTGGTTCAGAAAAAGCCATTCCCTAATTTGAGTTAAAAATAAAAAGAATGAGTAATGCAAAAATCAGCCTCTGCCCATATTTCCTAGAATCTGTGCTTTGTTCATCCTCTTTTAATTATTTCAAACCCTATTTGTCACTCAGTACATTTTCCTTTTCTTTCACAACCTCTGTGCACGAGAAAAAGGATCAGTCTCTTGGGAAGTCTACATTGGTTAGACACCAGCCATTAATTAAAATGAATCAAGTTTTCTGACTTTGTAGCACTTTTTTTTTTTGCTTCAGTAGAACAAAAAGTAAATTTAGAGAAATTATTCAAATTTAGGCAAAACACCAGCTTTGAGGGAAAAAAAATGCACAGAAAAATGTATTTTATAAGTTGGTAACCCTCACAAATGGACAGCCTGGCATGAGAACGCTTAATATTATTATTTATTTAGATATTTAAGTGATGATAATTTTGTTTGTTTGTTTCTAGAAGCACAGCTACTCTGGTATGCAAGTTGCAGCAGAAGAAGCATGAAGCAAACAAGTTCTCTTTTGTTACATGCAGCACAGAAACGCTGTCCCCAACGTGCAGTGAGCAGTTTAGGAAGCCAAAAGCCTTAGGAAATATCAAGCCCCTATGACAGCAGATCAAAGCATGCCACAGGAAGCCTGTGACAGAGCTCTACTGCAGATTCCTGTGTGCCCTCAAAAGAGAAAACTTGTTAGATGGCGGTGCCTTAGCAATTAAAAACTCTCACCCAAGTTAAATGATGGAGAATTAGTCTGCCTGGCATTCTATCATTCCACTCACGTTTTCAGTTTGGGAAAAAGGACTTAAAACAAAATAAAGGCATTTTCTTCAGAAACATGAGATTTTGTGGGGAAGTTTTCAGGAGTGCTCTGGGTTCTCCCTCCAGTGTAGTTCACAGAACTTGCTGAGCTCTCCAGCATCCTGTCAAATGGAGTGCTGGCACTTCTGTCATTACAGGACAGATACAAGGGGGCACACAGTGTTAGAGACCTCACCAATGCACTGCAGGGTCAGTTTTCCCCACAAAACAACAGAAAGCTGCTAGGCAAGATGCAGCTTGGAAACATCATGGCAGCAGTGGGAACAACAGCCCTGAAATCAGACTTTATCTCCTCCTATGTTAACAATCCATCCTGGGGAACAGGAATAAAGTCCTGCTGGTGATCTTATGTGCATCCATGGGCAGAAGCACTGGGTGTGATGAGGTCACAAGGGCAGGAGACAAAACTTTAACCAAAGAAGAGCATCCAGGTGGATTCCCCATTCCTCAACTCTGGGAGTGCTTCACAGCCAGAGAGAAAACTCAGTGCTGAGCACTTGTGAGAGGGGAAACAGCACAGGTAGGGAAGCCAGAGATGGTGGCAAGCCTGACATCCAGAGCAGAAGTTGTAACTTTCTTTCCCTAGCCCAGCCCCATCTTCAGATCATCAGATGCTCCCCAGCATGTTATTGCATCACTGGTGCTTTGCTTCTAATCACATGGATTTAATTGTCTCATTACCACTGCTCTGTCTGACGAGTGCTGCTCTGGAAGTGCCAGATCCAGTGCACAGAGATGTGTTTGCCATTTACTGCATGCTCACAGCACAGCCCTTTGATCCCAACCAAAGGCAAAGCCATCACTTCTGTAATATTAAAGATCTTGGGCTTTTCCCTTTTCATGAATTTACTAATGATCCTTAGGAAGACAAGAGCTCAGCCTCACACTATACTGCTTTGGTCTCCTAATGACACCAGTACACTAAATTCACTTCCAGAGGGGAGGGAGGTCATGAAGTATTCTTTTTTTCCCCAAATTATAATAAATGTGTTGTCTTTGCAGTATTTTCTCCACACTTGCATCAGAACTGAATGCACTAAAGGGTAAACTGTTTCGCTTTGCCATTAACTTTAAAAGCATGCAATTTCAGTACTCCACCAGAGCAGAGAGCCTCTAAATTAATCTGTGTTCAGCAGAGGAGTGGTGGCTACATCTGAAGTTCCCCCAGCTCTTGTGTCCATGGGTGACCACTCTGCAGCTGCTCCTTGGTTGGCTGCAGAACAAACCATATCAGCCCCAGCTGAGGGCCCTCTCAGAGAAGAGGACTTTGTGTCTGGATGTTGGGAAGACACAGTGATGTCCCAGGTCACCTTCTTATTGGGAATGAGATCTGAGTGGTGTATGTAAAAAAGAGTGGTGCATGTAAAAAAAAAAACCAAACCCAACCAAATCACTTAAAAGAGTTATCAGTGATTTATCTTCTAAATGGAAGGGAAAGGACTGTGCAGGGAGCTGGTTTGGATGTGGTACAGGTAGTAGCTACCTATAGAAAGCTGAATAAGGTGGGACAGTGGCCTTACTTTGGAACCTGACCACTCCAGCAAATGCAAGAAAATAAATCTGGCACTAAGAAGTAGTTGGGTGGCAGAGGGGGAAAGCTTCAAAATGCAGTGCAAAACTTCAAAATTCCTCCAAATGACAAGCACAGGACATTGTGTTTGGGCAAGCAGAAGCAAGTGCACAAAACAGGATGGGAGACTGGTCAGGAAACATTGGTGAAGTGGACCTGGGATTAGAGCAGATTACCTAATAAAACAAAACAAGATAACTCCCCAAACAAAACAAAAAACCCCTGAGATATAGAAAGTCTAATAGCCTCATACAGGATTTCTTCCATTTTACCCTGAACTGACAAAGCCTGTGCTGAAATATGTAGGTTTCAACATCTTGCTTAAAAAATAATGGAGATATATTAAAGAAGAGGTTTGACAATTATTACAGGAATAGAAAAAAAATATTTATGAAGAAAGATCAACACTTTTCATTATTTCTCCTCTTATAAGAAGTGTATTAAACTTATTAAGTGTATTAAATCTTCATATACAGAATGGTTTTAGCAATGTTATTTTGCCACATTGAAGCATTCAAGGAACCAGAAAAGTGTGGATTCCTTGTGCTAGATCAGAAATGTGTTTTGCACATCTAAGGTAATATAGGTAAGGGTCTGTTACAAACTTCCTTCATAACTTCAGAGACAATAGTTAAAATTCTGTCATTAAAAGGCATTAGCTTCCTCTATGCAGAATGGAGAGCAAATGTAAGTAATAAAATGCTCAAAAGCATTTGAGCATAATGGAAAGTGATCTTTGGGCATTCACTAAGGAAACAACATTTTAGGTTAAGATAATGCAGGTTTAGAAACATTTTTGAAAGGTAGCATAGCATGGACCTCAGAGAAAACCTGATTATAAAAATGGTCCTGAATAGGGCAACCAAAGGTTTATAACATAATAGATTATAGAATCAAGCTTATTATTTCAAAAAGGCAAATCTAAAAAGTCAGGGAATTCACCTGGGCTGAAAACTCAAACAGGTAACTGAGAACTTAACCAAGTGCACCCTGATTAAGGGGATCAGTGACGTGGCCCCAGCCTCGTGTAAACTTAATACAGGACCAAATGTAATTACCATCAAAATGTGAAAAGGATTAGGATAGCAGAAATAAGGATACAGCTACAAAATTCAGCAAAGAAACTAATCACTAGGAAGACCTTTAAGTGGGGGAACAATATAAGAATTTCTAGAAGTGGAGTCAGAATTTATGAAGCAAATTACTAGAAAAAACAAATTTTTCAGTGGCTGTACACTGGGGGAAAAGTGCTAAAAAGAACTTTGTTTATCATGTAGTAGAAGGGAAAGTTTAAGACAAAAATTAATCCACTCATATTCTAAGTCAAGATTAATATTCTGCCTCCATTTTCAATGAGATAATTTTAATGCAGAATGTAAGATGAGGAGCTAGCAAGATGAGAAATCATTCTGTGTAATAGAGAAGCACATTGCCAAAGATTGCCATGCAACACATTCCCATCAGAAGGCTTGGATCCTTTCTTCTTAAAATGCTGACAGATTTTATGTTTCAAATCCCAGACCCTGTAAAAAGGGCTTGAGAGATGGGGTTTTGTGCTTTAAAAGATGTCAGACTAAAGGCAGCTTAAGAAAAACAAGGGCCAATAATACCTGTCCATAAAAAGGACAGTAATATTCAAGAACTATGAAAAAGTCTTGGAGGAGATAATGAGAAACAGGGACAAACAAGAAGGGAGAAAATGCAGCATGTGCTCACTAAAGTTATTGCTGATAAGCAACTTCTATTTTATTAAGATATCAGTTTGACCAGAAAAGGAGCTGTTTTAAGCCAAAATATGCTCAGCCTTTTGGATCTGGTCTAACATGCACAAAATGTATAAAATTAATTGTCAGATGCAAAAAGGTCTGGAACGCTCCAGGACTGACGCAAGTGAAATGAAACAGAAAATTAAATCAAAGATCATTCACTTAGCATTTGATAAGAATATTTCCTACAAGTCCATGCTCATGAACCAAAATAGACCAAGAAGGAGGAAGCCCTAGAGAATGATGAATCCACCAGTGATGTGTCACTGTGAAAGGACAAATATGGCATATCAGACTACGTTTCCCACAGAAATAAGAAAGAACAACACTGTTGGGCTCTTTCTTACACATATAAAAAACCTTAACCATGATCAAGGTAACCCAAAACAAAACATGGCTGTAAACCTCTTGGACCACTAGCTCTACAATCAGAAAATCTGTAGGACAGAGTGATTCACTAGGCCTGCTAAGATGAAATGGTTGCTGCCTATCCTGATGAAGTAGAACCACCAGGGAAGAAGGAAATTCATTTAAGCTAAGAAACAGCATCACCCAATAGGCTTTAGGAGACCATCAATTAATTATAACAAACTTGAAAAAGGTCAAGGCACAAGGAAAGTGATATTCTGAAGGAGAAATTTATCAAAAGCACTCAGGACAAGAAATCACAGTAGTATGGTTCATAAAAGAGATAAATTACATAAATGCACATGGCAGAAAAAAAAAAAAAGTTGATTTATTTATCTAGGTGCTTTTTTAGGGTACACATTCCAGATTGGAATAAAACCTGTCCTCTTTTGCATTAAGAACAGCCAGCATAGTTGTGAAAGGTTCTCTGAAGGAATCCAAGTTTTATAGGTCAATTTTGATTTGGGAGTTGGGTCAATCTTCTGTTCAGAGTTGTTTTTCTTCTCTTCTCCATCTTAAATATGATTCACTTATTGCTAACATGTGCTGTGTCTGAGTAGCAGGAGGAAACAGTTCTGCCTCTGAAGCACAGGATAAAAAAAAAAGTACAGCTGGCTTGTGTATACACTTGAAAAAAAAATGTGTTTGCTGCTTTTACTCCTTTAGAAGTGTTGGGCAGCTTGTACTTTTAATGCCATATCACTCTTTGAAGGCAGATTCTGATATCTGTGCCAGGAGAAGAAATAACTTTCATCTTTTAAAAGAATTAGTTGCTGGTGTAAGAGGTCATTACAACATTTTCCTGTGAATCATGAGCTGGGTAATAAAGCCAATAGTCTAACAAGACTCTGCATCCCACTATTGTCCTGGGACTCTGAAGAATGCACATCAAAAAATGCAAATGCAAATTATCTGTGACTGCACTCCACACAATTGCTATTGTGAAAAAAAATAGTAAAATTCTAGAGAGAGATAGAAATGCTTATCAGATTAGCCAGAATGATACACAAAAAGAAATGGACTGGGGAGAACCATTTTTTTTCAATTTTGTTTTTATAAACAACTGGATAGGATCACAAATATTTCCATCACTTTATGTTCATAGCCTGCAAAGTCACAGTGGAGCTGTCTTGGGCCCTAGGAGCTATTAGAAGGTTTACATATTTATGCAAGCATCCAGCTAAGAGTGTCATATTCACTGCACAATTTCCCCTGTAGTCAAAAATCCTGAGGTACACCACATCATTCAAACAATAACCTACAGCAGAAGAAAAAGTCCAGCTCAGGGATGAAGCTGTGGCAAAATTTATTTGTGAGGCACAAGGTCAATAAATTATTATTTCACATATGGGAGGACACATAACTGAGATGTGGGAATCAAGGACCCACCAAAATAACAAGAAGTACCAAAGATAATACATATTAAACCTGATTTTCTTTTTCTTTTTAAAAAGGAAATGTACAAACAACACTCATTCTCTCACACTTCATGTTTTCTTTGTGTTCCCAACACACAGCCTAGATACTGGCTGACTTCAGCAGGAGCTCTCGCTCCTCTCCCCCAACATCTATCTGTGTGACTTTATCACAGGGACCTGGAATCCCTTATTCCTAAATGTTAAGAAAGTGACTAAAACCACCCAGTCTGCCTTGCAAAAAACTCAGAAATGTGGCCATGGGTATGCTGTAGGAGAATCCTGGATAGGAGCTGGAGGAGAGGTTGGCCCATCCTTTTCTCCTCTGATAATGTGTAGCTGCATCAAGAGTCAAACTACACTAAATCAACTTTTTTTTTTCTTGGCAAAATGTTTTACACGTCAGCCATTAGACAAAAAATCATCGCAGTGAAAAAGAGGAGTATCAGCTGATCTTCCTCTGTGATTAAAAAAATGTTTTTTCAATCCAAGTTCAACTTTGTCTTCTCCTTTCAAAATTACTTTTTAATGTTGATAATAGTTCCATAATTTCAGGTGTTTTTTAAAGTAATTTTCTTTTCTTAAAGGCAAAATTATCAAATTACCAAATATCCTACCACACCATGGTGAACTTCTCTAAAAATTCTTAACAATTAGTTGGCAATATTTAAAATGTTGGAGCAGACTGTCACCCAGAGAAGACACTTCCCAGATTTGAAAGCTTTCTTTTTTTCTAATTTTCGCTCATAACAGTAACGATTTTATTTTAGGGGCTTTGATAAAATCTCCAAATAAATAAGTTTTTGAAGGCTAATGTGTAAGTTATGAAGCATTGATCTTTCTTCCCTTGTGTTTCTGCTCAGGTAGGCAAGTAGATGAGAAAACAGTGATCCTAACCCAGGGCACGCTTCATCTTGAGAAAAACAAAATCTGGAAAATGGAATTCTTCCTTTTATGGAATTATGAATCCATGGCCAGCTCTCACAGTTTCACCCTCTTTGCAAGCACCATTCTCACAATGGTGTAAAGCACTGAGGCACAGCTACTCCTAGGCAGATCATCACAGGTTTTGCTGACTGATATTTCCATCAATCCTAGCTTTGATACAGATGCCTCACTGAATAAAATTTTCATTTTGTCTAGAACTATGGCAACCTGGGCAGCTGCCAGAAGGCAGCTTTGGTTGACAACTCCTAAGAGTGATTCTCAGGCAAAACAATTAGTGGTAACTGCTCTTTTCCAGGGAGGCAGACTTCTTGGCAAATTGCACAGCTAAGTCAGAGAATTCAGACGAGGAGCAATCCAGCCTGCTTTGCCCAAAGGAAGGAATGCAGGTTTTTATAGCATGGAAGGAGGAATTCTTATGGTTTCTCACTGCAGCTCCAAATAGCAAAGCTGCCTGTGGCAAGGGTCTGCCCTGGAGGGACCTCCCTGGTGGCAGGATAGGCACCGGACGGGCTATCCAGGGTGCCACAGCACCAGCCCTGAAGCTTTCCTGGGGATGAATCAGCCCTGCAGTGACAGAATTGCTCCTGCCAGGCCCAGAGCTGCCCACCCAGGCCCACCATCTCTCTCAGCTGGGTGCTTTATCCCTGCACTGTGCTGCAGGAAGCACCACACATCGGCCCCTGCCAGAAGGGTCAAGCCCATCCTTAGGGGGCTGGTTTTAGGTAAGACCCCATCACAGTTCCCACCAGAGAGAGTGCTGCTAACAAGAAGCTTGGAGTCCCACAAAGCCTTTCCAACATGGCCCCTCTCTCCCCTCTGCCCTTTCTGGCTCTCATTCCTCCAGTGCTGCCAGGCAGCCCCAGCCACAGCTAGCCAACAGCAAGGGAAACTGCTTTACTCATTACTGCACAGTAGCAATTGCAGGTGAAACCCTTCCAAAGAATTTGCTTAAATCATGCTTGGAGAGTGGCTGAAATTGCTTGTGAATTGCTGAGCTTAGACCTAGGCTTTCCTTCCTTCCCCGTGCTTGATTTGCAAATGGCTTTTTGGTCTGCCTTTCCCCTCCTCTCACATCCCCTCCACACACACATCAGCAATTTCCAGCTTTTTCCATGAATAAGCACTGAGAGGCAGTGCCCACTTGTAAGCACCTCCCTGCTCTACATGGGATTCAGTGGCCTTGCTGAAGAGACCCATGTGTTACATTTCTTTCAAACACTTGTTGCCTTTTTAAATATTTCAACCCTACAGTGTTTTTGTTGGTAGCTTTTATGAGATACCTCTCTAGAAACAGTTTTCAAGTGCAGCCCAAACTTACAGACCAGTTTAAACGTGCTGTAAGGCAAAACAATTAGAAGGATTCTGTCCCCAGGGAGTTTGCAGTGTCATTCATACACAAACACTGTTGGCTTATTTGGAGCTAGGAGTCAGAAATGTAATCCTCTTTAATAGGACCTGCATGCACAGAGAAACTTTTTGTCTGTTCAAATTGTCCTTTTGAAACAGGAGGGATCTTTTAATTTGATAATTTGCATAATTTTGCTTCCCTAACACCCAACAACAGCTAATAATATTATTTGCTCTCCATTTGTTTTTGCTTCCTGCTGTTGAATGAACAACCCATGTTTACAGATTAGCAGCAGTTGTAAAGTGCCCTGACTTTCTCTCCCATTTCAAAGTTATGAGTGAGAAGCACATTATATTGGTTGCTCTGGCATTTTTGGAGTAGCTCAGGCATTCACAGTGCAAACCACTGTTATTCATACTGTTATAATTCCTCTGCAGTTAAGTCATTACTAGCAATCAGAGCAGGCTTGTAGTACAATTCCTTATTTGGGAATGTCATGTGAGATGCCCAGAGCAATATGAAAAAAATAAAGGCCAACTTGTCTGGCTGTGGAGGGATTTATAGCAGGCCCACTGGCAGAGATCTGCTGGGAAGTATTAAGAGCTCCTGCTTAGCTGATCATATAAACACCCAAGCCAGCAGGTGCACTACATTTGTACACTATCTTTTTCCTTCAGGTGCAGTATTAAAAATCCTGTCATCACAGCATGTTTATAGAAACGTGAATTATAGTGGCCTTTTCCTGCAGATGGTTGGGCTGAAGTTTTTCTCTAGGTAAACGTGAAATTAATTTAAAATCACTTAAATATTTTTGTTCTGCTCTTTAACAAATGGCAATGTTGCTAAGAAAAATTCTTCTTCAGACAATATGTTTCTTTTAGTGAGAAAGAAGCCTCTCCTGGAGCAGAAATTTCTGATTAGTAGTTACTAAAGACAACATTTGAGGGTGTTTATTTCCAAACAGCTGCTCTCAAATCTGACTCCCTCCTTCCCAAAACATGGACATCTCACCCAAATGTGAAAATTTGGATAAGTCACTTTAAATTTGACTCAAACCTATAACTTATATTGTAAGCAAATATCCGTATTATTTTAATGTGCAGAAAATTTGATCAGATTAAAACATTATCTACTTCTTAATAATCATACCCTAGGGAAAACCAAGACTGAAGTTAATGAATGAAATTATTTGTGGTTCAGGATACAGTAAGAATTAAATTATTAGGAGCAACTTAAAACTTGCTATTTTGCATGAGAAAAACCCACCCACCCCACGTTAATGCAACCATCTGCTTGGACAGTCAAAGAATTATGGTCAGGAAATGGATAAATTAATGGTTTATATGTAATTTTAGCTTAGCTCCCCATCTCAAGTGCTCGAATACAGAGACTTTAATTGCACAATCACATTCTTTTCTGCTCTCCACAGCAGCCCTATGTAATACATAACTATTTTCTACTGTAATGCTTGATGAGTCACTACTGTAGAAGGAGCTGAGTATGCTTGGGAGCATGTGTATTTAATGGAACTATAATCAAAAAAATTCTCTCTTCCTGTAGTCTCCTTTTATGGAATTCAGAACAACAAAATAGAACAAAAGCTTGGGAGAGGGAGGAAGGATGATCCCAAATGGACGGTGTCATCCTCACCCTTCAAGACTTGCACTCAATCTCAAGCCCATTCTGTTCAGCCACTGCCCTGCTGTAACCTGAGTTAAGGCACTTCAGGAGAAGTTTTGCAGCATGGTTTCTTCCTTTTTTCTTTTGAACAAGTGGGAGTGTTGCTAAGAAAAGCCCCACTTCAGAAAATCATTACCCGTTACTAAATGAAGATTCACCTTCTGTAACAGAAATAGCCCCACTTCTTGCATAGTTTTTGCTTCTAGTTGCCATCACCTCTCTTGCCCTCACCCCAGCTACTTCCTGAACCCCACTGACAGAAAATCAATCAGCAAGAGAGAAGGACACATTTCTATCTCTTTAGAGAGCAGAATCACCTGAACTCATCATGGTGTGAGATGAATCCCAGCACCAGCCCAAGGGAAGGGGGGAGATGATTTTCACAAAGCAGCAAATTACCAGGTGGCCAAATTTGGTACCTTATTTTGACTCTCTAAGCCTCAATTCACCCCCTGTGAGCATTTATTAATTTGTGGGGACTTTCTGAGGGTAAACATGCCATGGGTTACAGTGCACTTGCTACACATACAGGAGCCCTATACAGCCACTGGACAAATTGTTTTGCTGCACTGGTATGTCCTGTTCTACAGAGAGAGTGTTTGTACATTAACTCATCTTCTTGCTTAGCTTACTGTGACATTGCTGGAGTTTTACCTCCCAGTTGTTTTCCATGATGTTTCAGAAGATTTAGCTTTTATTAGAAGCAAGAGGCTTGCACATGTAGCACTGCTCAGGGATTAATTTTCAGAGACAAGCACCTCTTTCCAAAGAATTCGGTACAAGGAAAGTCAAATCACGTGTTGCTCTAGAGACCTCCTCACCTTGGCACCACCTGAAGTATCTTTTCCCTCCTCCCCCAGAAAAAGTCATCCTGGCATTCAGCATTTGTGTTGCAGCAAGGCAGACTCCCCCTTGTTCTCTAACCTCATATGTTATGCTGATTCTCCCATCTGTGATCTGCTCACCAGCTGCTCCTGCTGCAGGAGGGCCCCAAGGAGGAGGCACAGGGTTCTGCAGCGTGGCCATGGCAGGGGCTGACCCCAGCCTGCCCTTCCTCACATCCAGCAGTGTCCCCCACTCCAGGGCACCTGGGAGTGCCCCCAGCACATGGGGTATCAGCTGCAGAGGGGAAAAACAGCTGAGGTCCCAGCCAAGACTGCAGGAAAGCAGACAGAAATAACCCAACACACTCCAGGGTGAGTCCCAGAGGCAGTGCCAGGTCAAGGAGTGAATTTGGTGACAGTGGAAGCCCTGCACATGGTGGTGACTGGCTGCCAGCAGGGCCCCGTGTCTGCAAATGCTCAGGGTCTCTAACCTAAGGGATTTAAAAAGCATGGAGGGATTGAGTGGGAGTACAAGGCAGGTGAGGTTTATGAGCTGGAGAAGCCTCTCTGTAAGGGGTGATCTTCCTTGCCCAAGGCATTTGGTGGTGTGGGGACAATGCTGTGTGTCCCCAGCCTGCTCCTCCCTCACAGACCTCGGATGACAAGTCAGGCCATCGGGGTTCAGTGACCTGGTGGGCACGTTAGATCTTTAACCCACTGTCTCTAGATCACACCAGCTAGAAATTGTCAGACCCGATCCTTCCCTGGCAGAAAAGGACCTGGGGGTGCTGGTCAGCAGTGCCTGACCATGAGCCAGGGTGTGCCCAGGAAGGCCAATGGCCTGGCCAGGGTCAGGAATGGAGAGGCCAGCAGGAGCAGGGCAGGGCCTGTCCCTCTGTGCTCAGCGCTGCTGAGGCCACAGCTCAACCCTGTGCTCAGTTCTGGGCCCCTCCCTGCTAGAGAGGCATTGAGGGGCTGGAGTGAGCCCAGAGAAGGGAGCAGAGCTGGGGAAGGGTCTGGAGCAGGAGTGGCTGAGGGTGCTTAGCCTGGAGAGAAGGAGGCTCAGGCCTGGAAGTGCTCAAAAACGTGGATGTGGCACTGGGGGACATGGCTTAGTGGTGGAGCTGGCCATGAGAGGTTTGCAGTTAGACTCAGGGATCTTAAATGTTTTTTCCAACCCAAACAACTCTGTGATTCTGTATTACTGGCAAGAGATTAGAAGATCTGTAAGAGGAGAAGGAGCATTTTGAGGGATATAATGGCAGAATCTGCACAGGAAGGGTGAATTTTCCAAGGTTATAGAAAGGACTGAATTCATGTTGGCCTAGAAGATAAAGGAAGAATTGAGCATGGCTTTCCTCACAGCAGAGGGAATGCAGGATAAGACAGGAAAGGTTTCCTTCAGGGTAAAAAAGACCAAAATTTTTATCATCTATGAGACAAAATGAGTCTGGCCAAAAGGAGTGATTCCTTGGCCTTCTTGTCAGGAAACAAGGACGAAAACTGGGTGAATCAGGGACAGTACCTTTTTTACTAGTCAGTGGCTAGAACTGCTTTCCTTTGGTGAACTATGTTGTTCATTGTGCTAGTTCAGGTGAGTTTTTCTCTAATTTTCCAATAACTTTCAATCATCATCACCTCACCCTGTGCCTGAAGCATGTACTATACAAGTCCTAAGTGATAGATTACAGAAATGTCTCTATTTTAAAGAGTTTTTTCCTTTCATTCAATATATCAAATTTATGTCACGAAGTGACAAGTGCTAACATTTTGCCCACATACAACTTTTAAGCTTTTAGAAAGAATTTTTTATGCTTCAGCAAAAGCTCGGATTTTACTCAGGTATGGAAAAGTAATGAGGTTAAAGTAAAATCAAAATAATAAAAGCCCACAAAAACTAAAGAACAAGGACATGAACACTAATTGTAGTCTGAAAAACCTTGTTTTCTCCCCATAGATAAAATGTGCAAAATTAATTCTGTGAATTGGGACGCCGAGCCCTTTACCCAGAGTGGCTTTCCTGGCACTGGTGGAGAGCTTTACAAAAGCACAGCCTCTCTGCTCCACTTGTTGTGCTATCATTACCAATTTGCACTTGTGAGGGGTCCAGCAACCTCCCAGGCACGGAGCAAATGGGTGCTGGGGGAGCAGCTGTACCCTGGAAGCTCCTCACAGTTTGCTGGGAGTTCAGCCTCCTCAACTGCTGCAAGCAATGCTCCCTCTCACTGGAGCTGAGCTGCAGGCTCCAGGCTTTCTTTAGCTGTTTTCCAGTTTAGTGGTGAAAATATGAGGCTGATGGTGGTGGCTGAGTGTGGATGGAGTCTCTGTAAGACTTCCCTCTGGAGCTCAGCTGAGCTTCCTCTCCCAACCCAAAGGAGCCCCAGCCTTGCACAACTTGGGGTCTCCTGAGGAGAAATCACAGATCATGCCAAACTGCAGACAGTATAATGGCAAGGTGGGGAAATGCTAATTAGGTGTCAGATTGAGACCACCAGCCTTATTTAACTGTGAGGTCAAGCTGACTGAAACCTTGTCTCCAAATTAGATATAGACAAACTGTTTTGTGAGCAACATTTCTGATAAAGTCTCCTTTTTCTTCTGTTTACACACAGGAAGCAGACTAAAACTCTCAGAAATGTGTTCTTAGTTGTTCCTTGAACTGATTTTTTTTTTGTGACCAGGGAGGAATGAGTAAGGACTAGACTGTCTGGTTTTCTTTGTCCTGTCAGCCCCCCAAAACATGATCAGATCCAAAAGTTAATTCATGACTTCTCTGTCTTTCTAGACTCAAAATTAAAAAAACAAACCCAATATTTGGAGAGCATTTGTATCTATCCAGACAGCACAAGGCACTTTGATCTTAACCCCTTGGTTAGATTGCACTGCGAGTGAGTTGGGTTGGGCTTGGAGACACACTCTGCACCAACTTTTATGGCCCAGGAAAAAGCCTCTCAAGGCCTCCCCAGTTCTGGTGGTGTCTTGGGCATAGCCCTGAAGGGTACAATGCTGTGCTTCTCCATTCTGACCTCAGCATTTGACCAAAAAAAAAAAAAAAATCTGTTCATAGGGAGTTTGCTTCCACCAGTGACAGAACCCCTTATGCAGCTACTGTGGGGATGAGTTTCCTGCTAAACACAACACAACTGCCTCATGTAAGGTAGCCATAAAGATCTCAACAGAGACCACATCCAGTTAGAAGCCCTGGATGCTCAAACGAAGAAACAGGCTTCCTTGGATAATGGAAGTGACAAGGGGACTGCACAGGGCCATAAAGCTGAAAAGTCAAACAAGAAGAATATTGTTTTCTTCTTCCCTCATTTTTTTAAAGACTTTCTCTCAAGAGGACAGGAAACCAGTATAATTCCAATGATATAATACTGCCTAAACTGGCTGTGGTTCAGCTCCTTGTAGTGACAGCACTGTAAAGCTATGCCTTTTTTTTGAGCTAAGCTTGTCTGACTTGAGCTTTCACTTCAAAGATGTTGACTGTTTAAAAGGGAAACAAACTATGCAAATTCTATTTTACAAGTTCACTAATGATCTAATTCTAAACTACAATAAATAAAAGAATCAGAGAAGGAACATTCCTGTTAACCTCTGAGAACCAGGTAAAGGAATATTTCTCTTTCACAATGTATAAAACCTTCACACACACAAAAAAAAAAAGAAAAGAAAAAAAAATGCACCTATTGGTAAATTTTGACAGCACAGGAGCCTTAAAATCCCTTCCTTCCAGAAGAATGAACATATCCTTAAGCTATCTTTCTGTCATAAGTCCAAATGCTACTCAATTCAAAATTGTAAAAGTTACCAAATAGTCTGATTTAGAGTATGTGTGTCTGGCATTTGAGAAACGGGACAAATCTCCTAACAGGCACAAGTAATTGCTTTCCTCATGAAATTGCCACAGGAGGAAAACTTAAGGCTATTTTGCAGATCATTTGAACAAATGAATTTTCATTCAGACACAATTATTGTTTTCTCCCAACACATCACAGGGAATAAACAGAGATTGTTTGCTTTGCTTTGCTGTGTAGAGGTATAAGGCCTCTCAGTTTTGATGTGTTTCCCTTGACTTAGCTTCTTTTCAATTTCAACCAGTCACTGTAAATTGCATCTTTGAAGGAGAACCAATTTTACAAGCACCAAAAGGTAAGGAAACGGGGTTTTTCTTTTTCATATAGTTATAAGTTTCCCATACATTTGTCAGTATATGTTGGAAAACTGTTACATGAAAATGAGTAAAAGCTAATTGGATGGCTCTCTTCTTAGATTTACAGACAAATAAACTGTCCAAACTTTGAAGCAAAAAATTAATTAAAAAGTCAGAGTATGCTTTGCACTCTGATAAGATAATTCATGTCAGATTCAACACTGAAAAGAACACATTAAAAAGAGAGAGATCTCTGATTTATTGTTATATTTGCAGCCTGTAGAGGAGCAATATTATTGCCCAGACTGTGTCCCTTGTTTTCTAGAACAGCTGTATTCATGAACACAAAACCGGAGGAACTAGTTGGAATTTCTTCCCCAGATAAAAAAACAAACCAGTGAAAAATCATGTCAATTTCTGCCTTTTTATTTCTTTCACCTTTTGGCTGAAAAATGGAAAAAAGTTATGAACCTCTAGTTTTGTCATTATTATTTTTCTATGGTGGAAAGTGGAAGCTTTCTGTAAGTACTCATTAAATGAAAAATAGGGAAAAAATTGTCACCGATCATCCAAAAATTTATTGCCAGCTATTCAGCAACTTTTGCCACGGCACACGCATCCTCTTTGATTTAGAAACCCCCTCCTGACAGATTGGTAACTCAGCATCTCTTTAGGTGGCCCAAATCCTCCCAGCTACTGTACACCATATATATTTTACATTGCTTAGGTTCACCAGATTTCCATGCACCACTTCCCCGAGTCAATGCAGAAGGATTCTTGGGGCTGGTCTTAGGACAGTGGCATTTGGGGGAATCTCAGTTATGCAGGGCATTCACAAATGTATGTGGTGCCACTCACTGCCTGCCACAAAGGGCCTATTTTTTAAACTGTCAAAGAAACACTTGTGGCATTGCGGAAACCAGAGAAAAGCTGTCAATTCTATTATTAAATTGACATTCCACACATGCTACTTTGAGATGATAGTCCATAATAAAGTTGCCCTATTTCTTTGCCCTCTATTCATGTCACTACCTAAAGTTTTCTCTTGCATCTTCCTCAGACACTGCGTGATAGAGCATCAGACGTGTAAGCTCAACAAGAGGTCGTCATTGTGGAGCGGTGACAGATGTTTACAACACCTGAAAAAAAGGAGGGGATGAAGGTCCTAAAGCACCCCTGGTACTCCAAGCTATTGCAATGCAGGGAGCAGGGACAGAGACATCTCCCAGGGTATTGTCAATCAAGGAGTGCTGAAACAAAGGGAGACAACAGGGACCATTGTAATCCCATTGGAGGGAAGAGGGGGGGAAAAAAAGCATAACAAGGCTTTGTCCTGGTCTTCAGAACACAGACCCATCTGTGTCTCTCTCTAGCTGCTGCAAGCTAATAGGATAACACGAGCTGATCTGACCCTAATGGGAACTGATACAAATTGGATGCTAATTCCATTGTGTCCAGTCCTGCAGTCAGGCCTTCCCAAAGAGCAAGGAGCTCCCACTTTCCATGCTTGTTTGTTTTTAGACTTGTCTAAAGAGATATAGGTTGCAGGAGCCTGGGTTTCCCAGGTAAGCTGCCCCACCGTGCTTCCTGCTGGGAAGCTTCTGTGAAAATGAGAGGACAACAGAGACTCTCACCCTCAGGGGTGTCTGATTTAGTAAGGGCCTCTGATTGACAGCTGTTAAGAGGAATGACAAGATATTTTACATCTGTTTGGTGTCCTGACTGTCACCCATTCCTTCCCACACTGGCTATTGTCATTCTTCCTGTATCCAGGAATCCTACTGCTGCCAATGCAAATGTCAGACCACTGTGGAGCTATAGTGCCACGCAGCATACATTACACAAGAAATGAGAAGTGGATCAGGGTCATTGCATAGGGAATGCAACGAGTCCAATGTTCATTATCCCAGACCTAACATTTTGGACCAATAACTGGACCACCAGCTACTCAGTTGCTCATACCAGATCAGAGAATAAATCTAACACACATGGAGTTTTCTCTACATTTTTTTTTCCTTTTTCTTGCAATTTATTTATTATTTACTCTGCAGCAAACAATGAGCCTTCCTCCAATGATGATAAATGAATAATGCAGCACATCCACCGTGCTTCTTATGCACGGAAAATTCATATTTCTCCATTCCTATAGCATTCACAGGGACTTTGGATTTCCATGGTTTTTATATTCACATCAAATTTGCTAAGTGTGAAGCAGTACTTTTGGTATCCTGACAGATACAGCATATAAAATACGCTATAAAGAAAACCATACACTCATTTTGGAGAAACCACTAATTTTATCATGACTTGAAATACCACTGACAGTGACAGACAAAACTGAAGTACATCCTGCAAGGATGTTTTGTCCAATTAATAAGGACAATGGTTTTTACTCTAATTCTGGCCCAACAAACACAAGTGAAGAAAAAATTAAGCTCACAATGCAAAACCATAAATGACCCGCCCAATGAAGGCTATCCAAACTAGAAGAGACATAGAGTTGATTAAAATAAATGGCTACACTGAATCCTTTCTATCTTCATCACTCTTCAACCTACTCCAAGCCAAAATACTGTGCGAATTGTGAGCTCTGCAGCATGTCTGGCATGTTAGCAAACCTGGGCCCTGGAGCACTGGTGGCAAGTGAACTATAGAGTGAAGGATCCTTCACAGGGTTTCAGTCAGCTTCAAAAGTATCATCACCCTTCAACTAAAAATATCTCAAGTTGTTTTAAGCAAATCTAAATTCAGCCCACCAGATTTTCCCCCAGAAGTGTAAACTACAGAGCACCTGTATGCTGCATTCTTGGTGCAGAATTCTAAAGCACAAGGAAAACAGCACTTCCAAATTGTCCTTGCACCACAGGCATCATCAGATCTCCAGCTAGAAGTGGTCAGGATAACACCTCCAAGACCTTGTTGGTGGCCTTTTCAAGCCAAGGAGTCACGTCAATATTGTTTATTTTAGGAGTTAACAACTGAACTGTTCAGAACAAGGCCTCTGGGATCCTGCATTCATGTTAGTCTGCTATGGACTAACATGGACTAATCAAGTGAGATACAGCCTCATTTCTGAAAGGGTGTACCTGGAGATGAAAAGGAATGTAAGAGTCTTTTGAGCATGGCTGAAATGCACCATCTTCAAAGGAAAAATTCAATTCAGGTGACAAACCCTGTGGATCAGGTTTTGTGTATCTACCAGACAGCAGAAAAAGGGACTTTTCTACTCATTTCTATCTTTTTAATTCCTTCTCAGTGATATTCTTCATGACAGAAAGAGAAATATACAAAGTTTTACTCTTTCCTATGGCTTGTGTTTCTTTTTCTCTGACTTTTCTGTCTTCCCCTGTGCCACGGGGACTGATGGTGAAAACAAAACCCTTGAGCACAGGTGCTCAACAGGTCACTTGGTCCGCACATCATTGATAGAGGTGCTGCTGAAGATCCACTTCTTACATATTACTAAAAAACTGTTAGCCAGGTTTTAATTGCTGGTTGGAGCTCCATTCAATTATTAAATCTGAAATAATCAAATATTTGGTACCAAATGTTCAATGTAACCTCTACCTGACCTGCAGCCTAGTTAGATTTCAGCATAAACAACGCTGCACAGCCTAACAATCCCAATGTGCTCTCATTGCTGCACCTACTAAATAAATTAAAGGAGAAGATGAGTTCTTCTGCATGCACTTATAAAACATAATGATACTGAGAGGAGGCAGTTTTGCTCTCCAAGCCTTGAGGCCCACAGAGAAAACTTTGGCTCTGGATTTATTCCTCCAGCAGGCAGCTTTGTTTTTCCCGTAGAACATCGCTGTTGGCATAACAGAAGAACAGGAGGCTGGCAAAGTGGCATGAAACAAACAGCCCAGATCTTTTCCAAGCTGTTGCTGCTCCCACTGCACAACCAAGGGTTTAATAAAATGTGCTACCAAGATGCAAACATCTTGCACGCATTCAAGCATTTTCTTTATTAACTTAAGTGATAAACCTGCCCATTCAATGCACATGTTCAAATGCAAGCAATCTCAACCATCTGAGTCAAAATCTAATATAAAAAGACAAAGTGAGTCTCAGACAATGATGATAACATTCAACATACTCTTTCCCCAGTTCAAACATAAGAAGATGGAGCAAGATTCCTACAATCTGCTGGCTCACAAGAGAGAAGAAACTATTGTGTGGATTTGAACTCTAGTGTGTTGCCTTTAAGCATTTGGTGGTACTCACTACTGCTTAAGAAGATATTTAGAATTCCAACATGAAAGGTCTGTTTCATATTTTAAGCCCAATAAATCTCGATCACAGCTCTCAATTGAGACAGCAGTCTGGCAAAACTACATGGACAGCAGACACTTTACTGTGGCTCTTTCTCCCCACTCAGCCTCTCCCTCCCCCACCTCCCTCAAATTTAAGTTTATTGTTGCCAGAAAAAACAAGAAACAGCATATCTGAAATTTAATCTTCCTTAAATTTGCAGAGCAAGCCTACAGAGAAGATTAACCATATAAGCAGGGCATACTTTCTTATTCCTCTTGGGATATGTGTCATACTTTTCCCCTCACACAGTGTTTTCTGTTGTTATTGATCACCGAGTTTCACCCCTCAGCCAGGCCAATCTTAGCAAAGTTAGAACTCTTTTGTGGGGTGGGATTTTTTTTTCTCATTTTTTATACACCTTTGCTGTGAAAATAAAACTTGTTTTATGCAGCTGCTGCTGGGGAGAAATTGTTGAGAGATGAATACGCTGGTAGAAGACAGCAACTTATTTGATGCCTAATTAAAACACACTAATTAAAGTGAAATCACCAAGGGTGTTACAAAGCACAGCTTTTCAATATAATTCAGAAATTTATCTAATTAAAGCTTTCAGCTGGCCCAAGAAGAGGACATTCTGCCCCTCCCCTTGTCCATCAACACTCATCTGACAAGGATACTGGATAGATACCAGAAAGGTAGCTGGGTGATACTGTGGTTTTGACTGGTATTACTCTCTTTTGAGACCAAAACCTGCTCAGGCAAGATATGGAGACTGATGAAGCTTGTGAAAATCCTCAGGTGGCCTCAGAGGGTTTTGGGAAATTGGCAGGTTTGTGGAGTTGAATCAGTGTTATTAATGGAGCCCTTGGTTCTCTTCCTGGTGATTATCAATTACAGCTTAAACAGAGAGAATACCCTGTGAGGTATTGAGGTTCCCTTCTTCTTACTGGAGGGGCATTCCTCAGGAGAGCTACCAGAGCAAGTCCTGTCAAAATGTGGCAGCAGAGTTTGCCAGCAGATTGATGAAGTTGTTTCATTTCTAACAACAGAAAGTTAGCATTTAGTTAAGCAGGAAAAAAGACAAAGACTGAGATGTGTAAAATGTAAGTGCAAGTGGGTTTGTTTGCATAGATTCACTGTTGCTTACATGAGAAAACACAGCATTGAACATCTCACACTCATCACAGGCTAACAGAGGACACAGGTTTGCATCACCTAATTCCTAAATCAACCTTCCATTTCTCTGTGGAAGTCCTGGTTTCAATACCCTCAGAAACAAATTATTTATCAGAAATAAGGTATTACTACAATGAGGGCCTAAACTAAAAGCAGTAACATCTTGTGTAAGCATGTGTAGGGCGAAACAATTTTAATTTTGGCAGGAAAAAAAAAGGGCACACTCACTACCACTTTAAATGTTGGCTCTGCTTTGCCATACCCATATGACACATGTGAGAACACGTGTGAGTCCAAAAGAACAGGAAGAAAAGAAAGCCTAAAACCAAGTTTTATCCAGTTTGTGCTTCAAACTTCCTGCAGATCTGGTTGCTGGTTGCAGAACTTCAGTTTTACTTGCATGACTGATTCAACAGTATCCGAGGAAAAACCCATGCCATCCATGATTTTGGCAATTTAATAAGGCGAGCTATTTGTGCTCAGAGATAATCACAGGGGCCAGCTAGAGAGGCTGCTCTGAATGTTAAGGGAAGGCCCCTGCTCTGGAGAAGGGCTCATTCATTGCAACTCTTCAGTTTGTGCTTATTTCACACTGAAGCCAACGTGGTGCAGAGCAGACCCCATAGCAAAGGAGATTTGAGCACAAGGCTTCACCCAGAAGTGATTCCTGGGGCATTAATACAGGCACAAAAGTGGGAATGCTCAGAAGTATTTTGAAGTAAAGAAGAAATAGGTGATACCAAAATCCTGGGCCCTACACAGCTCCATCTGGAGCATTGCAGTGCCATAGAGGGCTATGGAGAGAGTTCAGCTCACCATCTGAAGGTTAATTTTGTAACACACGAGGAAGTTACACATAGGAGTAATTCTGTATGCAGAGTGTGAAGAAGTGGTCTGCTTTCCACCTGGCCTGATTTGTCATGTTCTTCAAGCATCCTGAAATGGGAGATTTGCAAGGAGGTGCAGAGAGGATTAATTACACATCAACTGGGTAAAAACCCAAACCAGATTACAACGACCATCTTTCTTCCAGCTGATGACTGAAAGAACCCTTCCAGCTTGTTTTGGGCTCTGGGTTTTGGTTCTGATTTGTTTTTACTTGAATATGTCATCCTCAAGGTTTTAGTGCCACACACAAGAACTTCCAGCCCTTTCATTTTATGGCAAATATCACTTCAGTCCAAGAAAAGTGTGACATCTGCTGAATTCACTGTCTTTACTCCATCCCTGTCACAATTTGATGCAATTTTTATATTAAAAATAATGCAAGGCCTCATTCAATCTTTTTTTTTTTTCCCCCAGGAGAATTCATTAAATCAGAGAATGTTAGTGGGATTGTCCTTTTCTCTTAAAGGCAGAAGAGAATGATGGAAGAATATGGAAATCATAGTTTTTTCCATTAATAGTTTTCATAGAAATATTCTATCGCCTACAGGCTGTGGTTTGCAAAACAATTTTTCTTTTAATCTATCTAATAAAAAGAAGGGGACACTCCTCTTAGCAGAATTAAAGAACCCCAAAGAAGTTTTTTTCTGATCAGCAGCATTCAGAAGTCACTCAGATTATGTGCTTTATAAAGCTGTTACAGTACTGCAGGCCAGATTAAAGGGAATTGTCTAAGTCCTTGTTCTCCTTCGATCTAAATCTCCCTTTGAATGACCTTCCTGATTTAATCCAGATCATGAACTCAACACTCTTTTCTATATATTTGGTAGAAGCTAGTGAAAAGAAATGCCTCAGAGCTGCCCTTATTTGTAATTTGTCTGGGAGGTGTTCCTATAGATGATAAGCACAGCTCTCCTTTTTTTTTGTTATGCTTTTATGAAAGGCTCAGGCTCATCTAACTTATTGATATCCTGAATAGGTGTTCCATTATAAAGGACATGGTGGTTTTGCTATTGTAATATTGTGGGGTTTTTTTCTGCAAAAGGTATTAAATTTTTGAACTTAGAACTACTAAGCGGGGAAAAAAGAGAAAACTCAAAGAATTAAAAATAAAGAGAAACAGCACTTTCTCTGGGATATTTTTTCTCTTTTTTTTTTTTACTAGAACCATTCTATATTTAGATGCTACTGGTCCGCAGTCTTTATTTCTAGACATTATATCACTTTAATTTTAGGTGCCTTGTCCTCTATATCTGAGAGTCAAATAAGCAAGACTCAGAGAAATACAATATTTAGATTTGACAAAATCTACTGTTATGCTACTGCAGTGTTTGCACAGAGAGTTTTTCTTACTTCCAGAACCTAGGTCTTGCAGGTTGGAAGTTCCTCAGAAAAACAGAAAAATAAGCTTCTTTGTACCCCTTAAATCAGCCTTGTGGCAACAAAGTGGGTATTTCAAAAGGCATGGAAGAACCAGGACTTAAGAAAAGGCGTGGATCAAATAAAAGCAGGATCGTGCATGTGATGCCTTTTTAGAAACACACTGTTTACAGATTAGTTATCAGTATTATTGTTTTTCCCACAACCTGACATTACAGAATTAAGCTTTCCCAAAGGAAGACCAACGATGCTCCACAAAGATCCACAAAACCCACAGCTCCATGAGAAGGTGCTGAAAAGTTTTGTACCAACCCAAATTAGAAATGGCCATGGCAACAAAGAGAAGGAGAGGCAGAGAAGTTAAATGCTTAATGCTCACTAATGCACTCAAACATATGATCATAGCTATTTTCCCCAGACTGCACACCATTTTCTGTCATTATAATAATTACAATATTAAATGTCTTTGTGTTGGACTGAGGGAATGCCTCTCTTTAAGCTTCTGTTTAAATGATTGTTGGAAGTGCAATTCTCAGCCAGCAGACCACAGCACTAAAGCTAGTGTTTGCTGAGCACTGTATTTGAACTCTGTTAGGAACTATAGGGGCAAGAGGTTTTAATACACATTTTAGACTTGATAATTTTCAGAAAAGCAGTCCATGACCTTGTTGACTGTGAAAGCCAAAGGAAAATTTTCCTGTGAAGACCAATTTTACAACCAGAGGGCTGCAGCACCCTACCCTATTAATTCTGAGAGCCCAGGATCAGCCCTGGGTACAGCTTATAGGAAAAGATTAAAGGTATCCCTTGGGAAACCCAAGGAAAGAGATATTCCTAATATAATTTCCTAGATTGTCTTCAGCTCAGATATGAAATATATCCATGACAGATGACCAAATATAAGAATTAATGTCTCAACCCACAATGATATATATAATATATCCACTTACATCCAGTGCTGACGTAAATTGGAATAAGGGTATAGCTTCAACCATTGTTCATGAAGAAGAATAAGGTGCACATCATACAAGAGAAAAACAAGTGTATTACTGATGGCAGGAGTTCTCTGACCCAACCTTCAGATTTGAACATCCAGCCTACCTTGACACTATAAACATGCTTGGAGAAGGCAGCAGCTGTGTCTAAATAACTGCAATTTGCTACAACACTGGAAGACAGAACATATGAAAAGCTCTTCAGAAAACATCCCTAGTATTATGTCATTAAAATGTTTTTCAGTTAGTGATTCAAGAAATTAAGGCTCTAAAAAGATGGCTGTGGTGGAGGACCAGAGAACCTAAGTCTATTACTGAAACTCAGGAAGGAACCAGAAAATATGCACTTCTTTTCTCTCTCTCCTTTCAACTTGCAATTTGCTTCCCAGCTGAAGAATCATCTTCTTTCTCAGCAGATCTATAACCTTGTCCCAGTGTGTGCCCTTATTCTTTGCCTTCTTATACACCTGTTTCATTTTTTTCACCCTCAATTTCTATCCACTACTGGCTGTGCAACACACCAAAGGCTGAGTTCACTGGGTGGGTTTGGTCCAAAGTGGGGGATGGAGTGAGTCCTTTCACTAAGAGAGCTCACAGCAGAGACAAGATGTCCTTTGTGAACTTCGTATACTCAGTGCAATAGTGCAGGGTGTCACACTTTTCAACTAAAGCACTTTTCTGCAAAAGAAGGGAAAGGCCTCTCCTGAAATGGATCCTTTTGGAGACACGTTTTGTTCTGGATTTTCTCTTTTTTATATAGGTAAAGGAGTCCAAAGTATTTCCACTATGTTCCTAAAAGACAGGATTTTACAGAAACGGTTAAAACAATTGGAAAATAAAGCTGGACTTCTCAGTGCTCATCTGTTCTAGCTGAACCTGTTGATATTTGCAAATAAAGTATTTCTTAAGTTTTTCTGTTGCATTTGCTAACCATTTTTCTAATCAATCCCAGTTCTAAGAGCTAGGCCTTTGGGCTGAGGAATGAAGGAACCTTCTGGAGGCAGTGAGCCCAAAAAGGCTGAATTGTCTCAGAAGCTGGCCAAAGATCTTTGCATTCTCATAGATCCCTCCTGGCCTCAGCTTGCTGCTCCTCCAAAGTCAGCTCTTACCAGTTCTGCTTCAGAGCAAGCATGCAGACAGTGCATCAAAAGAGGCTTTCAGCAGCCTGCTCTCCAGCTTGGTTTCCACATAGATGGGAAGAAGACGTTCAGCTCTTCATTTTACCCAACCGCAGGACTTGGGCCGCATTGTCTTGAAGAACCGCTTCAAGTACCGAGAGTTGTTGAAATTATCCGAGGCTTTCTGCTTGCTAAAATATTCCCTCCCATATGCTGAGTGTCCACTTTGAAAACCTTGCTCATTCTTTCCTGCATCTGGCATAGATTTCCCGGGGGGTGGGGCGGGCTCTGCGGTCGGCGTGAGACGAGCCCGGCTTCGCAGCTGCTCTTTCCTTCCTCTGACAACGCAAAAAATATCTTCAAGGAGGGAATCCCATTTAACATGCAAGTGGTGATACCAGAGATGCTTCAGCTTCTCATCCTTTCTGCAACAGGGTCCTGAAGCAAATAGTGCAGCTAATATTAACCCATAAACTGCCCTCCTCCACTCTGCACTCTTTCTCTTAACTTCTGTCATGACTGAGCTCAGAGTAAACACCATAAAATTAGAATATAGTTTAGTAATTTATAGTGAACAAGTGTCTTTGGTGAGCTTCATCCCCTTTCAGATATTTTTTCCCAGACAGCTTTGATTCTTACACATCCATTTACATTCAGTTGATATGTGCCAAGTAGAATTACAGTCACAGACTATTTTTTCCTACTTTTAATACTATTTCTGCATCCTGGCAAAACTGGCTGCATAGAAGGTTTTGCAGTAGGGCATAGAAATCATACAAGGGTCAGGGTATTGTCCATAACTGTAATGGAAACACTGAATGTGATGATCTAAACAGAAGGGATGGAGGCACCAACAGATGTTAAAGTTTAATCAGAGTCTCTTAGAGAGCTTATGTAGCTAAAACTTAAACCCAGCTTGAGGACATTTAGGTGTAGCAGACCTCAGCCTTGGTATGTTCTGGATGGAAATGTATTTGTTTATTTAATTAGAATATAAACAAGATGCAGATTGCATTTAGCTGCAGGTGGGCAAGCATTTTTAGGAGCATCAACCACAGCCATATTGTGCCCGAAGAGGGAAATTTTTTTTTTCCTATACCTTGCCCTAGCTCTTCAACAGAAACATTATTAACATTATTGGGTGATAACAAGCCTCCACTCTTTAGGGCATCTGTGGAAACTGCTGGTGTGGGGTTTCTCTTTGTAGGCAGAGATGTAGCAAAGGATCAATAGCATGGTTTACCAGGACCCTCTGTGTATCAGAGTTGGAAGGGGCCCTCAAGGATCATCAAGTCCAACTCACAAGTGAATAGCCCGTACAGGGATTGGACCCCCAGTCCTGGTGTTATTGACACCATGCTCTAACCAGGGTCATATAACCACCTTCCAGAGCAGGGTACAGAGAGCTCATTTTTGATCCTCCTAAAAATTTCACTGGAGATGCTGCTGACCTCACCCAAAATATACTAATGAGATGGAAAAGAAGAGAAAATTAAGTGTATTCCATGCATGGCCTAAGAGATGGCAGCGCAGTTTCTCCATTCCATGCAGAGTGAGGATTATCCTGAGCTTAAAGGAGAAAACTGATGGAATTTTTCAGGTTTGGCTGGGGGGTGTGGACTCTGCTCAGCCAAACTTAAGCTAGATCTCCCTGTCAAGATTAGTCACACAGCCAGGACACTTCTCTGGGCATGTCAACACAGCCACAGAGCAGTAGCTGATCTGGGCACGTCAGGAAGGGGCTTAGGGCATGCTCAGGGAGAAGCAGTGAGCACCAGGGCTAAGTGGGGCAGTAGGGGTTGCAAAGCAGTGTGCTTTGCTCCTTTTTAACCCAATTTCTTCCCTGCCCATTCCTCTGCACAGCCCTGGGCAGTGAGGAAAGCATCAGCACCATCAGGCAGGTCTGACATCTGTCCCAGGACACAGCAGGGAGCAGTAGAGCTTTTCCTTCCTCGTGCTCCCACAGCCCAGCTGGGCCCAGCTGGCCCTGCACACTCACAGGACTGGGAAAACAGATGAATTACAGTCACTTAGACTACCTGAATTAAGCACTGAGGGTCCAAGTGCTTTAGAGGAGTTCTGCCTTTTGAATGGTTTTCTCTGCCTGTTATTTCTCAGCAAGAACATTTTTTGATCCAACTGCTAGACCAGCTTATTTTACATGGGGCTATAATTTTCAGTGTCTTTCTACCAATGCTTGTTATCTACTTAGAAAGGAATGCCTGTTCATCTTTTTCAAACAATGTAAAAACTATACAAGCAACTGGATTTTATTCCAAATAAAAAAAAAAAAAACTGGCACAAAAGATGCATAAATCTTAAGCTACCCCTATGCACCAAGTGATCAAACTTCATTACATCAATTGTTTTTGTGTTATTTGCACCTGAATTTAAGCCAGGAGAAATATTACAATGGTTGACCAATTTTTAAGTGAGGAGTGACCATGTCCAGGAAAAAAAAATACTTAAAAAAAAATCTTAATATAGCCATGATCAAATGCATTCAGTGCAAGGAATTACTATCTGCCTGTGAATCGCCCAGCCTGGAGGTATCTCAATGAGCCCTGGGTGACTGAAGATAAATGTATTAATTTTCTCTGTTTGCTTCTACTGGAAAGATTATTTGTGGATAATTTCTGCAGAGGTTTTTCCTCCTTAGCTCTTCACAAGTTGTTTATTCTTAGTTGTACGGGATCTACCTCCTTGAACCTGGAGCAGTTTGATTTAACATTTGCTAATAACTGTACGTGGTTTCCTTATACCTAAACAAAATTAAATGCTACATCTCTCTTATTCTCAGTGACAGTGTGGTCAGCTCTCTTTCAATAGCAGAGTATAACTTATAACACACAGCTGAAGCAGAAATGAATATTCACAGAGTGAAATGAATGCATTAAGAAGAAGATTAAGGATGGCTCAGTGTTTGCGGCTTTGGTTTGGTGTTTTTTTTGTTTTGGTTTGTTTGTTTGTTTATGGGGTTATTTTTGATGGTGATTGTTTGTTTTATTTAGTTGAGGTTTTTATAAGATATTCAGGTATTGAAATCAACAGTGAAAAATACATTCCTCCCTTTTACGCTCTTCTTCCTAACAAAAATCAGACCATTTCAAGGGGGGAGAACAGTAGTAAACAAAGAATATTTCTTGCTGATGGGTCAGCCACAGTTTTATGTAGGCTGAAAAGTAGATTGCAATCCTGTGAAACAGCAGCATACTTTTGTTCCTCCCTCCCTGCCCCCATCCTGAAAACACACATGGCTTGACAAAATGCCACTAGAACGTGCTTGAAAACAGTGATCTCATTGTGAAGGCTGAAAACTTAGGGCTCAGTATAGCTGGATGATTGAGAAGCACAACATGCTCAACAGATGTAAAAACTGTATAATTCATGACTTTCTCAAGTGGGGAATGAGCTTCCACAGCCAGTTACTAAACCGCTGCAAGAGGTGTAAAATATCCAGCGATTTCCTACGCGAGCGCACCAACTATTTCAGATATGCACACACTACTTGTGAGTTTTGGCCACTGGTCACTGGGGTTATTTCTCTCTGCTCTGTTCCATGCTTGTTTTGGGGTATTTTAATAAGAGAGGAGAGACTCAGCATTTCATCCTTCATTTTCCTATTAAATGGCAGGAAGGTGGTGGGAAGGGAACAAGCAAACAACTCTAAGAAACTCAGGTCCAGAAAAAACTTAAAAGGAGATTACAAACCTCGGACTTCCCACTTGTCTTAGTGAGCTGGCAGGAAAGCCAGTTTAATCCAACTGGGTTTGTTGCTCCCTTGGGTCTGCAGTCCTGCATAGACCTCCCTGGCAGGCTCTGTAATTTTGGAAAGTTAACTGAGGCTCGCACGATCCCTTTTCATTTTTTTTTTTTTTCCAAAGAGTTTCCATCCCTTGCTTTCTTCTGAACCTCAGAACCCAAAGCAATTCATTTTTGAAACTTTTTTTTAAATTTCCATATTTTCTTCCTTTAAGCAGCTCTCTCTGCTACTGCGCATAGTTTCTGCAGGGCCTCACAGGGGAAGGCTGCTGAAATTTCTTGCTTCCAGATCCAGCAGGCAGCTGGAATACATTTTACCTTTCCATTCTACAGGTTAGAACCACATCAAGGCTGCTCTAAATTGTGCCTGGAGGACTTCTTGCTCACTAAGGATTGTCATTCCCATCCTGTCTGCGCCTTCTGCAGCTCCAGACATATTCCCCCAAATAGGAACAGCCACCCCCACCTTTCTAAAACTACTTTGTTTCAATGCTCTTAATAGAACTATGTGCCAGAAAAATAAAGAAAAAAATAATTAATGCATTAGTACAATCCTGGGTGCCAGATTGTCAGTATCCGGTCAGAAAACAGAGAATTAGCCTGGGAAACAGGAGAAAAAAATATATATCAACCTTGGCCCACCAGCTGTGCCCCAGCATATATAAGTTTTGAAAGAGGATCTCTTCACAAGAAGAACATGAATGAGACAGAATTATGGCATTTCCGCCACCTCCCAGTATTTTGAAGAAGTCTTCCCAAATCAACATGCCTCTTTAATTTAGACTGCAAAGAGCCTTCTAGACAGCTCCCCAGCCTTTCACAGCTGTTGGCAGGTAGAAGAAGATGGAGCAGGAGATAAGGGTAGAAGAGTGAATGTTCCTTTATGGCATACGCAGCCTCTGAAAGCAGAGGCTGATTTAGGGATTTCATTTGGCACCTGTCAGAGGTTATTGTGATGCTCATAATGGCTGTACCCCAGCATTAGTTTACCACTGCTGCCATGCAGTAGCTATTTAGGACAGTATTTTCATGCAGAACCTCACTCAAAAAAACTAGTAGCTTCCCCTCCCTCTTTACTGTTTTGGGCAAAAAATTTCTCATACTCAGTGAATGGCCAAAGTGCTTTATTATTTCTGGCCACGTCTGAACACATCCACGTGTAAGAAAGCAAAGGTAGTCCAGCTGTTATATATGGTTAAATTCTTTATTGAGATGGAATAAATCATCCTCCCTTCTCTCCTCTCCCTCTTTTCCTAAGGTTTCAGATTTGGCAGGTACCTACTACTGAATGCTGGACTGCCTTGTCCCAGTCAAAGAATTTTCATTTCACATAACACAGGAATAGCATGTCAGGTGTAGTGAAATTTAACTATGCAATTAGTTTTCCTTTTTTTACTTGGACCTCATGGAAACGGGGCAAGGTGCTTGACTCCAAGGAGGTACTGGGTCACAATAGACAAATAGTCTCACTGGCTGGCCAAGCAAAGCTTTCTATCCCTGTCCCAGGAAAATGAGGGGCTCCCCCTCCTCCTACAAATAATCTCCCTGCCGCAGTTAAAAACACATTTGCCTTTCTCATTTTGATGTCCAACTCAAGAAACAGTCATACACATTCATGCACAGAATGAACAACTTCCAAACAAACCCTAAAAAGTCAGTGAAGATCCTTATCTTTAAGTCACTATTTCAGAACTGTAAATATAGACAACCTCCCTGCCAACTTTGCAGGCATGAATATGCCCCACTGTTGCAGGTGATAGTTTGGTGAGGCTGAAGTAGCAGATAAAAAGGCTGCACAGCCTTGTTTTTCCTGCAGATATCACAAGTTAAGCTGCCTAATTTGTCATTTGGAGAAACACTGGCGAAACCTAAATGCACATTTTATCCCAAGTTTGCATTAGCATTTTAGATAATAAATAAAAAAGGAAATTAAAAATAATCTTTAAAATATTTCTTTTTCATAGGATCCCTACCCGAATTCAGCATGTCAATCCATATTCTCCATGTCTAATTCTCATATTCCATGACCAGGGACACTCATCAGAAAACTGCCAGTTTTAACACAGCTTCTCAACTTTGTCAGACAAACAACTCAATGACCTACATTCAAAAACCTCTCACCTTTATAAACACATTTTTATTGCCACAAGTCACATGAAATACTAAGACTGCAAGATGCTATTACTTAGTGGTAATTGTATGAGAAAATCTGTACTATGCACCCATTGCTGTCCAAAACGATAAAAAACCCTTCATGACTTTCCTGGTTCAGAAAGGACAAGAAACCCAGAAATAAAAGACTTTAAAGCACAACTTCATTTAGCTGACACCCAAAGTGTATTTTTGCTGTGCCTTATTACTGAATAGTGACAACACGTGCACTAATACGTGGCAAGTCCACTGCTGAGGAAGTCGGTGTGATTTTTTTTTTTTCATTTCAGTGCTTCTACAGCTGAGATGGCTTACACAGCCCAGTCACAGCTGATCCACCTCAAAGAGGTTTGCTTGAAGTGTAAGACACACTAGGGAGATGTTTATTTTCATCCTCAGGTTCACTGTGAGAAATCCCTTGAGCTGCAGCTTGGGCAAAGCCCAGCTGCTGTGACATCAGTGGAGTTTGTCCACTCCACTGTGGGCAGTGCCATTGACTTCAGTGGAACCAAACACAATTTGTGACTATTTCATTAAAGGAAAGATGCACAAAGTTAGCCCTTCCCTGCACATGCAGAATTAAGAAAACAACCATTGCCAGAATTTGCTTATCATCTGTGTGATCTCTTGAGTTTGTCTCAAGAACAGGGCATATCTCTTTAATTAAGTAAAAAAAATATAGTGGTTATTGTGTGTTTTTGTTCATGTTCCTCCCTCTCCAGAAGAGTTGCAGTTAAAAATAAGAAGACATATAATCTATCTCCATGGAAACCAGGAGGAAAAGTCAGGGCTGAAGGATATATTTCACATGGATTGAATCAGGTAGCTCATGCTGGTGTTGGTGCTTCACTCTGAAGCTGTTCCATTTTCTGACTGTGATACCTGGGCACTGGCTCTCCCCCTGACAACAGCAAGAGTTAAACCCCCCAGTAGAGAATGCTTCAAGTCACATCTGGACAACACACATCTTCTCTCCCAGAGGCAGGGTTGACACAGGAAGGAATTCTAGGGGACAAAACCATACTCTGAAGATGTGATTTGACAGTTTTGCTGTGGTCTGAAGCTTGGCAGCCTGTGAAATCGTCTTGGAGTTAGTGCTACAGTCCAAAGAGGTGCCACTGCCAATGTTATTGGGGTCCCTGCTGCAGAGAGGACAATGGCAGGGGGGATGTTTCCATCCAGGGTCACTCATCCCCTCCTCAGCCATCTCAAGTCCCCACCAAAATCCATTCACTTTCAAGGAACCCTGCCAAACAACTTTACCTGCTAAAACTCTTGGTAAGAGGAAAACTGAGGGGAAACAAGGTAAATCATAAAACTGCTAGAAGAGATTTGTCTTCTTGCCAGTTACTTATGTTGGGAATCTGGCGTAATCTGAAAGGCCTTGCCATTATTTATATTTTTCCTGTATTTATAATCATTTGTATAAGTATCTGGTGTTTGAGGACAGGCACTTTAAAAGCAAAACTAAACATTGGCTCAGACCCTATTCCCAAAGATTCTAAATAACAAAGTCCTTCTGAAAGCATACTGTGACCTTGCTTGGCATTGCTGCAGCATGATTGCCCTCCATTCTCTCACAAGGAGAGGTGAAAGTTGGATACTTTAGTCAAAATAAGCAGCCTGGCTTGCTTAAAGACCTACTAAAAGTAAAGACTACTTAAAGACTTACTAAAGCCAACCCAAAATAATGAACTAACTTTGATTGTTAAATAAACATCTTGGAGATTGTTATTTTAACACATCTGGTAACATGAAATGACCTATTCTGAGTCGGTCAAGCATCCATGTATGCGAGTCCCAAGTCCTCATAAGCACAAAAGAAGCCACTCCACATTCTTATTTTCCTATTTGTCTTCTGGTTTGGATAATTTTACCCAAAAAGTGTCACTGAACCTACAGCACTTGTTTAAGGAAGTGATTGAAGAGGAAATAAGCATAAAGGACAAACAAAGAGTAAATCCCTGTAGATTAAGGGTGAGGGAATAGTTGCTGGGGGTCTGCAAAATGCTTCCATCATAAGGGCAAACCCAAAAACAACTCAATAATCCTTATTCCTAGAACAATTCAAATTCACAGCACCCATTCACTGCAGTGCACTTCTGGGAATGCTACTGTCACTGCTGATGTCCCGGTCTGACAAGAAAGTAAGAGCTGCTCCAAAGGAGCTCCTACACTCAAGGGAATTCTTGTCTACCAAAAAAGTCATCCAAGACCATCCCTGCATGCTGTTGACTTACAGTTTGAAGAAAAAAGTAAAAATTCTCAAACCCTGTGAGGATACCTAACCCAAATTTCCCAAAGTGCTTACATTGACTGAATATATAATTAATAATTCTTTTGAACTGAGAACAATTCAGATATATGACTGTTTTAGTTTGACTTAAAATATTCCAGAGGTGAAATTTGTTGAAAGACAATTAAAGAAATGTGTGTGTAAAGTCTGGGTGAATAAAAACTACAGGGTTCCCATTTGTCAAGAAACAATATGTCAAATTATGGCAAATCAGATTAATGTAAGGTCTTTGTATACAGTAATACAACATATTGCACTATTGGTCTCACACTCAGCTTCCTGTATTTATAATTTGGAGGCATTATAGAGCTATGAATTCCTCATATTATTTTTAACTGTCCACAAATTCTGGCTTCTGTAACTCTCAGCAAACAAAACCAATCCTGAAGTCAGAAAATCAGTAGGTAGTATAGGAATGTGATTCAAAAATGCTTTTGGGGATAATATCTTTTTAAAATATGTATCAAAATGCATGTGCACACAATGTATAACCATCCCACACTGATCTTTAAACATACATGCATTAATTAAAAAACTCCAAACATCAATTTCTCCATTTCCTTTGTATATACATATTTATATATCTTTTATAAACAAAGGCAAGATTTAACTTGCATACTGCTGTAAATCTTGAGGTTACTTTTACAGAATATTAAACTGACAGTAAATTTTTTACTTTATAATGCCATAAAGTCAGTCTTTCTTCCCTGAAAACCCTAAATTTCATGTGACCTTGTAAATTCTATATTAATTTGTTAGATTTGTGGCCTGGAATAATATGAATGGTTTCCAGAAAAACCCATTCTTCTCTTGACTTGGTGTAACAAGCTTTACTAGCCTCAAACTCAGACTCACCCTTTTTAGTGAATACTATTTCAATGCAGCTAAGGAAGAATCTGTTACCAAAATGCAAGCAGATCCTATATCCTGAGGACTTCCAGACACTCTCTCCAATATTAATAAATATTCCCCCAAAAGTATTTAACTTAGTTATCCTAGCTCATTGGGGAAAAAAAATTATTGCAAAACAGTTTCCACTTATGCAGTGGAGCTGATACACAGAAAAATTCTGCAGCTCTTTCAGACAGATGCCTGCTTTGCCAAAAAGCATCAAACTTTAGGTCTAGACAAAGCAGGTTTTTGTCACTAATACCAATGTGGTCTCTACTTACAGGCTAGGGAAAGATTGTAATTTGTAAGATAGCACTGTCAGTCCCCTGAACCATCATTCTGCCTGTGTGGTGACAGTCAATCAGGGAAGAAAAGGGAAGTAATTCTTCGATGGACCTACCAAGGACTGGCTGCTAGTAAAAAAGAAAAAAAGAAGAAAGAAATATGCCTCCATTAAACAAGTTTTGTGAGTTGTATCAGGTGCTTCAGCCCAGAAATCTCACCACTTACAAGGGAAACATTATCATTGAAATATGAATATTTTACTTTATTAATATTTCACACATCCCTACATAACAAGCAATGTCACTCAGGGATATCAACATAAAACCAGCAACCAGGAGCTAACCCGGTAAAGGCAGAACCACCTCCTGCCTTTTGCTTCCTACTCTGCAGCTACAATTTTCAGAATTCCCATCAGTCTAAAACAAGCAGCTGGTCCTCTGTGATCCCAGGGAAAGTTAAAGACTTGCTTTAAACTGTGGTAATTGATAAACATGCTTTTCATTTAAAGGAAAGCAAGTATTTTCTTCACATTTCCAGGACACAGGGAATGCCTAAAGCCAAATCTCCTACATAAATTACTGTGACTAGATAGCTAGACCTGTTTCTATTGAATTTCCTCATCCTGGGTAGTTCCCATATATTACAAAATGTGAGTCAACATGAGCAAAGGTGGAAAGACTGGCTCCTAGGGCTGGGTTAATCCCCGCAGCAGCCGGGTTGAAATGCAAATTTATACTAGAATTTGGGCAGCCAAGAGAGTAATTCAGGGCTGCTCTGACATCCCTGCACAACACCTGCACCACAGAGGATGTCTGAGCATTGCACAGACAAGGTTGCTCCCTCAGCAGGAGGAGGAGCAGATGGTTGCACGTTCAGTTTACTCTGGTTCAGGATCACAAGAGTCATGGAATGAGATCTCAGAGCCCTTCTTGGTTTCCTCAATGACATTACTGCTCTGTTTCAGGGGAACTGGGAGAAGAACAGTGATTCAAGGATGTTACTGGAATTCTGCAGTGACTTGGCTCAGAGTTTAATTCCCATTACCCGCTAGTGCCAGGTTGAGATCATCACACTGAACAGAAACAATTGGCCAGAACCAAACCCAAGCAGAAAGAAAGAAACTGTGTTATGTTTTCAAGAGAAAGAAAATATCCTTTCTGGGAAGCAGTTGCTGCAGAGCTGTATCCAGTGGTTGAGGGCGTGCACCAAGAGATCCTGAAGGACAGACCACAAGTTCAGGATCTGCATTCCTGACAGACTGCACTTCCTGTAGGAGACCATGGAAGGTCAGAGCTTCTCACCAGCAATGATCTGACTCCAATTACACCAGTTCTTGTCTTCCCATACAAGATTACAGATGTGGAATTTAACAGAATGAGAAATCAGTAACCTCAAAACAAACTGCAAAACCTGAGATTGTCTCCTGTTGCTTCTCCAGGAATCCTGAAGTTTAAGTCTTCCCTTTTGTGACAGCCTTCAAGGTTAGGCCCCGGTCCACCTATGCCCTCAAGTTTTGCATGGTACTCTCATTTGCTATCAGAAGCTCTATTTGGCACTGACAGCACTTGAAGAGAGGTGCTTCATCTTTACCAGGCTCAGGACAAAATTCCAGGGAATTCAGTGGCAGCTGAATCCATGCTGACAGCAGCCCTAAGGCACTGACACTTTGGTGGGTCTGTACAGACACAGCCAGATCTTAAAAATAAAGCAATCAGCTAAATAAACACCTCAGCAACTTTTCTAAGGAAAGAGATGACAACAGAACTTTATCAACTGTGTTGACTTTAAACTGACCATCAGAGGTCATCTGGTTCATCTCTAGCAGAGGAAAGCACTCAGATGCTCCCGTGGCAAAGACAAGACATTGCACAGATCAGGATTTTTAACTACAAGTGCTTGGCTGTCAGGCTGAGTTACATTTTTTTGTTAAACACCAAGTAGTTGCTCTGAGGAATTTCAAGTCCATAGCAGGTGGCAGCAGGAACCCAGGACTCCAGTGTTTAATTTGTTGCATACTCACTTTCTGAGATTTAAGAGCACAGAGGAGCCACTAACAAAAGTCAGACTTGCCTGAAAAAGCTCTCAATGCTATATGCAGTAAAGGTGCATGCATGACTGCACAACATGTGTGAAATAATAAAATAATGTGTAGTCTTTACATAGGTTTTTCACCCACCCTAAAGCACAGGCCTTGGGAAGAAAAGAATGCACATTAACCACATATTCCAGGAAAGAACTTCCTTGGGATCCCAAGTGTTTTTGTTTGCAAATTTGGAAGATGAACATCTAATTCCCAAGGGACTGCTTTAAAAATTTCAGCTGCTAAGAAAAGAATAACAAAAAGCAGGTACTCCAAACCTGCACTTAAAGGACCTTAACTGTCAACTGAAAAAATCAATATTAAAATCGTATCCAAAATTATTAATTAGAAAGAACCAACTATGCACTAATTGTCTGGGGTTTTTTCCCATAAAAGTCAAGCTAATGAGAAGGCACATAGATAGAACAAGTGAGGGACTGACTGATGTAAAAATAAACCACTCCTGCTATAACCAAACACCATTTTAAGGTGCCTGTGCAGTCACTTTACATACAGCTCAGTTCTGATCTGTCACTTCAGAGGGGCATTTTTTTGTGTGTTTTTCTCCATATTGCTTTCTGGAAATCTCAGTTTTGGCCCCTTTCCTCAACACATGACCCCACAGAGGAAGAAATAATTTGGACATTTAGTTGTTCCTTCAGTTCCCTGCAATCCTCCCATGTTTGCACAGCAAGGAGGCAGGAGGGGGAGGTGGCACAAGGGGCTGTGAATTCCTTACACTCTTAGAACCCCCACTTCAAATGGGATTTTAAAGTGCATGGGAAAGGCTGTGTTTAAACCTTTTTCCTGGCCAAAGACCACTGCCATCATATGTGCCCCTCCCAGCAGACTGTGTGTGGAGTTACATTAAATCAGCAATAAATTCACTTTCTTTGCTCATTTTTGAGCCTCATCCTACCCCTCAAGAAGAACTGGGCAGGCAAAGCAGCCTGGAGGCAGACCCAGAGTCAAACCAGAAATGCTGGTGCTCAGACATCATTCAGGAGCTGAGGCCACAACCCAAGACAGCTCTGTTTTTTGGACAGGAGCACCTTTTCTGAGTGTTCTTTCCCAAAGTTTCTGCAGCCATCCATCGTCATGGCAGCCCCTGCACGTGGAGGGCACCATTTGTTGTGTTCTGCAGGTTCCCTGCCTGGCTGTTGCCTCAGTAAATCACCATGGCACCAGACAAATGGCTTTCAGGGAAAAGCACCTAGAGAAGCTGGCATGCATTTCAGCTCAACCATTTTGGCATTAGCCATTAGTGTGGGTTCAGACTGAAAGAAATCCAATTTTTTCATAGAAAGAAAATCCTGAAAATAGTCTGGCCCCAAATTAAATATTCATTTGGTTCAAACAAGTCCCACTTATGCTGAATTGTGACTACTTTTCCAATTAGAGACAGGTTAACAAAGGGAAGAAGGAAAGAAGAAATTGTGGATAGGTATTTTGTGCAAACAAATAGAGTATTTTGGTCAAAAAATGCTATACTACCCACCCACCCCCAACAAGGCCTGAAACCTATCTCTGCTAAATGGTTTTATTTTGACAAATGACCATTTTCTAGGAGAGGGTCAGCCACCAGCTGTGCAGAACTGTATTCACAGGACCCACTGCCCAGAAATAATTGCTACGTTGGTACCCAGCAATGAAATAAGCAAAAAGCAGAAAATCAGAGGTGAAAAATAGCAAAAGAGGAAACACTAGGTCAAGTAAATCTGCTACAAACACTGATTCAAGCAGTCTGTGTCTTGTGTCAGGCACATAATAGTTTAAACATCTAGCTCACAGAAGGACTCAGGGTGTCAGATAATTAAGCCTTTATGCAAAAAGCCATTGATTTCTGACCTGGGCAGTGATTTCTTTTGCACTGGAAGGGGTTGAAACAGCAAACCAGATTATAGAGAGCAAATAATGCACCAGCAACATTATCAGATACTCTGGGACACAACAAGGACAGGTATTTCTAAAGGCCCACACAGGTAGTACAAATCACTGCACACAGGTAAGTTGTACAGATGTCTTTAAAAAAAAAAAAAATCTACCAGACTGTGAGGGAAGAGGATGGCTTTACTTCTCAAGGTGTTACTTCTCTGTCTCCATTAATCAGCCTGCCAGAATTGCTGCCATCTCCACAGGCTGCACATCCAACAGCTCCACATCCCTGGGCATGGACCCACTGGCTCTGGAATTTAATGCAAAGCATGCTTTCAGCATATTTTTGTGATCCTGAGGAAAAGTTGCCTGCCTTCTGTTCTTAAAACAAATGGGATTGTTCCATGTTTTCAGAATATGGGGTATTTATCTCATAACAGAGCCGTATCACAGTGATGTATGTTCACAATAAAAAAATGCTGAAGTGATGTATTTCCTAATTAGATTCTCAAAGAATCCACATCCAATGCTAGCATCTGAACCATCTCCCAGAAGTAATAACAGGGGTCCTCTCCACTGGCCTGGGAGGGAAAATAAACCCACAAGTCATAGAAAATTATATTTAAAATTCTTTCTAGAGTGTAAAGTGCCCCCTTAGGTGGCTCTTGAATAAATGGAAAGGAGCCCACAGGATTCCTGTCGTTAATTTTGAAAGGGTTTGGATCCATCCCTATTGTTTCATTAAAAACTGGAAATAAGTCTTGTCTACTCAGATAATTTGAACCATACTGTAGCTATGCAAGCATAATCCACTGCAGCCTGAGCCTCCTATGGGGATAGAGGCATAAATTCATACTATGTGAAAGGGACACAATCCATAACTGCATCCACAAGATGTCTCTGGCCAGAAGAACATTTATTGATCAGAAAACCACCTGCCTTCCCCTTTCCCAACCCAGTCATGCACATGGCACAGCAGCTGCTGGTGGGGGCCCTTCTTTCCCACACTCCTCCTAATTTGTGCCTATCACCCATGAGCATGCACACAGAGCCCTTCAGCTCCCATTTGCAAGGTCTGTCTGCTAATCCAGAAAGTCAGGACATTAAAAAAAAAAAAAAAAAAAAAAAAAAAAAAAAATCCAAGAGAAATAAAAAGAAAAAAAGGCAGCTATTAAATACATGAGAAAAAAAAATTAAAACTGGCTAGCAGCCAAAATATTTCACATAGAACTTGACCTGCTGCTGCTGCTTCTGGATATGGCCTGTGTGCCTCACAATGGGCACCTCTGACACGTTCCTTAAGAGTAAGGAAGTGCTTGAGTGCCTAACAGAAAAAAAAACCCCAAACATTGGAAAAATAAAAAAGACCTTGGCCAGTTTCCTTCTGATCTGAGAAACAGAGAGGTTGTGGAGGTTTTCACCTTGGAGATATTCAAAACTTGTCTGGACAGAGCCCTGAGCAGTCAAGTCCAGGTGATGCTGTTTGAGCAGGAAGGCTGAACAAGGTGGCATTCAGGGGTCCTCTCTAATGTCAAGCATTCTGTGAAAAAAGTGACTTAGCCCAAGTCCATATGGGACTTTATAGCCATCTCTAATATTCTGAACAAAAGCATTAACTGGGCATGTACCGTGATTATTTCCAAATCCCTGTCTCCTTTTCTCTCCCCCACTAAAATTCAAAGTTGCCTCCTATAAGCTTTAAAGACTGTTTTGAAATAACTGCCCAAAAATATACACATGTTGTGCATAGCCCTACAGAGCTTGCAGCAGAGCAAATTACAGTCTGGGGTAGATGAAGGAAGCTGAATCAAAACATATCTCTGTACAAAATGCTTGTGGCTTAGCAAAAGTGGTCTTTTTCTTTCCTCTCGTGGTTGAAATATATTGTGTTATGAGCCAGTGTCATGCTATGAAGCACAGAGAAGAAACCATACTGGTCTTTTAAACAGAGAGTTTGGGGACCAAAGCTAATCCACAGAAAATTCCAAAAACCTTTGAAATGGAAGAGCTACACTGCTGTCTCTCTTCAGATGTCTGACAAACAGCCTCATACTAAATTTTATCATCATGCTCATGACATTATATTATGCACAACATTATGCATTTTAACAGCATTCAGAGACAGGGAGAGGAGAAAACATCTCTGAATTCTGACCAGAGTCCATTCCAAGCAAATTTAAAAGGTCAAGTTCTATTCTCAAACCAACCAATTAACAGGTGCAGCTGCAGGCTGTGCTGGCTCAGAACACAACCAGATTCTCTCAGGTACAGGTATTTGAATATCACAGAGTTCAGCGCAGGCCAAAACTCACTGGAACTTGGACCTGACCCCACTAAAGCCAGTCTGTGGGGCTTCCAGTGCCCTGACTACATTGTGATCAGCCCCCAGAGAGGGGTTTTTAACCCCTTAGTCTCATATTTAGGATCTAAACTTGGTGTCTCTGGTTCATCACCCAGACATGAAAGCCTCTGTCTTTCAGTAAGAGAAAGCTGAGCAATTCATACTGGTATTAGCAATTTCTGGTATGAAAATGGCCTGAATGCTATTAAGTTTCCAGGTATCTTCCATAAGATAATCTAAAGCATCAAAGGCAGCTGGGTGCTCAAGCAAGCAGCAATAATTTCTGTATTGTGCACCAAACTGGAAATAATTTGTTGTCCCTGAGAGTCAGGTGTGCCACAAGCCACTTGGCTGATCCCTCTCATGCAGACAGATCACATTTTGAAAGGTTCCTCACAAGGAGTTGTTGGACAACTTTATTTAAAGTAATTGCACCAATCAGGTGGCCTTAACTTCTGTTTTGGCACCTCACCTCCCTGCATTCCTAGTGTTGAATAGCTGGCTGTGATTTTCTCTCCATTCCATATTAGAAGGTGCCAGAATACAGCTCCAGAAGGAGAGAATATACAGTCTGCTCATTTTTAATAGGCAGATATTACCCCAAGTACAGTCCTTCATGGATTGGTGTAGTACTGCATTTGCAGATCCTCAAAACAAGGAATTTTTCTAAAGTAAATAAATAAATAAATATCAAATTTGTACTTCTCTGCTATAGTCACCATTCTAGTCCACTTGGACTAAAATCCATCCTCTCTCAGCAATCTGTGTTTTACTTTAGATTTTTAAGCCTTAATAACAACAACAAAAAATCTTTTAGCACAATTAAAAGAAGCCAAACCAAAATGACCACAGCTCAGATTTAAGACTGATGTCTAAAAAAACCCAAGAGTTTCAATATTCAGCATGGCTTTCTCTAGGTAAACATGGCTGGGGAGGGGGAGATGCAGTTCTTTTTTGTTTTTTTGCTATTTAACTGGTGCAGTGGTAGAGCAGATAGATGAGCAAAGGCTTTCTCAGAGCATCTCATGTCTTGTGCTACACTACATGGTATGCCCACTTCAGAGGCAGCCAACTGGTTTTAATCATCCCAGTAGGAGACCATCTTATTCCTAGCAGAAAAGCTTCAGGGGGAAAAAAAATAAAAGGGAAAAAATAATTTAAAAATTAGAAAAAACTCCAAGCTGGCAAAGGCACTGTCCCCCAGATAAAGTTTTACACTGGGGTCCATCTATTCATCCATTGCTGATTGCTGTCTTGTGGGAGGCAGTTTATGCAGAGAAAACAAGGCTCACCTCAGGGTCCTCCCCAGCATCTCCAGAGCATTTCTGTGCTTGCTTTGGGCTGTGCATGAGAACTGCTCAGCACAAAGGGACAGATGGATTTGTCTCAAAGGTGTCTCTGCACTACCACCATGAAAGAGGCTGCTTTGGGCCAAGCTACAAGTTAAAGGCATTTAGCTCACAATTAAATCCAAGAATACATATATAAAAATAAATATATTTATGAATTTATTATCCATAAATACATAATCTCTCAAAATCTCCTGCCACGTTCAGCTCCCTGCCTCCCCTCATTTCTGTCTCTGTGGAGCAAGAGTTGGATTTCTCATCCTGAAATGGTGCTTAGGACACATCCTGGGGGCAATGGAGAGCCAGGCCATGGCAAAGGAGTGTCACTGGGACACTGGTGACCCTCAACAACAACTCTGGCACTTTTTAAGCTCCTCTGATTTATGCCAGAGGCTTGGCTTGCCTTTGAAGAGAATGGCTTTAAAGTTCCACTCAGCCTTCCATTAAGCAATTAAACCACATCTTCTGTTCTCTAAATCTGTTGGATGTTTTAAACAGATTTATTTCTCAAAAAAAGTCACTGAAGGTGAAATGATTTCCCTCTCTGGAAAGTATTATCTCCCTAGAGTACCTACACAAGCTCCTGTGTAATTTTCTACACCCTGTGCCTGCAGTACTCTTGTTGAAACATCTGAGGCCCAAATTTATGCTGGAACATGTGCAATAGGAGACAAAATTTGGCTCCCCAAGTGTGAAATAGCTCAGTTGTCTACTGACTCTACATTAAAAAAAACCAAAAACATCAGCTTCTTGGAAAGGATTAATTTTAAAAACCCAAAGTAATAAGGAGGTGAGGAGAGAGAAAAAAGAAAAGAAAAAAACCCTTAATTCTTCACAGCCAATATCCATTTATAATGCTCTGCTGAAAACACAGACATGTGATAAACTTCTTTTCCCCCAAAATAAAGCAAAATATTTTCCTGCTATCTTGAATTTCTCTTTCATCTTCCTAGCTAGTGTTTATAAAGCAGTTGTTGATACAATCAGGCTTAATGACAATTTACAGGAGCACTGCTCATCATCCCATCTGCATTCAGGTACCTCTGAGAGCCAGCAGGAGCTAAGCTCTGCATTTGCCTGGAGCAGCAGCAGCTTTTACACTTATTTTCAGTTTATATTTAAAAAGAAACCAGACTTAGCTTCCCAGTACTCAGATAGAAATGAAAACAGAGATCATTCAACGGTATTTGAATCCAGTTCAAGCAAAACCAGAACCTTTTTGGGGGGACGAGGAGCGGCTGCTCCTGCTGCACATTCCCAGCCAGGCAGCCTCTGCTGTCACCCAAGCCTGGGAGAAGGCAGCTTTCCTAAAGGTGCAGCCAAACCTGCACCACAAAACCCCTGCTGACAAGCCCAGGCACTGGGTTCCAAGTGCAGTGACATTTTCCTGGCTCCTATGTGAGCATAGATGGTGTTGAAGGAGAATAAATCACCCACGGTCTTCGCACGCAGCAGAAAATGAATTGCTGTGGAAGATGGGAACAGCGGGACTCGCTCCTGAGCACATCCCTCTGCTCCACCACAGAGACACCTCGGTGTCCCAGGGAAGGCCATTCCAAAGCCAGCCCTCAGCCCTGGCTTTGCTCATCCCTGGAGCATGCATTCCTCCCTCCCGTCACGAGCAAAGCCCGGGGATTGCTCCGAGCAGGGCTCTGAGTGCAGGGGATAAAGCTGTAGGACCTGATACCCCGCTACATGAAAGCAAAAGATGCCAAAGTCTTAAAGTACTTTGGCAGAAAGCTAGCTCTCTGTAACTAAGAATGCAAGCTCTGTGGTTACTTTAATCCCTGGAATAGCTCTGCAGATTTCTGAGTAATATTGCACAGGGCAAGTTTGGCTGCAATTTTTCTTTTATATATCTTTAAATTACTTACTGGTGCATGGCCTTTCCTTTTCTTTATATGAGCTTTTTTCTAAACCATACGGGAGAAGTGAGAAGGGAAAAAAAAGTATCTGTCTGAAAACAACTTCTTCTACAGAAAATTTGAATCCTGGGAGAGAAATTAGTTCCAGTAGCCCCATCTAGAAAGGATACATCTGCTGCCTTAAGGAGTTTTTCAAGGAAAGGAGCATTCAAAATATTTTTATTTGTTTTATTGCTATTTTTATGGTCATTAATTGATTCTGAAGCTGTCAGAGCTGCACCAACCCGTATTATTGTCACTCTTCTGTGTCCAGAGAAATAATGTCAAAACAGAGATGGAATAAAAAGGGGAACTGGAGTTGCAAGAATGCTACAATGAGTTGGAGTTATTGCAGGGTATTTCAGAAATATTCTCCCTCCTCCCCCCCCCCCCCCTTTCTTCAAACACAGGCTTAGCATCTGAATACAAAACTTTAGTTTAACAGAGAAAAGAGAGAGAAATGCTTTATGATTTCCATATGTTTTGGTACCTTTATTTTAAAGGCATGGTAATACTTAAATAGCATTAAGCTTCAAACAGCTGGTACTGTGTTTGTTACTGTAGTCATCTCTCTAATTATAGTGGAATGTGACAAAAAAAAGAGTAAAAAAGGGGGTTGCTTTGACAGCTCTGCACTCAGGGCTCCCAACAGGCCACCAATTAGAACCTGGAAAAAGGAAGGAACTTATAAAAACTAATGACTGCTCAGCAATGGGATATAGGCCTATTTTTGTTATAAAAGTTCTTTTTCCCCCCTACAATAAATCTAGCCTCCTTTAGCTACAGCAACTTTATTTAGGTCACGTTCATGATATATAAACAAAATTAAAGATCTTTTTGTCAGTCAACACTTCTCTTCTGTTTTTTCAATTATATCCCCTGGTTTCTATAAACACATAAAACCTGTCATGAACCTAAAAGTGAGTTCCTAATGATGAATGAAGAATATTCTGATTTCCAGAAGTTCATGATCAGTCTGAAGGGCTTTAGTCAGTGGTTCTGTGTAAATTTGAACAAAATTATCCATGTCCCACAGCATTCAGAGAACAGGTTTACAAAGCACTTTTCCAACCTCTAACCAACAGTGAAGATTTCTTTTCTCTCAGGCTCAGTGGCACCTCTCATGCCTAAGGAAAAAAAACCCCTATATATATATATATATATATATATACACACACTACATAACATATACAGCAATGCTGAGCACTATCACAATGTTACTGAAGGCAGCATGAAAAAGCTTAACACACAGAATGAAATGTAGAATATGGCCCACTAAGTCAGTCAGTTATCCCATGTGAGGTTTAATCCAGCTGCACAGAGGTTAGTGGGTATCTTTTCCCTCACTCCAGTGCAGCTGGATTTGGCCTGAAGTACTTTCTCTATAATGAAAAGGGATTTTTGCCTCTGCTGCATTTCTTTTACTGCTGCTCTGTAGCTTCCATATCTTGTCTTTTCCACCACTCTGTTGTTGATATTTTAAAATAAAATTACATTTCCAATGTACAAGCTTAGTAGTATGTGAATTCAAAACTCATTTAAGTGAAGGTAAATAAAGCTTTTCAAGTGTTTTCAGATCTTGGTTTTGGTGCTTGTCTGAGTCTAATCCACAATACTTGGCAATTCAATTTTCTGTCTTGAAATTGCACAGAATGTTTTTCCACAGACAAGACTTGCCTAGGAAGTTCAAAGAAAGCCAAGACTGAACAGGCATTTTTTATTTTTAAACCCCTGCATTGAGGTTATTTGTACCCAGGAGCTCTGCTCAGTGACAGCTGCACAATGAGAGCCTCAGCTGGAGGAAGGGTTTTGCTGGTATTGTCTGTCATTTCAATGTGAGATGGTTCTAGCTAGAACCACTTACCTACAAACACACATGGCATACAAGTAATTTTGGCCTCATAGCCAAAAGACTCCTTTTAATTTAGCATTTAGAAACACAGCTCTTGATGGGAGAGGTTCCTCTTTTTTGGCTGGGGGTTGATGGGTTGCCCAGTGGCTTAATCCAACTTTACTTAAGAGCAAAGACCTTGATTCAGCCAAGGACTCATGACTAAATGCAATCACTCATATAAGCTGTAAAGCTGTCCCAAGTTTAAATGCTGGGCTGAAAAGCTGTGAATTTGTAGAAGAAAAACACAGTTTATACTCAAATGCATGTGAAAAAACGTAGAGGGAATAATCAAATTGACCTTTCAATAAGATTTTTCTACTAACATTTCCTTCAGTTCTTTAAGGCTCCCATTTTCCACTGAACTTCCTTCTCCATTTTGTCTAGATATGATGAAGTCCACACATCTTTGAATGCCTTGCAATGAAAATCAAAAGTAATAGCTTCTTGAAAGTGCACAGGGTTGTTTTTAGTGCTTTCAATATTTGCATTAAAAGAGAGAATGTATAAAGACATGAGAATGTAAACTTGAATACCTGCTGCAATTTAGAATATGCTATAAAAGTCCCATCAGTTAGATTGTCTCATTGGCCCATCAGTTATTCAGCATGGAACAAATGTTCAATTGCTCCATTTCTCACCATGGCATACCTTTGGCCACCAAAATTTTTGTATTTATACCTGCAATTATAGCCATGGAAGACATTTCCTGAGAGAAGTCAGAGAAATTTAAAAGAGTTAATTTTTAATGACTCACTATTTTCTTACCATTGCACATAATAGGCATATGGGGAATACCTCCCTGACATGCTCTAATATGTATTTCCTATTATTTCAAGCATTGCAACAGGCACTCAGAAAGCTCTGCAAGAATCTCAGATCTTATCAGGATGCGTTCCTGCACTGTAACATTCTTTCCAGTTTCTGCTGTGAGGTTAAAGTCTGTGTGGGTTTGGAAGTCCAGCTTGTGAAAGCAGTCAATTAGTTAATGTAGTTTTTCCATTAACTGTTCCACTGAACAAGCTGAAATTACTGTCAAAAACTAACATTGCATCCTCCCACACTCTGCAGCTTCTCTCCTGTTCCCAAGCAGGGCTGTGACAGGGATTGACAAAAAAGATTTGTGGGGCACAGGAGTAAAACCCTTCCCTTTATCAAAAGATAGCTTGGTCTTGTTAAGGCCTTGATTGCAAAGGAAGCTGCTTCTGAAGCTGATATTCACACACTACATATAATTTTAAGCATAAACAGAAAGAGATAAGCTCTTAACAACTACAAAGCAAACTTGCATAAAGCCCCTTGGGAAGCCCTATTTCCACTCAGACCCTGCAGCTGAACCAGTGGCCACTTGTGCCTGCCTGGTTGCCCCCAGGGATGTGCTGCGTGCTCAGCCTGTCACACCCACCCTGCCAGGCACATCAGTTTAGCTGTGCCTGTCTCCTGACAAGCATTAACCCAGAGCAATGCAGCATCCCAGTGGCTCACAGCCTTTCCTGAGCTCCAAACCCAGCCCCGGTGTAAGAGGTTGCTGCCCAACACGAACACAATGCAAGGCTCAAAGAGAGACAGACATGCAAAGGGCATTTTTTCCTCTTTTCAAACATGCAGGACTGGATATTTCCATTAAACCTCCTGGAGATGGACTTATACATCAGAGATTTCCATGCAATTAGTTAAATCATAGTTTCTACTTGTTTCACACAGATGGGTCTACAAGAAAAAATTTAAAAAACCAAACAGCAACACCACAGAAAGCATGTCAGAGAGGGAATCTGGTCTGCTGGCCTTCTCTAATTGAGCTGCAGCCAATCCAAAGAGGCTCAAATAAGGATCTATCCAGAACAAGAAAAAAAAAAATCCAAAAAGCAATAATCAACAACACTGATAGAAATGACAGCGTGGGGAGGGTTTGAACACACTCTGCAAAAATTTGCCAGAAAAGGCTGATATTTCCAAGAGCAATGCAAGGGGACATGGTGATCCAGACCCCACGATGCTGGCACTGATGGCTGAGCTGCCCCTTCCTTCAGCCTTCCCCAGCAGCAGAGCTGTGCACAGGCTGCTCCCAGGCACCCCCTTTCCTGGTGCTGCAGGTCCAGCTCAGGGAAGCTGCCCCACACAGCCAGCTTTCCTCTCACTTCATAAGCCATACAACTTTCATTTTTTCCCCTGTGGCATTCCCCTTCCTGCACACACAACGTAAAAAAATTCATTTTTAAGGGCACCTCTGAGACCATGCTGGGCACCTCTACTGGCATTACAAGTTGGTGATAATAGCACAGATTGATTCTGCAGTGTTGGAAGAACAAAATCTCCGAGCAAACCAAAGAGAGCTGTAAAAGCAGATGCAGGTAAAGCACAGAGCTTTGCTGAGTGACCAGTCTCATAGTGAGGTACATCACTGTCCCTTGCACCTCCTGCTCAACAGCTTTCCCCTGCCTTGTTTCGCAGCTTGAACTCTTTAGACGAGATCAGCTGTTCATGCCCAGTTCATAAACAGCTGGAGAGATTTACCCTGCTGTGAAGGAAGCTTTGTTTGTGTCACTCAGGACAATTAGCTCAATCTCAATTCCTCTGCTGAGGACAGAAAAGTAGCCTGATGTAACAGTGCACCACAGAAGCTAAATACTTATACAGGTGTCCTTGAAATAGCTGGTAGATATGAGAGCCTGTACATAGTTTTTAATGGTAGATTTACAGTTTAAAATCACTAAACCTTAAAAAAACAAAGACAAAACCTCTATAGGTATATTCAGTCCAAAGCCATTTCCTTTCACTGTGGTTATACACGTGTTTTTTATGTTAAGTTCAGCAAAAATGCTATTGCCTTCAGTAATAATTAGAGAGGTGGCAGCAAGGGTTTTCTAATTAAAGCGGAGTTAACTTTTGTATGTTAATTACTCTCAGTTAGTATCAATCAAGGAAAGGAATAATGGGGTCGTTTCACATTTAAATCACAGAAGCTTCAAGCATAAGCTGCCTTAGAGGAAATTAGCTTGTAATTTAACAGTGTTATTAATAATTGCTTGTAAATGGTTAACAGCCAAGCTGCTGCGCAGGCTGTGCCTGGTGGTTACAATTACAACTATCCACACGACAATTGACAGAGGTACATTCTAAATAATCCCTTCTCACGATTTCAACCTGCCCATTTGGTTTACATCTCCTGCCTTGGTAATTAACGTTATCCATCCTTGCCTGCCAGCAAGACCTTGGTTTCGCGGGGCACCGCGATGCGCCGCTCAGCGCACCGCCCGTGCCTGCGCTCACCTGCCTGCTGACAGCAGGGGGACCTCCCTGTCCTCCCGCTGCACTCACGGGCAGCTCTCCCAGCCTAAAGAGCTGCTCCTACAGGCAGCAGCTAACTCAGTGAAACAGCCTTACCGCAGCCCTAAATGTATCACTGCACTCTGAGAATAATAATAATATCGTCCACTGACACATTTAAACTTCCTTTTGCCTGGGCAGTCTCTATTAATAGGCTAAATATATAATCAAACAACTGGTACATGTTGTCCACAGGAAAAAAAAAAAAAAGGTACTGATCTTCATAATAAGCTTAAAGCCTCAAGTTTTGTGTAGTGTTTTCTGAAGGGGTGGACAGAATGTGTATGCATCTCACCATTAGATAGGAGTAGTTTGAGAAAGCAGATCAAAATTGATATCAAAATGATGTTTACCTTCAGCTGAGCTGTAATTTTACTCAAGGACTCTAGCACCAGGAGATTTTGTGCTATCTCATTCCAAGAAGCACAACTATTATCGTGCATCCACCAAAATAAAAGACTGTAACCCTTAAAGAGTTCAATTCAAATGCCATCTTCTCTAAAAATTGTCCAGAAGGGGGGAAAAAAAATATAGTGGGGTGGGGAGAACCTTTAGTCCACAAGACTGCATGATTCCCTCAGTAAAGAAGCTAAACACATAAATACAACAAAACACATGAAGCACATCATGCTATGCCTCTAAGCTTCCCCCTACTTAACAATCTCAGGCAACTTTCAAAAGTTTCACTGAATGAGCAGGAGAGTCACTGCAAAGCCAATAACATCATCAGCTTCAGCAACAGAATCACAGAAAATATAAGACCCACTTGTCAGCTTTAGCTGATTTCAGTGCTCCTGACAAGACCTTACTGAAAACAAAGAAAGTCATTTTACTGAAAAATAATGATGAAAAATAGAATATGAATAGAATAATAGGAAAAATAGATGAAAACTTACCTGAGTTGTGAGCATTTTTCAGGAACAGTCAGGTGAAATATCATAAAATCACTTATCTCTTTCTTCAACTTGGTCAGTAGCCAGCTCAGCTGTATGTTTCTGTGTAATTACCCCAACCTTCCATTAAAAAGTAAGCTTTTCCTTATATTATGACAGATCACAAAGTATAATGTTTATTTCTATCCTGGAACTGATCTCTCCTTGAATAATGCTCATTCAGTGAGCCAACACCTATGAAACCAGCACAGCACCCGTCACTCTGTGCTTCCCAACCAAGGTTTCCTGCCTCCAGGCATAATATCAAGATATCAAGGTGCTAACAAGTCTGTCCACTTTCAGCTGTGTACTGAAAAAGGCAACACCTGTTACAGGGCTCTGACGTGCACAAAACAGCCAGAATCAAGGGTGGTACTGGGTTTTGGTTTTTTGGTGTTTTTTTTTTTTTTTTAATAACTTTTGGGTATTAAAGCACTTCCATAACAGGACAGAAAGAACAAAGTGGAGGAATTGTTTTGCTGAACTTCTGTGAAGTTTTCATCGACAGCTTCCCCTTAGTGAGTCAGTTTATAGGCTGAGGGGAAAAAACATAATCTAAAAACTGCTTTCTTCTACCCATTTGAAGTTTTAGGAGCCATGACCAGGGTAGGAATATGGTGTGGGGTAGGAACACGGAGACAAGCACATATGGCTGAGGAGCAGCCCTGGCAGAGAGAGCTGCACTCCTGTACAGCTCCTGACTCTTTGCAGGGGCTGTGTAAAGCTCTGTCTTTTTCAGAGGCTGAGCACTGTTTGTAGCAGACACAAATTGCATTTGGATCCCACAACAGTTTCTCTACCATTTGCTTTTGGATGGTCTCACCTTTTTCTCTCCTGAAAACGTCCCATAAATAATTTCAGAGCTCAGTAAGTTGCTCTCTCTTAAACCACTTTTTTTGCCTGAGATTTATTTCAAGTTCCCTCCTCCCTCGAGCCTGCTCAGGGAGGGGCAGGCAATGCTGTAGATGCACCTGCTCAGAGATCACAGTAAGGCACTTGCAGCTTCTCATTTGGGAATGAATCCCTTAAGCCTACAGACAGAGAAAAACACATGAAAACGTATGGCTCTGAGACACCAGGCCAGCCTCACCTCACTGAGAGCATCTTTTTAAACTTATAATTTACAAAGATAGTGCTGGGCACCAAAGGAATAAAAGTAAAAGTGAATATTTGCCTTTTTCTTCCTTTTCTCAGACTTGGAAAGAAAGCAGTGCAGAAAGCAGATGTGCTGCTGGGCTGGCTGGATGCAGCTCCCTCACCTCACACTGCTCAGTGTGGGAGGTGTCACGGATGTGACCCACGGCCATGGCACATCTGTCCCGAGGAGTCAGCAGGATGCTGGGGAAGATTTTCTGCCTTTTGGCCACTTTCAGGCTCCTCAAAGTCAGCGTTAAGTGAGTGTGAATGTGCATAACCAGTGCTGAGTGGGGACACTTCACACCCACTTGGTGCAGGTGCAAAGAACTGTGCAAAGTGCAGACAGGGAGCACAGCACACCCCTCACACAATCCTGCTAAGGCTGGGAATAGTACACGAGGAAATAATCCCTCGGTGACAGTGAGTTTTGATGCATTTCAACCTAAATCTTTTTGACTCTTTCCAACAGGAGTGCACTTCCCAGATCAGTGGGAGGGACATGAGTTGGATTTGGCCCCTGTTCTTTATGTTCTGCCCTTTCCGGGCTCCCTTTGGTAATACTGCCAATAGAGCTCTGACTCCTTGGGTTTCCTACTGAAGTTAGGATTCTGGCCCCCAAAATGGGTCGGGGGAAAAAACCCAAAACAACTTAAACATCTCCAGGTCTTTCCCTTTCTCCCCCAGTAGCCAAATTGTGACAACAGCAGCAGCACAGCTCCATTTTACCCTGATCCAAAGATGGATGTAAAGCTGGGTCTTCTGAGCTCTTTTGAAGGACAAGCATCCATGAACCTTCTCTAAAATTGTTTCCAATTTGTGCTGTTGTACAACATGTCCACTAACCACAGAATAACAAGAGTGCAACTCAATTCTTGTGCACTGCAAGGGTTCAGATGGCTTAATGATGGATAATAGCTCATAGTTCACAAATGTCTTATACTCTTAGGTTTAGCTTAGCTCAAGAACATTCTGTCTACAGACATACACAGTCAAATTATTTGGGGGGGGAAAAAAAATACAATGTGGATAAACACCAACATGACAGTGTCAGCCACAGGAGATGGAAATGAAACAGGGCTGTCACTTCAGAGCAGAAAAATTCACCTCCCAATGACTACATAGCATCAGCACTCTCAAAACTCATGATGAAAAGGACAAAAGCTTTATTGTTAACTGTCTTTGCCCATGTTGCTGATGTTAATATTGAAAGACCCCAAACCACAAATCAACAAACACAACCCCAGCAGAAATCTCCCATTAAATGGGGGGAAAAAACAGATATCAGGAAGGCCTGGCAGTCATAAACTTCACATAGACAACAAAGAATTGCACTCTTCATGCAAATACACTGGAGTATGTAAGAAGATTTGAGTTTTAGACCACTTTGGAAACTCATTTATAGTTCCTGAAGATTCCCAGCTTGGTGCAAGCAGAAGGAATGCCACTCTTACAAAGGCTAACAACACAAGCACCAGCAGCAAGATGCACGAGCTCCCAGAGGTGGATCCAGCTCTCACAGGCTGAATCCTTGTGGGAAGGACTGCTTTAAAAAGCAGTAGTAGTGTTGGTATCCCCGAGGAGCCACTAGTTGGACATGAAGAAACAATCTCATCCCTGCTGGGAGGGGTTGAGTCACAGCTCCTGGTGTCCCTCCTAAAGCGCTCTGCTTCCAGCCCTTTTTCATCAGCTGGGGTTATTAATGATGGAGCCATAAATTAACCCAGATTATGAAAGCAAAATGCATCCTGACAGGTACTGGGAGGATGGCTGCAGCCCCTGCCACATGGTGTGACAGTCACAAAGCACTGTCAATGTGACATATTGTCACTGTCAGCTGGAGAGCCACCCCCTCCTGCCAAAACCAACAGAGCCTCACTGAGGCCCAGCAGAAGCAGTACATAATTCAGTGAATAATTCTCTCTGAAAAGCCCTTGAGTATGGCTAAATAATGACCTTGTTTACCTCGTTTAGCCCCAAGTTCTCCAAGTAAGAGTTGGCCATGAAGAGTTCTTGTGCTCTCTGATATCCAGCCGGGACAACGTGTCCTGTCTTTGTTTTCAGCCATCAGGCTTGTGTCAAACACACCCTGACAGCTGCAAAATTTTTTGGTGAAAACAATAATTCCACTTTTCCTTTCCATCTGCCTGCAGATGGTTTAAATCTGACCCATCAAACAGCAAAGAAAAAAAAAAAAAGGGAAAAATAATATTCCAGCTGAAATGAAATTACAGTGATTACTGATTTCATATAAAGAAAACACGGAATCTCAGGTCTAAGATTTGCATAAGAGTCTTTGTAATGGTGAATTAAGCTCTGCACAGGAGAACTGGAGGTTTTATCAGTTGATCTGGGTTCTCTATACTTCCTCTCAGACCTCTGCAAACTAGAAAACAGCAACATGAAAAATAATCAGCAATGTCTGTCATGGGTGACAGCTGCATCTTCTCCTTCACTAGGGAGAACCTTTGTTAAGAACCAGAGAAATATAGCCCAAAATATTAGAAGGGAATTTCTGAAGGCACAAATCTGAAGCTTGGGGAACCCATTCAGTTTCAATGTTAAGTTTCTCCATGTTTCAAATCCAAATAAATAAAATTGATATGATTCCCAGTTTGTTATCAATTCCCTGCACCACAAACACTGTTTTTCAAGTGCCCACTGTGAATGATGAGTTTGTGCATGAAGAACATCAAAGTTTTGCTGGTCAGGCACTGTCCAGCTGGTTCCAGTGCCTGTTTGACAGGACAAGCACACACTGCAAATTATCATAGACACAAAGCAACTGAAAGAAATTCCTTCCTGTCCAGGGATCTGGGGGAGAAGGATGAAATGCCATGTCTTCTTGTGCTGGTCTCACCACAACATGCAGACATTGGATGGAAGAGGAAAGAAGTTCAGTGTCCCATTCCTGGGTGTTTCTGCCTCTGCCTCTCTGTGTGGCTCACCCAAATCTGGCACAAGTAGGGTATTCTGCTCTTCTGGTGTCTACTTTCACATAGCAAGCAGCTACTTCTCCATCACAGATGAGAACCTGGCCACACATAAGCCAAAAAGCAGCAAGATTTTTGTGAGCCATGGGCTTTAACAGTGATTTCAAACACTCTACTGCATCATCCAGACTGGTAGCAATTTCTGGTCATTTCCAGGTGAAACTGGAGGTGGAATATATGCAGTCACTGGAAGATTGTATGTGGGGTAAGAGCCGAGGAAATGAGTTCACTTGAAAACTCTGTAAAGTAGGAGAATGTAGCATTAAAGAATTACAGATTGCTACAGATTGCCAGAGGGTCCATCCCCACGGTGATGGGGACACAGGTAAGGTGACACTACAACACAGGTCAGGTGATGATGAGGCTCAGGGCTAGATCTCTTACAGATCTCCTGAGGGATGTTCACAGAGAAATGTCAGTGACAGCAAGGCAAAGACTGCCTGGGAGCAAGGAGAACAAGCAGCAGCAAACCTGATGCACTTAAGCTATTTCCCTGGACAGAATAAATGAGAGTTTTCCTGAGGGAGCCAGAAGTCTCCTGAGCTGCTGTACTTCCACTTTGTCCTTCACCCAGGCTGCTGTTCCTGCCCAGCACTTCCATTTGCCGTGACTGAAACCACCAAGCAAAGAGAAGGAGTTTGCACTTGTTCTACACCTTTGGACATCTGCACACCCAAATGCCCCAGCTGATGGAGAGGACAAACTCAGTGTGCACACAGAAATGTGACATGGAGCTGCTGCCCCATGGGCCTGGACATCCACACTGGCACACTGCCAGGAGTTTGGAACACTGCCCTTAAAGCAGTGGGACTGGAAAACAAGAGCAAGGAAAGAGGTGGGGAAAAAAACTCAGTAAAAACAACAGGTGGCTAAGTCACACCAAATATCCTGTAGAACTTGGAAGTGGTACAGTTACTACGCATAGAGGATGAATTACCCTCTGGAAGGGTGTCTAAAAAGCAGCATAATGCTCAATTAAAAAAAAAATGTTAAGAGTTTTGGTGATTTTATTTTTTCCTTCTCACTGCAGTGCTCCCTATGCCTGACGTGGGGATGTAGGTTTCAGCTCTCCCTGGCTAAATAAAGGCTAAATTGAGGCTGCAAAACTGTCGTCCTCTCCTAAGCAACAGACTCAGCTCAGCACACTGAGCTCGGTGCGCCAGTGACTAACGCGGCTGCCACGCTCCTTACCCAGCTCTGCTCTCCCACTGCCCCTCCTCAAGGGCCAGACCCAGCACTGTCCCACCTCCAGGGAGAAGGGATTCCTGTGTGCTGCTCTCAGGTGCTCCATGGAAAGCAGTTCCACCGTTCACCAGGAGGTTCTTCACAGGATTCCAGGCAGATTTCAGGGGAATCGCTCCGGCCCATCCAGCCTCCTCCCTCTCTGTCCAGTGGGAATCACAGATTATCTTGGAACAGACACAGATGCTTAAAGAGAAGACAGGATGATGGAAAAAAACATTACACAAAGCCTCCTCACGTGAGCAATGAGTACACCCCACAGCTGTCAGCTTTGTTTTGCATATTTTACATATTTACATACACAAGATATTTCCAAACATCCTTGTGTTTATTTAAAACTCCATCAGAAACATGTCTGGTAAAACAGATCCAGTGCAAATATATTTACTGGATGACACTTCCCTGCATTGCTTTTAAAATGTATTAGGGGTCCAAGGCTCAAAAAAAAAAAAACAAAAAAAGAAAGAAGTCAAAGTATTCCAAATGAGGAAGAGCTAACTCTGTAATCCTTCAGCGTTCACCTTACAGCAAAGGCCTTCAGCCAAACAGTCTGCAAATGAATGAAGCAACACTTCTAAAACAAGGACAGCTGCTACATTAGAGAAAGGGCTTTTTCTGCTCACATGTCACACATGCCAGTTGCTTATGGGTGGGTGGTGGGGGTGGGCTGGAATGGGAATAAGTCCTTCGAAGGAAAGGCTGAATAGCCCTCCTCAGATGGTGGGGCTTAAAAAAGTTAAAAAAATCCAAGCTCAAGATCAGAAAGGGGGTGTGGGTGTGGGTGTGTGGCTCCTCCTAAAAGCATATCCTAGCTTAAAAACAGGCAGTGACACCCACGTGCACACTCATCTTCAGGGAGTATTAACTCCCATCCACAAAAGGTCAGATCACCACCTGAGGAAGAGCTTTGCCACAAACATTTCTGCTTTTCCTTTTTACAGCTTCCTTTCTCTCTCAGCCCAGCCAGCCACTGGCCTGGGCAGCCCCACTGCCCACAGTCACTTCTGAGGGCACAAGGCAGCTGGGAAGTGATGGGTAAGAGCACAGGGATGACTTCCCACATCCTCCCCCAGTGAGAAAACCAAGGGGGTAGGAGGGATCATGGGCTGACTGCTGCTCCACGTTACCTCCTCAAGGTGCCTTGTCAGGTGGAGCCAAGGGATTAACTTCTCCACAAGAGCAAACCAGAAAGAAAAGAGTGCAGAGCGAGCAGGGGTAGTTGTGCCATTTGTGGCATTCCCATTCAGCATGGGCCTTGCTGCTCACAAGACAGGGCAGTGCAGGAAAAACACACCAGCAAGCAGGGAAGATTTATCCAGATTGCAGCCCCAAAAGGGCTTTACTGATGGCATTCTACAGAAGCCTCCTCATTGGCTTCTACACAGATGCCAAAAAATAAGAGCATACCTTTTACATTTGAGAGAGACCAGGGAGTTTCCCACTGAGAAAGTGGCTTCCCTAAAGCTGATTTTTCTCTTTATCCATCTCCATCAGAAAAGAATGGAGTGCTATTCTTAAAAGGGAACAGATTTTTTTGGTTTTGGCCAGAGATAGAAATCTCTGTTGCTATATTTGGCTTCCAATGCAGGACTCTCTGCTTGCTGGTGGGAGGAGGAAATTAGAGCTGGTGTTATTCATAACTAAATGGGCACAAAAAACAAACCACCTCCCTTTGAACCTCGGTGCTACTATGGGCATTCACATAACAAATCATTTTCAAAGCCTGTGATACCTCTGTACATGCATGAGCCGACATCAAAACTTTATTACCCACTCATTTTCCCATAGTGATAAACTGTTGCAGATGTACAGTTATTGTCAAGGCAAACACATTGGGGCAGTTCCTGGTGTCAGTTTGTTGTTTTGGTTTTTTTTTTTTTAAATATAATTTCTTTCTTGTCTTCAAAGAAAGCAAAAGTGATATTTTGAAGGAGAGACAGTTACTGGAAGGCTGTGGCATCCAGCCCCCCTCCTTCTCCTCCTCCCAGCAACCCCAAAAAAGAAATCAGCTAAATTACTCGGCATCCCAGCCCAAGGCACAGCTCAGCCGTGAGGAATTCTCACCAGATGTCTCGGTCCCCACCCGGCCTCCCACGTCACACAGGCAGCATAACCCCTCCGAGCCTGAGCTCCTGCTGGGATGGCCAGCCCCACCACGCCTGCAATGTCCAGGACAGGCTGGTGACACCCCTGTCCCACCAGGGACACCCAGCCACAGCCCCAGGCCACGCTTCTCTGCTCCTCCAGCACAGAGTCCAGTCCCACTCTTCCTCTTTTTTGTGACCTTGCCCTGCTCCAGGTGGGCTGAGCACCCCTGGGGTCACCCAGTTAGACCCTGGCTCCAAGGGAGAGTCCCATGCAATCACTGGGATCCAGTTTCCAGCTGGTAACACTCAAAACATGATTTATCTGGATGCAACTGATAAGATTCTCCATGGGTGTTAAATTCACTAAAACCAACAGAGTGCCAGTGATTCACATTAATGGAGGACGTGGATCATCATGAGTAAAATCAGTCACAAAATAACGTATCACTTCCCCTGCTGTCATTTCTTGATGCAATGAGAGCATAGAAATAACTCCTGTAGGCACCTGGCAAGCCAGGTGAGGGGCAATGCAGCTGGAGACCAGCCCTGGCAAGAGCAGAAGTTCAGAAGTTACAGGGAGAAGAAAAAGCACTTCAGGTATCTCATTTCCCAGCTTAACACCCTCCTGCTTCCTAAAGTACATTTCTCTCTGGGTGGTTGTCTTAAAGAGAAGGGATCCCATGCCTCTTCCCACTGACCAAACCACACCTTACTTCAAAGACATTTTCTGCAATGTTTATCCTATGTTTTCCTTCCAAATTTCTGAGTCCCCACATTATTCTGGTATTTTTTGAGAGCTGCCATATTCCCCTCTAGATCATTCATCACGAGGCATAATTTGCTTATTTTCCAGCAGTCCGCATCCCATCTTCATCTCCACTACTGAGATTGTTCCTGTCCCAAGAGCTCTCAATCCCATTCTCTCCTACACAAAGATTTTTGAACCCTCTCTCTCCCTTTCCTGAGCTCCTTCTCCTGGAGATTTTGGCTGCCATCTCTCTCCATCCCTTCCTCACAGCCTGAGAAAGAAGAACACAGTGACTCTGCACAGAGTGCCCTGCTCCCTGTCTGGTCGGGAAACAGGGCCCGGAGCAGGATGGATGGGAAAAACCCTGCTCATCTCCCAGTGCTCTGAAACAGAGTACATCCCATATGGTCAGGATCTTCAGAGGGTTTTGCAACTAAATTCTTAACAGCTCCCTGCTGATTGCGTGCAAGTGGCAATTTTTCAAAAGCTGAGTGCTTGGCCAAAGCTTGGAGGTTTTTTTTCCCCCCACTGCTGGAGCAGTAAATGATGTATCTGGGACCAAAACACCAAACCTTCAGCCCTCAAGCCAGAAGAACATGCAAACATTTCTTAATTAAACAGTTGTAAAATAATTTTACCAAGGGCAGTTACCTCCTTAGCGGGAATTACTGAACTTTGCCAAAAAAAATCAATTTGAGGTAAATAAATTGCATGGAAAATCTCTGCCTGATGACTGTCAAAACTGCCAGGAAAAGATAAAATTAAAAAAGGGTCTTACACTAAGAAGTCTCAGGTTGTGATTCTACTAGGTCTGATTGTAAAATGGCGTTAACGTAATTTAAAAAAAGATGTCCAGAATTAAAGAGGACGTTGTAGCATAAGCACTTGACAGGGCCTGGGAAGGCAAGCCTGAGCCTTCACGAGATCTCTGCTTGAAATCCCTTCAATGCAAGGCTTTCACTCTGTTGAATTTTAGTACAGAACCAGTTTAGAACACTTGTTTTACAACGTTTTCAACAGAAGACAAATCCTTGGCTCTAAAAATTAATCTCATGCAAATAATAGAATCTCAGGATGAAGAAATGTACAAAGAGATTTATGAGTTCTTCAGTTGCATAAGAATAAAAAGAAAGAATTAGCTAATTGTTGAGAAATACAGACCAAACTGAAAATGCTACACAAAAAATATAGCAATAAAATTCACATTAAATTATTTATTCAGTAATAAACAGTGACACTTTTCTTTATACAAAACCCCCCACAAACCCCCCCATCAGTTTTGATGAGAGAGGCAAAAATTTCAATGGAGTTTTGAGGGAAGCAAGGTGGGAAAACAGGTGGGGGGAAGAGAGGAACCCTGATTTGACTGATGGTTTTAAACAGCTACGAAGAGCCAGCAGGGAAAGTGCAGCACAGTTCTGCAGATACTTCACTCATTACTGTAAACCTCAAACTCCTACAAACACTGCTTGTCTATAGGTACCAAATACCTGAGCCCCAGCTCACCAGAATCAAGGCTGGACCAGCCCCCAGGCCACCACTGGACTGCAGCTCAGGCATTCAAGGCTGGTCCCAACCATCTCAATGCCACTGGAGGTTTCCAAGGACACTGAGAGGAGGAAACAGCATCCAGGCTTCTGCAGGCAAAGAGCCACAGTGCACAGCTGATTTATATTGGAGGCTTGAGCCTTTGAGCAGGTGCATGAAATAATTGGAGTGTTTTAATGACCACCCCTCCCAATCCCTAAATTTTCTTTATTGGGAGCTGAAAAAAAAAAAAGAAAAAAAAAGGTGCATTTCCCAGGGAATTCCAGTCCAGATTTCAGAGGTCCCACCAGGGTGGCATGGAGATTGCAGAGCAAGAACTGGGAGAGGGTCACAGGCACTGAGCAGACCAAGGGCAGCTAAAACATGGCTAAAGGGGCTAAAAGGGCTAAAACATGGCTTTCCAGGGACATCTACAGCTCCCCTTTTCACCCCATAAGTACAAACCTGCTAACACAGCCTAAATTTTGTGTATTGAGCAGTGACTGCCCAACCATGTATGTACAGCTCTGGAGGGGATCATCTCTGCTCTCAGCTCCACCAGCTCAACCTTTCCAGGACCACTCCCACCTCTCCTGGATTTTAAACTTGCTCAGGCATGAGACCCTCACTTTTTAAAGGGGCATCTTCCTGCACCACAACTCTCAGATTGTGCCCATAGGGCTAATATGTAAAAGCAGTATTTATTTTTAAATACTTTCCCACTTTACATGAGATTTCAGTTCCAAACAACATGCATCAACTTTTTTTTAAAACTCACACACAAACAATTTTTGTCATCCAAATACCCTTTAGAAGCTCAAAGGCTGACATACTAAAACCAAGAATTCCACTTGAAAAATATATGTATTTCTAAATTGTTTATAAGGAAATATATATGTTGCTGGTCCATTGATATGGAGGAAAAGCTTGTACCTGAAATTAATTAAAATAATCATATGCAGACATAGGCTTGTCTGCTGAAACTCAATATATTGCACCTCTACCTAACTGCTGATTTCATGATCATCTTTGTAGATACAAATCAGGTGATTGGAAAGGGCTTTTTTAATGTGTTTTTGTTGTGTTCAGTTTTTTTTAACAAGTAGGGAAAAAAATCATTCCTGAGTTAACAGAGAATGCAATAAAATGCCTACATTTTCCATCTCAGATGAGATTGGATGAAGTCATTCACTTCATTTCCAAAGGACATGCACTCGAGGCACGAGAGTGGAACAAAGGGAACCAGGTATAGCTACATGTGAATGTGTATAAATATAGTTGTACAGAAATATATCCATACACATGAAGAATAGTGGGAGAGGGACAGCAAGACATATGTAGCAGCCTGGGAGCAGACAGGCTGGGTGAGGCAAGGTAATCCTAAGGGCAGGTTGGAGGAAATGTGACATTCCCTTCCCTCTGTGAATGCTGTGATGAGAGATCTGTTCTCCAAAGTGTTTTGATGCAGGTGTGGATACTGAGACAAAAGTGTCACTCACTGAGGACACCTGAACTTGTGTTTCTAGTGAGTGAATCAGAACTGTGTCCATTTTGCTATTGCCAAGTGCAGCTTATTCAGCTCTCCAGAAATTCCAGAAATCCAATCTCCTGGGCAGTCAGCAGCTGCACTATTCCATCTTCTTGTTGGGATGGAAATGGGCCATTGGAAAGAACTGGCATCTGCCTCTGAAAAACTGGTGGACAACTTGAACCCTTCCAGTCTTCAAATGAAGACATTAAAGTTGATGTCAGATTTCTCAACATTAACGGGAATAAAATAAAATCCTGGACAATTTTAAAGAGGTCAGTATTTTGAGTTTCTTGAAATAAAACAATAATTTCCCTATGTTCTCCCAGAAACAGTGACAGAGTACATGTTTTATAAGCCCTCTCAAAATGAATCATCCACTTTCTTGGGACAGCATCAGAACACACCACACATTAAAAAAATGAAACAACTCATTTAGTAAT